>NC_073239.2:32979166-33338333 GCF_029281585.2 Gorilla gorilla gorilla
CCCACCCCCATCTCTCTGGCAGGACCCAGATTGGGTAGGACTGGAAATGACATAGGAAATGGCTGCTGAGGAAGCAACCTGATTTCCAGATCTAGGAAACTCCGACAAGTTTTTTGCTTATTTCTCAAAAGAAAGACAACCCCAGTAGGGCCTGGAGTGCATGAGGCAGAGAGGTCTGTAGCTCCGGAGTGGCAAGGAGGGTGGAATCCTCCACTTTTTTTTTAAAGAAGGAACAGTTTTCTTATATGGTTTGCCACTACCAATGCACCAGGCTGACCCTTCAGAACATGAATTCATTCATTCAGAATTCGTTTATTTATTCAACAAGCCTTCACTAAGGACTTCCTATGTGCCAACCTCGTTGTTGGAAGCAGGGCCGTCAGAAATGAAAGGTAATCCCCGCACTAAGAACAGAAAGGTATGGCAATGATGCCTATGCACTATAACAAGTGCCACACTAGAGGCTGCCCTGGAAGGTGAATTCCACCAAAGGGAGCAACCTGCAAAGGCTTCTCGACAAGACAGGACACAGCACATGGCACTCATGGGGCACTATAAGTCATTCAATGGGCAGCAGTGATGCTCCTAAGGACACGTAATGTTTATTTTTTAAAAAAAATTTTTAAAGACTGACCAGGGAAGTAGAGGTCAGGATTTGAGAAGAGTTGTCTGCCACACAAGGGAATTTGGCCTCATCCTAAAGCTGATGGAAAGTCACACCAAAGAATGTATTCATTGGGAGGCTGAAACGGGTGGATCACGAGATCAGGAGATCAAGACCATCCTGGCTAACAGGGTGAAACCCCATCTCTACTAAAATTACAAAAAATTAGCCGGGCATGGTGGTGGACACCTGTAGTCCCAGCTACTCGGGAGGCTGAGGCAGGAGAATGGCATGAACCCGGGAGGCGGAGCTTGCAGTGAGCCGAGATCACGCCACCACACTCCAGCCTGGGCTACAAAGCCAGACTCTGTCTCAAAAAAAAAAAAAAAAATGTATTCAGTACCCTTCAGTACCACTCAGTCCATCCCCCCCGCTATGGTTTGAATGTGTCTCCTCTAAAATTCGGGTGTTGAAACTTTTTTTTTTGAGACAGAGTTTCGCTCTTGTTGCCTAGGCTGGAGTGCAATGGCATGATCTCGGCTCGCTGCAACCTCCGCCTTCCAGGTTCAAGCCATTCTCCTACCTCAGCCTCCCAGGTATCTGGGATTACAGGCATGTGCCACCACGCCCAGCTAATTTTGTATTTTTTGTAAAGACGGTGGTTTCACCATGTTGGTCAGGCTGGTCTTGAACTCCTGACCTCAGGCAATCCACCCACCTCAGCCTCCCAACGTGCTGGAATTACAGGCATGAGCCACAGCACCCGGCCAGGTGTTGAAACTTAATGGCCGGTGTGATGGTATTGAGGTGGGACTCTAAGAGGTATTTAGGTCAGGAGGACTCCTCCCCTTATGAATGGGATTAAGGCCCTTATAAAAGGGGCTTCACAAGCATTCAGCTCTCTTGCCCTTCACTCCTGCCCTGTGAAGACATATTATTCCTCCCCTCCAGGGGATGTAGCACCAAGGCGCCATCTTGGAAGCAGAGAGACCAGGTCCTCTGTAGCCAGCACCTTGATATTGGAACTTCCCAGCCTCCAGAGATGTAAGATGCTGTCTTTTACAGATGACCTCATCTCAGGTATTTTGTTATAGTAGCACAAATGGACGAAGACACCCCTCATTGTCATAAATGCTGCAACTTCTACATCAACAGTGATGTTCTAATCTATAAATGAAGACAGAATCAAAAGCAACCAATAGGCCTCTTTGCAAATAAACTTTTGGTAGCTGTTTAAAATCACCACAAACAACAAAAACCTTTCTTCTCTTGCCTTTGCTGATTGAAAAATTGTTGGCCAGGCACAGTGGCTCATGCCTGTAATCCCAGCACTTTGGGAGGCCGAGGCGGGCAGATCACTTGAGGCCAGGAGTTTGAGAACAGCCTGGCCAACATGGCGAAACCCCATCTCTACTAATAATACAAAAATTAGCCAGGCGTAGTGGTGCGCATCTATAGTCCCAGCTACTCAGGAGGCTGAGGCATGAGAATCGCTTGAAACTAGGAGGCAGAGGTTGCAGAGAGCTGAGATGGCAGCACTGTACTCCACCCTGGGAGACAGAGCAAAACTCTTGTCTCAAAAAAAAAAAAGAAAGAAAGAAAGAAAAAGAAAAATTGTTCATACATCATACTGAGCCACCTTTATACTTTCACTAAGAAAGCTCATAGCATTGCTGTGGAGTCCCAGGTACAATAATGTGATGATTAATACTGAGTGTCAACTTGATTGGATTGAAGGATAAAAGTATTGATCTTGGGTGTGTCTGTGAGTGTGTTGCCAAAAAAGATTAAAATTTGAGCCAGTGGGCTGGGGAAAGCAGATCCACCCTTAATCTGGTGGGCACAATCTAATCAGCTTCCAGAGAATATAAAGCAGGCAGAAAAATGTGAAAAGGAGAGATAGGCCTAGTCTCTGCCACTCTACATCTTTCTCTCATGCTGGATGCTTCCTTCCCTCAAACATCGGACTCCAAGTTCTTCAGTTTTGGGACTCTGACTGGCTCTCCTTGCTCCTCAGCTTGCAGACAGCCTATTGTGGGACCTTGTGATCCTGTAAATTAATACTTAATAAAATCCCATATATATATTCATTCAAAGAATATATATATCCTATTAGTTCTGTCTCTCTAAGAGAACCCTGACTAATACAAATACATACTGAGTGGATAGATGAATGGAAAGGGGGACAACAGTAATAATGATAAATGTGATGAGCAACTATGCATACCTGCTTGCACAGACATAGACTGTCTTTAGTAACAGTGATTGCCTCCAGGGAGGGCAGCTGAATTCTAGGGTTTGAGGATAAAAAAGAGACTTACTTCTCACTTTTCACCCTTTCAAAGTGCTTAAATTTGTTACAAAATTAATTTGTCAAAAAAATGTTTTAAGTAAATGTAAGTGCTGTCAATACCCTCCAGCCAAAGACCACCAGATCACAACTGTAGTCAAATAAAGCTAGTTTTATTGATTTGCCACAATAAGGGAGAACACGCACCATGGGGATCTGTGAGGCATCTCAGTAAGAGAATGTTAGAAAGGACTTACAGGATTTAGCTTGTGTCAGGAGATTTTGAGGAGGATTCAAGGAAGCAAGGCTTTGCCCTGGATTGGATCCAGCCGGGAAGCAGGGGTAACTCTCTGATTAGAGTCTTAACCATGAGTATCTTAACAGTTTGAGTCTAGAAAGAGAGAGGAAAGGAGCAAAGTTAAAGTTGCTTTTGATGAAGCAGCGGCAGTCACTCTTAAGCAAGCTGGGGTACTGTGTGTTTGGTCATTTTTGTAGTTTGGATGATATATTTAGTCCATTCTCACATTGCTATAAAGAGCTACCCAAGACTGGGTAATTTATAAAGAAAAGAGGTTTAATTGGCTCACAGTTCTGCAGGTTGTACAGGTAGCATGGCTGGGGAGGCCTCAGGAAACTTACAATCATGACAGGAGGCAAAGGGGAAGCAGGCGTGTCTTTGCACGGCAGAGCAGGAGAGAAAGAGCAGAGGGGAGGGCACCACACACTTTGAAACAGCCAGATCTCATGAGAACTCTATCCTGAGACAGCACTAGGGGGATGGTGCTAAACCATCAGAAACCACCTGATGATCCAACCACCTCCCACCAGGCCCCACCTCCAACACTGGGGATTAAAGTCAACATGAGATTTGGGTGGGGACACAGAGCCAAACCATATCAGATAATAATTTATTTTGCCTGTGTTCAGACATGATTACAGAGTAATCTTATTTTTGTCTTTATCCATCAAGTGAACAGAGTGACCTTGCCTGAAGGGGTATTTCCTGAAATTGTTTGTGTTGAACAGAGCACCTTCGTCTAGCTATAGGGCCAGGCCAGCTCCTATTAACACTAAGGCCCGGCTGCCAGGGTTGCTTTTCTTTCTGAGTGCCTTTCAAACTAAGGAGTACAGATGTGAATTCAATTATTTACTTTTACTATACCGCCTGAGTGGTACAGAAATTGACCTGATTTTTTTAAAATTATTGATTGAATACCAAGTAAGGATCACTTCAGCCACTTTTTGAGACACCAAAGTCCTTTAATAGAAGATATTCTAAAACTCCAGTGGGCAGGAGCTTTGAGGATGGGCCTGCTGTTGGCTGGGATGCAGTGGGGATCAGCCAGGCTCTCCGACCTCCCATTGGTATGACAGTGAAATCATTTGGGCTTATCGGTGGTCTGGCAGAGGTTAATGCCAGGTTGGCCATCCCATCTTCAAGAACTGTTCCTATTTAAATCCAGAAGCTCCTGCCCTGGGGGCAGGAAAAAGAACTTCTTAAAGGATCATCAATGCAGGAGACCAAGAAAGCAAGGGAACCTGGCATGGGGCTTTCTCATGGACAAGCCCACACTGGGAATTAAGGAGCCTTATTTCTGGATAATTTCTCCCACCGGCCCTCCACATTGTCAAGTCCCTTGCCCCTCTATGGCCCTCAGTTTCCTTGTCTATAAAATGGCAGGGGAGAGGAAAGGTGGGGGCAAATTAGACTTTTGTATTATCTTTTCCAGTTATCTCTTCCTTAATTCTGGGGTGTGGCTGCTCCCAAGGCAGGTGATGGGCAGGTTTCAATCTCTTCTTGAAAAGGTTAGAGACCAGGGCACTGGAGGAAAACCAGCAGATTTGGCAGGAAAAACACAGCCTTTATGGCAGGAATGCAGGCTTACATCAGATGAATCCTCAGGCAGTTACACCTCCCCACAGCTGCGCCAAAGCTTAACCCCAACAAGTGAAGCAAGGCAGGAGTAGAACTGAGCCTCTCTGAAAGGTCTGGCAGGAAGTTAGCTGATAAAATTCCAGACAATGGGGAAGAGAAGAAAGGAGTTAGAGGAGGATTCTGGAAATGGCTCTATCTGATGTAGACTGTTTTGTAGTTGAGGGTTGGAGGGTCCTATGATCTGAATGTAACCCCTAAAATTGATAGCTAAAACTTAATGGCTAGTGTGATAGTATTAAGAGGTGGGATCTTTAAGAGATGATAAAGTCATGAGTGCAAAGCCCTGATGGGTGGGATTAGGGCCCTTATAAAAGGGCTTGAGGGAGCGGGTTCATGCTTTTCTGCTCTTCCAGCATGTGAGGGCACAGCAGTGGGGCACCATCTTGGAGGCAGACAGCAGCCCTCACTAGACACAGAATGCTGGCACGTTGATCTTGGACTTCTCATGCTTCCGAACTGTCAGAAATAAATGTCTGCTCTTTATAAATTACCCAGTCTGCGGCCGGGCACGGTGGCTCACGCCTGTAATCCCAGCACTTTGGGAGGCCGAGGCAGGGGGATCACCTGAGGTCAGGAGTTCGAGACCAGCCTGACCAACATGGAGAAACCCCATCTCTACTAAAATACAAAATTAGCTGGGCATGGTGGCGCATACCTATAATCCCAGCTACTCCCGAGGCTAAGGCAGGAGAATCGCTTGAACCCGGGAGGCGGAGGTTGTGGTGAGCTGAGATCGCGCCATTGCACTCCAGCCTGGGCAACAAGAGTGGGGGAAAAAAAAAAAATTACCCAGTCTGCAGTATTTTGTGATAGCAACACGAACAGGCTAAGATAGAAAGTGATGGTTTCTTTTCCTTGGCATCCCATACTTCCTCCTCTTGCCTGTTAAAAGAAACCCCTCCAGATATGGGCTGACTGTGCTCTCAGTAAGCTGTTCAATTGGCCCAGGGAACCACTTGCTTTAGATGGAAGAACAGTTCATTTTTCTGGTAAAATCTGACCCAGGACATTCGAGACCCAAACTGCCTGTTGCTCTGGCCAGGGTTATTGCTGAGGTTTCCAAACATCAAACCCACGTTTGGGGTGCTTCAGGCCACCAGGGACCCACCATTACCATAAGCATCCTTTGTCAATGGTCTCCAGAAACCAAGTTACCTGAAACGGGACAAGAGAAGGCCCTGTATTACTCCACTTCCCAAGTCCTCACGTTGTAAAACTGTCCTGTTATTTACTTGGGGAAAAGTAAAGGGAGTTTTAAGATCAGCATGTAAACTTTATAGTATTAATTGTTGCATTTAAATAATTCTATTTTGCAACAAATAGAACATTTGGTTTTGAAAGACCCCCAAGCTCTTTTCATGTGTCTAGTTAATTAAGGGTTTTCTTTCTGATCCTCCTTTCCTGTCTTCCCTTCCTTTTAATTCTCTGGCTTCTTTTGGTAACTCCAAGAGACAGCCACGGGGACTGCTCAAACCATTAATGACAGATTTGAGATTGGGCAGCTTGAAAGCCTCCAGTGAAAATTTCTAAACTCTACCCCTTGGGGGAAGTGGACTAACTGTCATTTTGTGCATAGGAAATATTTTGTTTCTCCCTGGAGTCTCAGAGGAGCAATGGATCGAGCGTTTTGTTTTTAAACATATTTGAGCCCATGGACTGTTACTTACCAGAGACCTTGTAGCAGATGTATTGAGTGCCCTGACTCTTGCCCTCATCCTGATTTCAGACATGGCTGGGGTGGGCCATTTCCTGTAGGTCTCAACTCATTGCACTGTGGATGCATCTTCCTCTCTGTTGGGGGAATTGTGAAGGAGCTGATAACTCCGAGGCAACCCTTGATAGGTGGGAGCTAAGAACCCATGGATGAATGCTCCATCTGCCATCCCACTCTTCCAGAGGCATCCCACACTCTTATAAGAGGTCCTAGGGGGATGGGCATGTGGGGGCTCCCTCCATGATGTACCCCTGTAGTGGCTTTCCTGCCTCCCTAACTCTCTCACCACTCCCTCCCTCACTCACGCTCCCTCTCATATCTTGTCCAAATATTGAAAGCCTCAGGCTCTGCTTTCAAGAGACACAGAACAGGACGGAATAGCCAGAGGAGAGAACTGGGCTCATAGAGCCTTGGCCATCATTTTGTCATGGAGGATGGTTAAGAAAAAGACTCAGATTCAAATCACAGCTTTGCCTCTTGCAAGCTGTGTATGTATATCCACAAATTAACTTCTCTGGAGTGGGTAGCAATTAGAAAACATCAAAAGTCACAGATAAAATGATCAGCAAGGGGAGTCATTTTACTCACTAGGATTCATAAGAATGCTGCCTGCATAGGGGACAGCATCTTTTAGCCTTCAAGGGCTAAAGGGACAGAAACTCTAAACCTAAGTCCAGCCATCCAGGGCACACAAAACAGTCATGGCCTGCACCATTCCTTCAGGTTCCTCCACCTGCCTCGACACACTCTCCCAGCCCTACACATGAGGAAGCATGAGGCATACTGTGGCTTGTGGCCTTCATTCTGAACCTTGACCTGTGATCACTCCTTTCCTCCATTTCCATCCTACTCCTGTCACTCTTTCACTTTGTCAATCAGCCAGTGCTTACCCCCACTACATAATTGACCAAAGGGACCATTTGCTTTGGACGGACAACTTGTCTTCTTGGTAAAATCTAATCCAGGATGTTTGCTGCTGAAGTCAACAGTGAATACACGCTGCCTCAGGCATGCACCCATTTCTGTTCTCACCTGACCACACAGAACCAAGCCTCCGTAAAACCTCACGTTCTACTCTTCAGCTACAGCCACACTGTCTCAAGCCACCCTGGGACCACACCTTCTCTTTTAATTTAGCACTGGGTTCCTCACCCTGGCACTGCCCTGACCTCCCTCCTGCTGGGCGAGCCCAGCCTCACAAGCGGAACATGGGCAGGGACAGCTGGAGATACGCAGTGCCGAGGTGAGTGCTACATTGCAGTGGACAAGAGGATCTCCCCCAACCACACAGTGGTCTGGAAAAAGCAAAAACAGGGATTGCAGCTTGTACCACTTTTTATTCCAAGGGGTGGGGATAATATCCAAACAAGCATGGGTTGCCTGGGGAGTCACCAGACAGAGAACCCTCGGGCTGGAATGCCATCACCCCAGTTTACCAGAATGCTTATCTGTGGCCATCCTGCACACTCTAGAATTCCCCCCATAGCCCTGGGACTTTTTATCCTTTCTCTTAAGAGATCAGAGATAAGGGAATTAACCCGAAATGTACAAGTAGGCAACAAAGTGCTCCCAAGGTGGAGAGTCTGCTATTCTGACTCCAGCCCCCAGAGTCTGACCCATCCTAAGGCGCTCTGCCCACACCTGAAGAGCTGTAAACTCATCAGTCCCACTCACTGCCCCATCACTTCCAGGGTTCTGTTTCTTCCTCCTGCCCAGCTCCCAGACACTTCCAAGCCAGCAGAAACCCTCTGGCTGTTGTTTTGTTTTTTGTTTCTCATTGATTAGCCCAGGTAATAGTCTCAGTACTGCCCAAGGCTACTGGAAACCAAATAAATACTGAGGTGATTTATCCCAAGGAAGCACATGTGCATGGTTATGCACAACCCATAGCCCCTGTGCTGGAAACTTGGCCTGAGAAAGACTATGGGAGAAGGAGATGGGAGACTCAACCAGTCCCAGCCCTTGTCCTCACCCTACCCAGTTAGGCCACAAGACACTGCACTCTGTCCACTTAGGGGGCTGTGAGGCACAGGACAGCCCAAGGAGCATGGCAGGGTGGAGGAGCTGAGTCAGAGCACAAAGGCCTTCCCTTCTGTCTGTCCCCCACTCCTCACTCCGCAAGGCTTGGCTCAGCTTGGACCCAGGATGAGTATTTCAACAAAGGAAGAGGCAAGAGCCATAAATCAAGTGCAAATCCCCCTCCACACCTCCCACATCCTCACCTGCACTTTCTCCAACGCCTTCCCCTTGCTAAGGTCAGCCCTACTGTACCACACACACACATGACACACACACACTTGCACACACACAAAAACACATGTCACCAGGACTCCAAATCCACCCTTTGAGCATTGCTCGGCTGTGTGCAAAGTCCTCTTCTCCCCACTGTGTACATAAATGGGGCTTTCTGTCTTGGTGACATCTCTCTGCTCTTACCCAGGAAGTCAAAGCTTTCCCTACTCTCATTGCAGGGAGGACAGGGATCAATCCCCTGCCCTGCTTTCGAACTGCAGTTCCACCAGCCTCTCTGCAGCCAATCTCTCCACTCTCGGTGTCTCTCCTGCAAGCCTACATTGTCCCATCTTACCTGGTTACTTTCACTGGACTCAGCCCCTGAAAGTGGAGGAGAAGGTCATGGTGCTGAAGCTAGAGTGGCAGGGCCGTATTCACTGCCTTGGCTGTTCCAGAGCTGCAGAACCTTTGAGTGAGTCACCTCTCTGGGCCTGGGCTTCTCACCTGGAGAATTTGGCCTCCCATTGCCTGCTGCATCTCCTACTACACCTTGCTCTGTCTCCCCAGCTCATCCAGGTCGTAGAACCTTCCCCACACTGACTGAAGTCTCAGTGCTGAGACCTTATGCTTTTGGGTCACTGAAGAATTTGGATCCCCACCATCCCCCGTACTGGGATCCCTCCATTGGGCCATGTCAGGTGACATCCTGGCACTGAACTGTGGCCTGGACATGTCCCAAACCCAGGAAGACCTCGTTATCCATTTTCCTCCATCCTCAATCCAGAGTTGCTGAGTTCGGCTAGAAAAACCATGTGTCTATGTTGCCGGATTCCACTATAAATTCACCCACTGGAAACTGTATGGGGCTCTGGGTAACTCAGACACTCTTCTGTTTTGCCCTGATTCTTTCTAAGTTGCACCTAGCCCAGTAGCTGGTTCAAATCTCCCTTGGGACCCTGGGATGCCCACCGCACACTGCCATAGGAGGGATTCACACTCATTTGCTCAATGAGGGAGGGCTGTCAACCAAATAATATTAGATGAGAATCACACACCTTGAAGTCAGGAAGGATTTTGGGGGACCCCCATTTCTCAGAAACTGAGGCTCCCAATGTTACTTCCCAGTCAGGGCAGGTTTGGGGCAAGGACTCCACCAGGGGACTTACTCCAAGCAGTGACGATGCCACTCACAGCAAGACTCATGGAGGGCTACAGAATGAAGACCACATTTGAATTCTGGCTCTTCCTGTCTTCCTCTAGAAGCCACAGAAGCCTTGACATCTGGCTCTGCTTTCTGGAGAACCCAGGCTGAGGGGTGTGCTTCCATAAGAATGCATTCCTTCAGCTGCCCATGGAGATGGGTGGCCTGAGGCTGATGCATGGTAGTGCCCACCTTCCAGGGTGGGCAGCCTGGGTATGGCACAGATGTCCAGGCAGGGAAAGCTGGATTTAGGGAGGCCCAGCACAGGAGCTGGAGGTGGCCCAATTCCATGAGGAAGGAGGAAAGAAAGAACTTAGTGGGAAGAGAAGGAGCAGCGGGCAGGGCCAGGCACTGCTCAGCCAGAAGACCCTCCCCCCTCAACATCCAGAAATAGTTTTGGAAGTAGGGACGTTGGGGAGCTGTAAAAAGTGGTCTCTGATCCAGTGAGAAATCACCGCTCACCTCCAAGTGACTGTTCCTCTTCCTTTCCATGGAGTTCCTGGAAAGGAGCGGGAGCCTGGCTGTAGAAGGCCAGGAGGAGGGAGGTGATGCCCGGGGGATCTCAGGCAGGTCCCTGGCACCTCCAGAGATCTGCTTGCATTTGCTTTTTCTCTACTGCAAGGCCTGGGCCACAAAGGAGGCAAGTCTGCTATGTCACCCCTTCACCCTCTGGCTGCTGAGTCATAGGAATGCCCAGAGGAACCCAAGGAAGAGGCCAGGGCAGTCTGGCTGGGGGTAGTTAGAAAGATTTCAATAGTTAAACCTATCAGGGTTGCCCCACCCTGACCTGGCTGCGGCTTCCCTGTCAGGCCACATTCAAAGGAGTTAAAGAGAATGAAATGAAGGAATAATAGGTGGGCAAGATTAAAGGAACCAGCAAAGGGTAGTGAAGCACCAGGAACCAGCAACAGTCATTCCTAGCCTGAAGGGACCAAGCAGGGAGCCAGTTGGTGATTGGGGGGTGGCAGTGGCCTCAGAGGAGCCATAGTCATAGGTGGGCACAGACACTGCCTTCAGGGAGGGGGCCAGGGAAACATGTGCCCTCCCCAGTTCTAACCCTGAGTGGAAGCCTGAGGGCAAGGGAGACTCCATGATACAGTACAGAGGTCAGCCCGGCACCACGCAGGGCAGAGAAGGGTGGGGAGTGGATCTGGAGGGCCAAAAACACATCCGGACCCTGGTCTTGTCCGTTGCTATAATATTTCTTCCCATGTCTTGAGGATTCCAGAAGTCCATTTATCCCTTCACCATTAACCGTCCCACCTGTTCAGATCCTGGCCTTCCCACTGAAAGACAGTGTTCCTGCAACCCAATTTGTTCTCATGTTTAATGAGTAGGTCTCAGCTCCAATGGCACCTCCACCAGCCTCACTGGAAGCCATGGTCCTCCATGGTCCTGTGATGCTTTGCATATGATGTGCCTACCCTGGCTTGCCCACAACCCCCACACCCTCGACTCCTCTGCCCTACTCCTTATCTTTTTTATTCTGTACCTAGTAACACTATATATAATATAGTTTGTTATTTATTGTAGTTTCTCCTGACTAGCATGTGAGCTCATAGGGCAGCAAATTTTGTTTTGTTCATTGCTATACCCTAAGCTCCTAGAACAGTGCCTGGCACAGAGTGATAGTCAATAAATGTATCAAATGAATAAACATGTTCTGCCTCATTTTCTGATGAGTATTCTACCTTCTGTTTTCCCACCACACTGAAGGAACTGGAGGGAGGTTTGGTCTTATTTACGTTTGTGTTCTCCAGGGTGCCTGGCACGATGCATAGCTTGTAGTAAGATGCACAAATGCTTTTGTAATTCAACTATTCACACCACAAGGACCCGTCCCTGGCTGGTGGGGAGAGAAGGTGTTGTTGAAGGGCTTCCATGAGACCAAGGCCGGGGGTCAGCTTGGAAGCCTTGTCTCAGTTCCTCCCTCTGGACTGGTTCAGGACAACATTTATGGGTGGCAAGAGGGGTGCTCAGGGCCACGGATGACTCGAGGACCACTGTTCCCCCTCCACTGTGCTGAGCCTCAGTATGCATACACAGAGGGTGGTGCCTCCGAATATGACTCAGGACAATACACAGGGCCTTTTCCGAGAAAGCCATGTGTTCACCCCAAGAGGAACTTCAGCTCTGACTACTCTCCTCTAACTGGAATTATGCACAAGATTCGGTATAACTGTTTTCTCTGGGTTCTCAAAGGCCTGTGTGGCCCAGAAAACATTAAGAAGTACTAGCCTGGAGGACCCCTGGGAGAACCCCAGAATCTTTCCACTGTCACCCACCACCACCTTGCTGAGCCCCCAGCAGGCCCAGTTCAGATAATGGAGCACACACAAAGCCTTCCGCAAGGCAGCACACTCACTCCCACCTCTGTGTGTCTGCAACGAGCTCAGGGCAGCTGGCGGTAGAGGCCTCTTCCCACCATGCTGCCCTGGGCTCTACCCTTGACAGATGCTTCCAGACTTGAGGATAAATTTGAGTTTATTTTAGGAAAAAAATGCTTAAAGCACAAATTACAGAGAGGAGGAGCTGAAATCCTTCGAAGGCCTGATCTTCTACTCCTTTCCCTTAAGGTTCCTCCAAAGCACCAGCTCCATAAAATCCTTCAGCTCCCCAGACCCACACCAAGAACCCCACATGTTAATTGGATCAGCCAAATCTACAAGCAGATAAGTCCTAAGGAGAATACCGAAGCGTTTTTCTTCTTCCTCAAGCCTAGCATGAGTAAGCCCCCAAATTGCTAGTCTGGCAGAATGGCAGACTCTGCCTCCAGATGCAGATGATCACCTAGACACCCCCTCAGGCTCCTGGGCCTGGCACCACAGCTGCGCAGCCGCCCCCACTCCTCTCAGAGCCGAGAGGAGTAGCCTGCCACCGCAATGTTCTCCCCATTAATGTAGCTGGCATCTGGAGAGCACAGGAAGGACACGATTCCTGCACAGTCCTCTGACTCCCCAATCCTGGATGGAAGAAGGACACAGTGTCAAGCATCTTCTACTCTGATTCTGCTGCTCTGGGGCTCACGGATGATAGGTGGGAGTGGGCTCCATGGGGAACAAGGGGGATGCAGCAGGGCTACTTGCACCCTCCAGGGCCATGTGGACTCCAGATTTCAGCAAAAAGAATGGCCAGATGACAGGGAGGGGTCTGCTCTTGCAATAGACTCAACTGTCCCCGCCTAGCCACACATGGACCACCAAATCTCCAAACCCCACTTGCCTCTGCAGCTGATAATGTTCCTTGAAGTTCTTCCAGAAAGACTCATTCCCATGAAACTGGGCAAAGGGAAGAAATGAAGGAGTCAGTGCTACTAAAACAAGAAGATGGGCAGGGCCCCGGGAAGGCCACCAGGCAGAACACCTAGGGCAGCTATGCCCTTCTCAAAAGAAGGAGCATCTTCTCAGGATAGATGGACTGCACCATGGCTGAGTTCAGAGAACAATGAAGACCTCAGTCATAGGCATGCTGACCTAAGGATTCAGTCACCCCTTGATCCCTTAGTCACTGGGAAGGGTTCCCACTGAGCCAGACTGGGAGATGGAAGACACACCCAATCCTCACCACTTTGCTGAAGTCAGTTTTGATAATTCCTGGAACCACACAGTTTACCCGGATGTCCTTGGGGGCCAGCTCCAGTGCCAGTGTTCTAGTGAGACCCAGCAGCGCTGTCTTGCTGACATTGTAGACACCCAGCGCCTGGGAAGGGAATTGACAGAGTGATTAAGATATGGGAGAGTGGGGGAAAGCATCAGTTGGATTTCTCACCTACAGGGATCTCACAGGCCCAGCAGCCCTCCCACCCACATGGAGACACGCTCAGCCCAGGGCAGCAGGAGGATGGTGGGGGTCTGTCCCAGGCACTTTGTCTGTAAGACTCTGAGGAAGAGAACAAAGTTGCCCCTCACCCTATACCACTCAGGAGCACAAGGACCAAGCACTTACCACTACTGGATTATAAGCTGCAATGGAAGAGACCAGGATGACAGCACCCCTCCTGAGACAAGACAAACACAAGAGAAGCTGAAGCTAAGAGCTTACCACTGATGGTGACACTATCATGAGTTCATTAAATGATGCAACCCTCACAGAAGCAACACAGGTCCTATTACTATCCCCATCTCAGAGTTCAGAAAACTGAGGCTCAGAAAGGTTTAGTACCAGCCAATACACGGCAGAGCTGGGATTCCATGCCCATTTCTCGTAAATACGATGTCCATGCTCAGAACCCTTATCCTCTGCTTCCTCTCTTGCCAGGTGCTTGAAGGAGAGGGCAGCGTGGGCTTTGTGAAGAGGCACCCAAGGCTGATGGTGAGTGCCTGTCAATGAGCAACCTCTAAGGAGCAGATGGGGTAAGGGAGACCAGAAGTGACAGTCAGGAACTTTCCTTCTACTGAAGACAGCCCCTGGCCAGTTCCTAAGGGTGTGTCTGTGAGGAGTACAGTCAGATCTGCAGGACCTGGAACACAGGCAGGGTCCCTGGAGACCAAGCACAGGCATGAGGAGGGGTCTGGGACAGGCTTTTTCCTATGGAGAGGAATGGGGCTAACCCTGTCATTGGTTTTAAGTTGGTAAGAACAGAGAGCAGGTAAGGTGACAATGACCAGCCCACAAGGTCAAGGAGTTAAAGCATAGCCTTGTCCCAAACCTGCTGATGTCAAGGCCAAGGAGGCTATGCCTGGGCCCCTGGAATACTACTCTCATCCTGCAGCCACTGGAATTGCGAATGGCAGCCACACAGATGGGGAGGCAGGACAAGAAGATGAGGGATGTGGAGATCCCAGACCTCTTCTGTCCTCTACCCACTACTGGCTGTGCTACCGACTGTATTTCTGTGCCCACCTCAGGTCCCCAACTCCGACTGGTCCCCACCCCCACCCTGCCATACCTGTTCTCCATGTAGGGCAGCAACTGGCTCAGCAGCAGGGCTGGGGACTTCACGTTCACACTTAGGATCTGAAATCAGAGCAGAGCATGGGTGAGGGCAGAGAGACATGGTCAGCCCAAGTCCTGCTCTCATAAGACACTTGGAGCCCTGTAATTTGTGCAGTAGACCCAATGTATGTGCATATAAGAGAAACCAATCCCCCTTCTGACTGGTGCAAGAGGTATTTCCAATTTGCTAATGGTTTCATAGGCAGGCAGGCTAAGTCACAGGCCGGTGAGCAGAGCCCTGAAAATGTGAATTGTTCAGGACTGACACGAGGAAGGAAATGTTCAGGCCTTTTAAAGAAAATGGGGACTGGGGGCAGTGGGTCATGCCTGTAATCTCAGCACTTTAGGAGGCCAAGGTGGGAGGATTACTCAAGGCCAAAAGTTCAAGACCAGCCTGAGCAACACAGTGAGACCTTGTCTCTACAAGATTTTTAAATAATTGGCCTGGTGTGGTGGTGCACACCTATAATCCTAGCTACTCAGGAGGCTGAGGCAGGAGGATCCCTTAAGCCCAGGAGTTTGAAGCTGCAGTGTGCCATGATCATGCCACTGCACTCCAGCCTGGGTGACAGAGTGAGACCCTGTCTCTTAAAAAGAAAACAACAACACACTGTAAGCAGAGGCCTCTGGAGAAAAACTGAAGACAGCCTGATGGAGGGGAAGCAGGTGCTAGAAGCAAGGGAGATTTCTGGAAGAGCCTTTTTTGTCTCTCTGAGCTTTCATTTGCTTGTCCTCTTACCTTGTCCCCATAGAATTTAAGGCATACTCACAATGCAACAGCATAAAATAAATCAAATAGGTACTATGTGTGAAGAAATGGAGAAAAGGAAAAATCAGTGTAGAAAAATAAGAAAAAGCAAGAGTGAGGTTGGTGCCTACAGTTCACAGCATGTGATAAGGACTGAGCATTTATTCTATTATTTGGTCATAAAAATGCAGGCTGTAAGGGCCTACACACACCAGCTTATCGCAGACTTGGCTCTGAGCTTTCCTGCAGCCAATACAAACAGGAAGACACAACAGAGAATTGCCATGCTGGGAGCTACATGTCTATGCTGATCCTGCTTGTGACTAAAGTCTGAATCTGGGCTAAGTCACACATGTCCTGACACTCTGGAAGCTCTGTCTGGTGGGTCTGGGAACAGGGGAGAAGTGAAAGAGGAAGTAGCAAGGAAAGATGCAGAGGCGGAGCCTGGGAGCTAGGGCAGTGCCAGGTGGGACTGACATGGCACCAGGAGTCCCTCCTGCAGGGATCTGTCCTGATTCAGGTCAGCTGCATCCTGCATCTCTAGGGAATGAGACCACATCTGCAACTCACCAGGACTGTTCACTGTTTTTTCCACCCCCCCAATCTCACGCCCACTCAATCCCTTGGATGTGGGAAGGAGAAATACTTAAGCTGAATGTTGCTGTGGCCCATTTGATGACAGGTTACCAGTGTGGGGGATGACCCCCAATGACTGCAAGAAGTGGTCCAGATGTCAGAAGGGGGTACCACCCTGAGGTCCCTAATAAGAAGGAATTGAGGATTAGGTTAGCTGTAAGGGTTTCCTGGTCAAAACAGACCCCAACCAGCCCACAGGATATCTGTCCAATACTCCATGTGCATCAGGCTGAGTGAGGGGCTGAGTTAAGACCCCTCCTGGACTCAGGAACAAAAACCAAGCCAAAGAAAAGGTGAGACTCCCTCCCTTGATGAAGAAAACTGCCCCATTAGAAAGTAAGAGAGAGTAGTTCAGTGCGCCAAGTAGTTCTGAGCAGAGAACTATCCATGAGCCTGAAAGAGGGCGCATGCTGGAGACACTGGATCAGGAGAAGGATGGAGGTGATGTGGTTTTGGTAGTTTAACAGATTAGAGGTTTCCCAACCTGCTGGAAAGAAGGGGGGTTCTGCCTGGAGATGGCCTCAAAACTGGCTCAAGAATAAGATGAGTGGTAAGCAATTCTCCTTACAGGACACCTACTGAAAACGCATTTAGTTGAAAGCAGAGCATCTGGTAAATTCTAAACTCATTTTGTGACAATTTCACCTCTGAGGTGATGGCAGATGTGATCGGGGACGAGTCATCAATGATTTCTGTCCAGTGGTATAGAATTGCTCACTGAAGGCCAAGTCCTTGGAGGACAGGGGAGAATCAGAGAAAGTAAGGTCAGATTGTTGGCATCTGCCCTCAGCTTCAGGAGGGAGGACTGCAAACAGTTTCGAGAAAAAGAGTCATATCCTGTGAACTGAGACACTAAACAGCAAAATGATTCAGGAGGGTTAGGAGACTGTCAGCAATAAAATCCCAGCTATAAAATCACAAATGATCCTTTGGAGGCATTAACAACATAGCTAAAGAGCCTGGGGAAGCTGCTCAGCAGGGGCTGCAGGGAGCTCAAATTTCAGATCATCTCTGAGGATGTAGCCGAGGGCACCCAGCCAAGGGCAGATAGAAGGGAGGGGCTAGCCTGAAGATGATGTTGGCAAGTGAGAGTGCAGGATCTAGGGAAGGCAGAACACACTAAGGCCAGAAGGCAGGAAACACTTTGACCCAGTGCTTAGGGCAGAGTGGTGAATGCTCACAATAGCAGAAAGAATGAGATTCATCACGATGCATTCTGGCAGAGAGAACAGGAAACAAAACATGAGAGTGAAGGGAACAGAAGTCACTGGGGAACAACTAGGCCCAAGATGAGCTTCAAGGCATTTTACAAGGTCTCTCCCGGTCCCTTGTGGACAAGGTGGCAGAATCCTTGAATGGACTTGCAGCAGGCTGGGATGTCTAAGCCCCCGGAATGCTGATGGCTGGATCTGGTCCTGTCGGCAAGTTTGTGTGGGACTCAGTGAGGAGCCCCCTTCTAGGAGAGACAGTCTCCGCAACAGGCACAGGTCACCAAAGAAAAACACAGTATCCATATCTTCCCCTACAAAAGGGTGTACCATACAGAAATGTTTGACTCTTACAGAGAGACTCTGACTAACCATTCACAGCTGTATCCCTAGAGCCTGGAATGGTGGTGCCTGGCAGACAGCAATAAATATCTGCTGAATGATTAAATGAAAAAGTGATGAGAAGAGAAAACAAAGCAGAAAGTGTGGGGGCCAGATTTAAGAACCAACAAGCCAGAAAGTAGCATCCGGGCACATTTTGGGAGACAGCTGGCCAGGCAGGACTACCACCCAGGGCCTGCTTCTCCCATAACCTCTGGAGGGAAACAGAGAGTCTTGGTGGGCACAGGCATGCTGGAGCCCAGTGCAGAGCTGGCATTGGGCCCTCAGCTGCCTCCCCAGGGGAGGCTTCTCACCTTGTCCCAGATCTGCTCGCTGGTCCCCAGAGTGCTCCCCACCAGAGGGTTGACCCCTGCGCTGCACACCAGGAAGTCGACGCCCCCACAGTGCTCCAGGGCCTGCGGAGAGGGGATTGGATGAGTGTGGAGATGGCCTGAGGAGGACTCTCCCTCCCAGGGCAGCCCAGGTCATAAGGCCTTCAGGCAAAGCTTGCAGAGCTCCTAAAGGAAAATGACCTAGGTGTCCCAAGGGCAGGCTCCTGGGGCCAGGCACTGAGAGAGGAAGGTCTGCTCCAGGAGTCCCTCTGGGGACCTCCCTCACCCCTTCAGACTCCTCCTCCACAGTGATCCTCCCAGGGCCTGGGGGTGGGGTGAGGGTCCTCTCACGAACAGGTCACTTTCCTGAGGGACCTTCTGGGTAGCGAGGTTAGCTTGGGCAGCCTGGGTGCAGTCATGGTCTCAGGACATATAATAGACCCACCCCACAAGGGCCAAGCAGTGAAGGAAAGGTTCTGCATGTTCCCCTCTCTGTGTCCTTCCACCGCCTGCCCCCTCACCTTGGCCACCAGCTGCTCCCGGTCCTCAGCCTTCCCCACGTGGCACACAATGCCCGCCACGCTCAGCCCCTCCCCCAGCAGCTTGGCCATGGCCCGGTCCACGTTCTGCTGCTTCCGGCTGCTGATGACCACGTGGGCCCCGTCCCAGGCCAGACGTCGGGCGATGGCAAAGCCGATCCTGAATGCAGAGATGGAGGGCAAAAGTCAGCCTCAGCCTCTCTCCACTGTCCTTCCTCTACCCAGCTCTGGAAATCAGCAAATAAGGCTGGGTCTTGCTTTAAAACCCTGAGTCCTTGTGGAAGCCACAAGGACCCTGTGAGGGGCCAGGACCCATGGGCAATCCAGCACTCACCCACTGGTGGACCCCGTGACCACGGCTACCCGGTTAGCCAGGACGCCCTTCCCGTCTATCCCGGTGCTGCTCATCCTCACAGAAAGCCTAGCACAGGGATGAAACCAGCCCTGGTAGCCCCGGGCCACTGCTGACAGCATAGTGGTTGGTGTCTGAGATGCTTCCTGCTGAATCAGGCCTGGGGGAAAGAATCAATTTCACTTATCACTGATGCCTCAGTGAGCATGA
The DNA here is from genome assembly GCF_029281585.2 of Gorilla gorilla gorilla. Taxonomy (NCBI): domain Eukaryota; kingdom Metazoa; phylum Chordata; class Mammalia; order Primates; family Hominidae; genus Gorilla; species Gorilla gorilla. Next base: position 32,998,485 of record NC_073239.2, read on the forward strand.
AGGTAATCTACCCTCCTCCTTCCTCCAGACAGACAAGGCCAGCAACAGAAAGTGGCAGAGAGTCAGGCTGGTTAGGGTAAATTTCAAACATGTGAACCTCAGGTCAGGAAAGCAATCCATGAAAACTCCTAAGCTATAAAACTGGGGAAATTATTCACAAATTAAAATGTGAGACTCAACATTCATTAGACAAGGGTGATTTTTCCATTCATTGCATAGCAAACATTGAGCACTGGCAATGTGTCAAGCACTGGGCAGTAGAGGTGGGGACACCTTAGTAAACGACAGACTCAGCCCTGGACCCCAACCATGCAGCTTCCCAGTTAAATGAGATGCCAGGCACCAACAAATAACTATACCAGTTATTAATTAACTGCTTCTGTGTCTGGAATTGGTCGGTTCTTGGTCTCGCTGACTTCAAGAATGAAGCCACGGACCCTCGCAATGAGTGTTACAGTTCTTAAAGATGGTGTGTCCGGAGTTGTTCATTCCTCCTGTCCGGAGTTGTTCATTCCTCCCAGTGGGTTAGTGGTCTTGCTGGCTTCAGGAGTGAAGCTGCAGACCTTCGCAGTGAGTGTTACAGCTCTTAAAGGCAGTGCATCTGGAGTTGTTCATTCCTTCTGGAGGGTTTGTGGTCTCACTGGCCTCAGGAGTGAAGTTGCAGACCTTCATGGTGAGTGTTACAGCTCTTAAAGGCAGCGCAGACCCAAAGAGTGAGCAGCAGTGAATCAAGATTTATTGCAAAGAGCAAAAGAACAAAACTTCCACAGTGTGGAAGGGGACTCAAGCAGTTTGCTGCTGCTGGCTCGGGTGGCCTGCTTTTATTCCCTTATCTGGCCCTGTCCACATCCTGCTGATTGGTCCATTTTACAGAGAGCTGATTGGTCTGTTTTACAGAGAGCTGATTGGTCCATTTTGACAGAGTGCTGATTGCTGTGTTTACAAACCTTTAGCTAGACACAGAGTGCTGATTGGTGCATTTACAATCCTTTCGCTAGACACAAAAGTTCTCCAAGTCCCCACCTGATTACCTAGACACAGAGCGCTGCACCCTTGCTTGTCCTCCTAGACCATGAGGAGGACCGAGAAAAATCGGATTTAGTGGCCCTTACCGACGCATTCTCGAAAACCTGTTAGAGTCCTAAGCATTCTCCTGTTAGTATTGGGAACTTACCCGTGTCCTATAAAGATGTTATGCCCCAAAAATGAAGTAGAGGGCCATAACCTGAGGGAGGGAAGGGGTCTCCAGGGTTGGAAGAGTGACACCTTTTGTCCTCACTTATATGAATAGGAAGGATACAATTTCTGAGGCTCCTCATAGTCTAGCTTCAGGAATAGCTTTTGTTAGACCTGCTTATCTGAGGAGGGATCCTAAAATTCCAGATAGTTCCCCCTACAAGTGGGCTTTGGGCAAAAATTATGTCTTTCTGATTGGTGAGCCCAGGTGCCTAAAGAAGGTAACAGAGTCCTGAAATTTTTACCAGAAATCATTCTTATAAGAGAAACTAGAAAAACACCAGAGACAGGGAGTGGTTTTTTAGAAGCGGGACTAGCCTTGGAGAAGAGAGGAGAGAGGAAGTTTGTCTGGCAGGCATTAGGACCCAGGGAGCAAGGGTCAGGATAGATAGGATAGATAGGTGAGTCTCACTTTGGCAACATGCCTTTGAGAGTTCCGCTCATGGCCGCAGGGTCAACCAACTTGTTGTGGGGACTCCGGAGCTGAATGGCTTTCCTCTCTGTTGACCCTCGGCTCAGCCCAGAAGTACAGGAAAAGCAGAAGCTGGTTCCAGGCAAACCAACATTCCCAACTCCGCAGAGCCAGGGGTTGTTAGAGATCCCTTTCCCAGAAAGCCTGACATCCACGTTTTTAGTCCAGCAGCTGCGCTAGTCACTTTTAACTGGCTGACAGGTGCCCAGAATTTAGCCACCAAATTCTAAGGAAAAATAGGACAGAATAGCAAATGAAAGGGATCTGATGGTACTCACCACTTGGCGATAGGTGATAGTCTCACCACTTGGTGATGGTCTCACCACTTGGCGATAGTCTCACTGCTTGGCAATAGTCTCACCACTTGGTGATAGGTGACAGTCTCTTCAAGGTCACCAAAATGCGTCCGGAATTGATGGGTTCTTGGCCTCACTGACTTCAAGAATGAAGTTGCAGACCCTTGCGGTGAGTATTACAGTTCTTAAAGATGGTGTGTCCCGAGTTGTTCATTCCTCTTGGTGGATTCGTGGTCTTGCTGGCCCCAGGAGTGAAGTTGCAGACCTTCGCAGTGAGTGTTACAGCTCTTAAAGGCGCCACGGACCCAACGAGTGAGCAGCAGCAAGATTTATCATGAAGACCAAAAGAACAAAGCTTCCACAGTGTGGAAGGGAACCAGAGCAGGTTGCCGCTGCCGGCTCAGGTGGCCTGCTTTTATTCCCTTAACTGGCCACACCCACATCCTGCTGATTGGTCCATTTTACAGAGAGCTGATTGGTCTGTTTTACAGAGAGCTGATTGGTCCATTTTGACAGAGTGCTGATTGGTGCATTTACAATCCTTTAGCTAGACACAAAAGTTCTCCAAGTCCCCACCAGATTGGCTAGACACAGATTGCTGATTGGTGCGTTTACAAACCTTTAGCTAGACAAAGAGTGCTGATGGGTGCATTTACAAACTTTTAGCTAGACACAGAGTGCTGATTGGTGCATTTACAAACCTTTAGCTAGACAGAAAAGTTCTCCAGGTCCCCACCGGACCCAGAAGCCCAGCCGGCTTCACCTCTCAATGGCACGCACTGCGGGACTTTGCGGCACCTAGCCCAGGCACTCCAGCAGCCCAGAGGGAGCTCATCCCCCAGTCAAGCCCAGCTGGCACCGGCCTGCCCACGGAGCCCCTGCTGGCCGGTGAGTGCCCTGTACAGTGTGGGCTCCTGCTGGTGCCTCTCCCTCCACACCTCCTGGCGAGCAGAGGGAGCTGGCTTTGGCCTTGGCCAGCCCCAGAGAGGGGCCCCCACAGTGCAGTGGTGGGCTGAAGGGCTCCTCAAGTGCAGCCAGAGTGGATGTGGAGGTCGAGGAGGCACCAAGAGTGAGCAAGGGCTGCTAGCACATTGTCACCTCTCACTTCTAGTTGAAAAAGCAAAATCAACAGAAACTCTCATTCACTGCTGGGTAGAGGGTAAGTACAATCACTTTGGGAAATGATTTGGCATTATACGGAGAAGTTGAAAATAAAGATCTCTGACTCTGTAGAGGGAACTTGCATCCTGCAGACAGGAGGTCATGCGTGCACCAAGAGACTGTACACACATGTTCAGAGAAGCCTGCTTAGAATGTTCCAAACTGGAAACAAGTCTGTATTAGTTTGTTTTCACACTGCTATAAAGAACTACCTGAGGCCAGGCACGGTAGCTCACACCCGTAATCCCAGTACTTTGGAAGGCCAAGGTGGGCAGATCCCTTGAGCTCAGGAGTTTGAGACCAGCCTAGGCAACAAGGTGAAACCATGTCTCTGTAAAAATTAGCTGGGTGTGGTGGTGCGTGCCTGTAGTCACAGCTACTCAGGAGACTAAGATGGGACGATTGCTTGAGCCCAGGAGGTCAAGGCTATGGTGAGCTGAGATTGCACCACCGTACTCCAGCCTGGGAGACAGAGCAAGACCTTGTCTCAAAAACAAAAAAGAACTACCTGAGACTGGGTAATTTATAAAGAAAAGAGGTTTAATTGACTCACAATTCCACAGGCTGTACAGGAAGCATGGCTGGGAAGGCCTCAGGAAACTTACAATTAAGGCAAAAGGTGAAATGAAGCAGGCAGGACTTACACAGCTGGAGCAGGAGGAAGTGAGAGCAAAGGGGGAGGTGCTACACACTTCCAAACAACCAGATCTCATGAGAACTCACTCACTATCACAAGCGCAGCAAGGGGGAAATCTGCCCCCATGATCCAATCACCTTCCACTAGGCCCCCTCCTCCAACATTGGGGATTACAATTCGACATGAGATTTGGGCAGGGACACAGACCTAAACCATATCAAAGTCTATATGCCTATTAACGGTGGAATGGATAAACAAACTGTGTTGCATTTCTATAATGGAATACTATACAATAATGAAAATGAATGAGCTGAAGCCACACTGAACAACATAAAGGAATCTTTAAAAATATACTGTTGAGTAAAAGAAGTCAGACATAAAAGAATACATATTATGTGAGTCCACAAGTTTCAACAACAGGTAAAACAATTCTATATTGCTTAAGAAGGCAAACAGGTGACAAAAATACAGAGAAATGCAGGGCAGGGATCACCACAAAAGTGAGGAGAGTGGGTATTTCTACAGTAGAGCTGTGGGGAGGCAGTTATGATTAAGAAGGTGCAAACAGGCTAGGCACGGTGGCTCATGCCTGTAATCCCAGCACTTTGGAGGCCAAGGCAGGGGGATCACTTGAGGTCAGGAGATGGAGACCAGCCTAGCCAACATGGTGAAACCTCATCTCTACTAAAAATACAAAAATTAGCCAGGTGTGGTGGCGCATGCCTATAGTCCCAGCTACTTGGGAGACTGAGGCAGGAGAGTCGCTTGACCCAGGAGTTGGAGGTTGCAGTGAGCCAAGATTGCACCACTGCACTCCATCCTGGGTGACAGAGGGAGACTCCGTCTCAAAAAAAAAAAGGGGGGCAAACTAAAGAGCTTCTAGCGTGCTGGCAATGTTGTATTTGATAAGCAAGTGATGCCTACATGATGTCCATGAAGATATATTATATCACCTATGTATGCATATACTTTTTATGTATGTGTTATAATTCACAATTTAAAAGTTTAAAAGTAAAGATTACCTGCTCATGGTAAATTTTAAAATTCAAGCAGCCTAAAACTTAATTCAAAAATTAAATCCTCCAATTCCCTTCTCAGAAGAAAATTTGCCAGCATCTCAGATACTTTCTCAAAGTTGTTCTATGCAAAGGGCTTTGCTTTAAATAAGCAAAACTTTCTTGATTTTAAACATTCAGTTCACAGAGGGCTTTCATGGAGTATCCTAGCCAGGAAGCAGAGGATCAGTAATGAGTGTCATGTGAGTTCCTTGAACACAGGCTCCACTCCTCCCTCTTGGGGCCCAGGGCTTGAAACACAGGAGTGCTCAATAAGGCTGGTGAGCTAATCAGGCTGGGAAAGTTGCAGGTAGATAGGACCTGCAAGACTGAGGAGGATTTTGACAGGGGCAGCAACAGGATAGATCCTCCTGTCAAGGGGAACAGGCTGAGAGGAAGAATGGAGGGTGTGGATGTCCAGGGTGTTTGGGAGAGAGCAGGGATGCCTATGTGCCTGGAATACAGAGAATGGGGGGCTCATGCCTGAGAAAGCAGACTGCAGTTCTGAATGACTCCAGCAGGCCGGTGCTGATTGAAGCTCTCTGAAGGGAGGTCCGTGGAGCTGAGCCAGTTAAACCAGCCACAGACATCCAGGCTGCTGTGTGGAGACCTGTGCCCTCAGGAGGCCCTTCAGAAGGGAAGGGTGTGCCTCTGTAGCTATGCGCAGATGTGAAGGCAGGGAGAGGATCTGGCATGGGAGACTCACGTATGAAGCTATTTCACCATGAACTGGAAAATGCCAGGGATGCTTGTCTAGGAGACCCTCTTTCACCCAAATCCTAATTTCCCAGCTCCACATTCATGTTAGCCCAGAGGCTCCTGCCTTCCCCTATGTGGGATTCCCATTGGCCTGCCATTCCCTACTCTAATGGAAGAATCTGATGAGCTTCCTGTTGAGAGAGGGAGGAAAGGAGTGGTTCCAGCAAGGGGTTAGTTAGCAGGGCACTCAGGGACTTAGGAGTGTGCTTTTCATGTGGGACAGGACAGTGCCAGGAAGGTGAAGAGAGGCAGGCTCTGGCAGCTCTGGGCCAAGGGGCCGACAGATGTGAACTTTCAGGAGGCTCTGGCATGGGATGACTCTGTCTACAGACCCTCATCAGTTCCAGACATGCTCTGGCCACTCCATCACCAAGGGACTCCTGGTTACTAAGCAACCCCTGCCTTACCTACTGCATCTCCCCTTGTTCCTTAGCAACCCTTGCATAACTCAGTTCCTTCGAGTTAGGGGTCTGTATCTATAAATTATAAGTGAATGGGTGCTGCTCAGGAATTGTGAAGAAACTGTCTATTAAATATCAGTCTGTACTCAGTGTCAAAATGCAGGCGACCAAATGCTTTGCTTTGGGAAGGAAGCCTTGATTTCCGATTTATATCTCTTCTGATATTGTATTTCCAAAAACAATCTTTGTAGGTCCTAGACCTCCTCCCTCTTTCCTCCCAGCTGCTTCCACTCTGCCTGCTGTTGCTCTCGCTTACTCTCTCATGCCTCTCTCCTTCCTGCAAGGTCATATTTACAGCCTTGCATTATGTGGAGACAAGGGGTTTCAGCTCCTGATTGGTCTACCTTTTCTAAACAGGACACCAGATTCTGAACATTGTTATGCCCCCCCTGGGGAACTCCTCTCCTTCTGCTGCGAGCGCAGATTAACCCCCTTTTGAGGTTGAGAGGAATCCAGTCTCCTTGGCTGGGAGGACAGCAGGAAAAAGAGGACTCGCCTTTTGTCGGGACAGGACGCCCCCTGCTGGAAGGCTAGAGTAACAGCACCTGTGAGAAGTGTTCCTAGCTCAGCAAGTCTGGCTGTCCCCTTTCTGGCCTCTAACAGTTCTCACCAAGCCCTGCTTGTCTGAACTTGCCTCAATGTGGTTTGCAGGAAAGCTCACCTATTGTAAGGAAAGGCAACTCTGCCTGGACTGTTGCAGGTAAACAACCTGCAGAGATGAAGTCAGGCCTCCTCTGTCTCCCTTGCTTCCCCTTCCCATGCAAAGCCCCTCTTTTGCCTGGGAGGATGGGAAGAGTGAGCAGCTTCCAAGGCCTCTGGTTCACCCTACCCCACTCACTTATGCTTTCCCCAAAACAGTCAGCTCGGTCAGCTGGAGCAGAATTGACCACAGGTCCTGGGAGCTTAGAATGGTCCCTGAGCCTGGCACTGCCCACTCTGATACCCCTTTCCATGCTTATCAATTCAGATGCCCAGATCTGGGGGTGGGGAAGCTGAATGCGCACACCCTTAACCTAGTCCCATCTTGGAGGTGAATGGCCTTCAGCACTGGTCCAAAGAGAGAAGAGAAGGGAAAAGGAAAGGGGTGGGGGGGTAGAGGAAGAAAACAAAGATTAGAGGAGAAAGAATGAGAGACATGGAAGAGTTAGAAATATTGAAAATCAGAAAAGAGAATAATGTAAACAGGAAATAAAATTCTAAGCTCCCCAACCAACTGAAAGCACTCCTCTGCTTGGCAAAAGGCATTGCAAAGTCAACTTAAAAAACCAGTGCAGGCCATGATGGGAATACAGGGTTGGACATGCCTCATTATACCCTCCTCCCTTTTGAGTTCAGGCACGACTGACCAGCATTAACATTAAAATGGAGATCTTAGGGCTGAAAAAACAGACTTTTAGCAATAAGATACCAAATTCTAACCTGACTCTAGTATAGCATCACATGACAGATAGCAGGTCCTGAAAAAAACTGAAGTATTTTACATCAAAATGCATTTCTTTGACATTTTTTGAAATGGCCCTGCAAGGCTGTCTCTTGTGAGCAAAATTTACATCCTATAGAAAATCCCATTCTCTTTCCAGGTCTTTTCCTGATCCAAGAGAGATTGAACTAAGAGTCTGGCACCTTTTAGGGTCTGATAAAAAATATTTACAATCTATTATCTATGATGCCTACTACCTGGAGGCTTCATCTACGTAACAAGAACCTTGGCTCCCACAACTCCCCTTATCTTAACTACAAACATTTCTTTCTATTGACCTCAACTCTTTAGGCAGAGCTTAACCCTTTCAACCACTTGCCAATCAGAAAATCTTTAAATCTACCTGTGACCTGGAAGCCCCCACTTCAAGATGTCCTGCCTTTCTGGGCCAAAACAATGTAATCCTTACATGTATTGATTTATGTCTCTGCCTGTAGCTTCTGTTCTCCTAAGATGTATAAAATCAAGCTGCAACCCAACCACCTTGGGAATATATTCTCAGGACCTCCTGGACCTGTGTCACGGGTCATGGTCCTCACATTTGGCTCAGAATAAATCTCTTCAAATATTTTACAGTTTGACTCTTTTTCATCAGCACTAAGGAGATATCAGCAGAAGCTGTGTGATCTTGGACAAGTCTGTTCCCCTCTTGCCTCCATCTGTATCACAGTAAATTAAGGGGTTGACTTGGGTGGTCCAAAGGACTTTGATAGCCCCAAGAGCTTTGTATTGATAATCAAAGAAGAAATAGACTGAGCTGCAGACATAGAGGCAGGAAGAAAGAAGCATCAACATAAAAAGTAAACAGGAGTGAAGATGGGCAGTTCCAGTCATTATAGACCCAACCCAAGGCAGTGAGGCAAGGCAGCCCCAGCCTGAGCCACATCATGCCTGCCCTGGGCAGTGTGATGCTGGCCCAGGCTTACCTGGCTGTGCACCTGTCTGTCCGGAGTGCAGTTTGGCAGCCCTTCTGTCAAGCAGTCTGCAGCTGAGTATGAGGATGTGAGTAAGCAGCAGGCTGGATTTCAGGCACTGCAGATTCTATCTGAACAACTCAAAGATTCCTGGAATTTATAGCCCCAGAATTCAGAAAGGTTGGAGGAGGGTTTCAGAAAAGGCCTCACCCACAACTTGGGAGGAAACCTAGGGGAAGTGCAGGACTTGTTGTCTGAGTAATATTCTGCAGAATGCTGCACATACCACTTAACAAGCATAACCAGCAAAAGAGTCCAGCTGCTTGCTGCTTGTGGAAAGAAGTCAAAATAATAATAGTTATGATAAGAGGGAGCAAGATGTCTTTATTATCCATGCTAGCAGGGGAAGAGTAGAAAGCAATTCCACTCTTCAATTTGTGGAGGGAACATAGGAGTTTTCAAAGAAAGGGTTTGGAATACAGAATATGACTAATTATATAGTATTAATAATATAATAATTAAATTATTTAAATCATTATAACTAGGCTCAAACACATCTTTAGTAATAAAAATAGGAACCATTACAATCAACACATTTTTGCCAATGAGAAATAAGTTTATTTATTCCTGTAGCATAAAAATCCATGCTTCAGGATTCAGCAAACTCTTGGAAAGCATTTTCTGCATCCTGCTGGTTGTGGAAGTGTTTTCCCTGCAAAAAGTTGTCGAGATACTTGAAGAAGTGGTAGTCAGTTGGTGAGAGGTCAGGTGAATATGACAGATGAGCCAAAACTTCAAAGCCCAATTAATTCAACTTCTGAAATGTTGGTTGTGCAATCAGTGGTTGGACATGGTCATGGAAAACTGGGCCTTTTCTGTTGACCGATGCCTGCTGCAGGTGTTGCAGTTTTCAGTGCATCTCATCAATTTGCTGAGCATTCTTCTCAGAAGTAATGGTTTTGCCAGGATTCAGAAAGCTGTAGTGGATCAGACCAGCAGACCACCAAACAGTGACCATGGCCTTTTTTTGGTGCAAGTTTGGCTTTGGTAAGTGCTTTGGAGCTTCTTCTCAGTCCAACCACTGAGCTGGTCATTGCTGGTTGTCATATAAAATTCACTTTTCATTGCACATCACGATTCAACTGGATAGTGGTTCACTGTTGTTGCACAGAATAAGAGAAGATGACACTTTAAAACAATAATTTTTTTGACTTTGAGTAAGCTCATGAGGCACCCATTTATTGAGCTTTTTCATCTTTCCAATTTGCTTCAAATGCTGAACGTAGAATGGTCAGCAACTTCTAGAGCAGTTGTAAGAGGATCAGCCTGGATAATTGCTCTCAATTTGTCATCAACTTCCAATAGCTGGCCACTACACTCCTCATCTTCAAGGCTCTCGTCTCCTTTGCAAAACTTCTTGAACCACCACTGCACTGTACATTTGTTAGCAGCTCCTGGGCCAAATGCATTGTTGATGATGTGAGTTGTCTGCACTGCTTTACAACCCATTTTGAACTCAAATAAGAAAATCGCTCAAATTTGCTTTTTGTCTAACACCATTTCCATAGTCTAAAATAAGTATAAAATAAACAGCAAGTAACAATTCCTTAGCAAAAAAAAATGCAAAGCAAGAAATGCACATTAAAATGATATATAACATAAGCGCATATATTTTTTTTTCTTTTTTTTTTGTTTCGAGACGGAGTCGCACTCTGTCGCCCAGGCTGGTGTGCAATGGTGTGATCTTGGCTCACTGCAAGCTCCGCCTCCTGGGTTCATGCCATTCTCCTGCCTCAGCCTCCTGAGTAGCTGGGACTACAGGGACCTGCCACCACACCTGGCTAATTTTGTTTTGTATTTTTAGTACAGATGGGGTTTCACCATGTTAGCCAGGATGGTCTCTATCCCCTGACCTCGTGATCCACCTGCCTTGGCCTCCCAAAGTGCTGGGATTACAGGCGTGAGCCACCGTGCCCGGCCAACATAAGCATATTTATTTAAGAATGTATTCCAATATCAAACAGCAAATTTCAACAATGCAAAAACTGCAATTATGTTTGCACCGACCTAATAATTGAGTCACTCTTCAGCTGGGAGTGAGTTCTGTCCCTGATGTAATCTTTTGTTGCAGAGAGAATTCCAGAGCTTTCTGGTCCCTATCAGGATCTGAGACCTAAAGATGTTACCACTAGGGAACATATGAGTCACATTGCACCAAAGTATGTTAGCAACAGCAAATCCATATGGGTCTGCAGCAACTTCAGTTTTTGCCTCTTCAGAAGAAAGAATTCGACTGAGGGGCACAAGGCAGAGTGAGAAACTGGGGGAACTTTTTGAACAGGAGTGAAAGTTTGTTAAAAAGCTTTAGTGCAGGAATGAAAGAAAGTAAAGTGCACTTAGAAGAGGGCCAAGCAGGTGACTTGAGAGATCAAGTGCCCAGTTTGACCTTTGACTTGGTGTCTTATATGTTGCCAGGCTTCCGGGGTTGTGTTACTTCTCCCCTGATTCTTACCTTGGGGTGGGCTGTCTGCATGCACAGTGGCCTGCCAGCGCTTGGGAGGGGGCTGCATGCACAGTGTGTTTACTGGAGTTGTACACAGGCTCACTTGAGACATTCTTCCTTTACCAGTCAAGTGTTCCTAGAAGAAGGTCATATACTAAACTCCAACATTTTGCCTCTTGATGTGCATGCTTGAGCCCACTCACCCAACTCCTGAGATCTTATCAAGAAGCTGCTGATCACCAGCTTCAGGTGTTTCTATCTGTTGGGAGACGGCCTTTCCCTGGCATCAGCTGTGACCAATTATTATTTTAGAGAGACAGTATAACAACTGTCTGACCATCACCTGATGGTCTCCTGACATTCCTGGGTGGGGGGTCTCTCCTATCCTGTTCATGTCTACCTGACTACCTACTGTAAACTCTTCCCCCATCAAGAGTTCATCCAAAACTCCCAAATGTTTGGGGAAAATGGACAAAGATCAGTCTTTTATAGCTACCTCCTGCTGACAGATGGGCAGTGGTGGTTGTTCTGTGAGTCTTGGCCTCTTGCTAGCTGTCAGGGCATGGTGGCTCCATGGGTTGGTGAAAGCAGTATTCAGCCAGGTCCAAGGGAGGCAGGTGCAGAATTTCACCTCTGTTGTGTCCCACTGATGAGCATTCTAGGGGTCCTCTGTAGAAGGGTGACTCCTGAATATTGAGAGGATGGTATTCCTCACTGAGGATCATCTGGAGCTTGATGGCCCATCCCTCTTGTTTCTTCTGAGCTGCAGCCAGAGATCACTGGTTGGTTCACAGGAATAAGCAGGGTCAGTCTAAATTGTGGGAGAAAAAAACTCAAAAGCAACTGATAAGACTAGACTCTAATAACAGGTATACCATAGTTCTTGAAACATAATTTTTCTCTCTCTAATTTCCCTTTTTTTTTTTTTTGCTAAAAACAAATCATGGTAGGACTGACTTATTTACAAAATAAGCTTTAGTCTTATTATACTCAGCCTGATTATTTACATAGAATACAGTAAAAATAATTATTTGCCATATAATCTCCTTTTAAAATGGGTTTTGATGAAACTGTTCCATGAGGAATCCCAGATAAGACTTTTTAAAGCCTTAAGAAAAGCCATGGGTTTGTGCCATCAAATACCTGTATGAGTTGGGTAAATTCCTCTCCTCTAGAGGTCCCAAGATAACTTGAGGCTCCTGGACCTGTCAGAAAGTGACATTCTCTACTTACCACAAGTCAAGAACCCTGTACAAGAACTGTGTAGACAAGCTATGAGGGCAGTGTTCTCAAGGGGCTTTTATTGGCTCTGTAAGTCAAATTTGATTCCTTAAAGGAAAGCACACCATTCTAGTCAAAGCCTTGGTAAAATAATCAGTTTCGCCAATTGTGTCCTGTTGCAAAAGGAAACAGATTCTTATTGCACTTATGCAAACAACTATATTGCCATAACTTTAGAATACTCACAAATAGTTTCCAAATTCTAAAGAAATCATGTAGAAAGAAACAAACATGCTCCAAATTTTGCTTACAGCAGTATATTTTACTTAATTGTTAAAAGCTGTAAACAGCTCAGGAGAAAAGTTTTCTTGGCTCTGAAAAACAAAGGATCAGCAATGTTTTCAGCAAAAAGTCACAAAAAGATTATTTCAGTCTTCTATTAGTTCAGGCCGTGCAATTAACTCCTATTCTGCTTGATATTCATGAATATTTCAGCTCTCCATGAGAGTCCTGAAAGTTTTTTCTTCTATTCTAATGTCACAACCTCCAAAGTTATCAGAAACCTGGATTTAAGAGCACCTGTTAGGGTCCTATAGTGATTATAAAACCATCTTTTACAGAGGTTCAAAAGAAGACAATAATGGTCTGTGGATGACAAAAAGTCTTAGGGCAGCCACGGCCAAAGATGCAATTGACAAGGAAATTTGCTATCTTTGTGGCACACAATAATTTAACATAACAATTACAATTATCACTGGTAACATATACTAAGTCATATCAGAATTACAAGGGTTTTACACAATTTTAGCTAAATATTACTTTTGCATTCGTATACTATTGATGTTAAACACAATTCTTAATAAAACTTTGTAGATAAATCTGTCCAATCTTAATCAGTTTGACCATAAGGTAAGATTTTTATAAACCTTTTTTAACCCTTTACAATTTTCTGTTAAAGAACAGAACAATGCTCTAAGAAAACCATGTTGTACGTTTATTCCAATGTTCAATTTATGGATAAACTGAATAATGCTCCTTTAATTTTAGCTAATATGTTCACATGCAGAATTTCTTTTACAAGATTAGTCTTTCACAGACCTCCTACAACTTGCTCAAATCTTCAACTTTATTCTATCTAACTTAAAACCATTATTTAACCCTCTAAACTAAGCAAAAATGTCTACATTACCATGCCTTCTTATAAGGTTTTACCAAAAGCACATTCTATTTTCCTTATACGCCTTGCCTGTAAAACCGCTTTTCCAGACATGTTACATTGTTAACTCTTAGCAACTTTTACTTTTGGTGAAAATCATAGTAAGTAAGCTATTCTAATTATGTACTAGGTTTGGAGCCTAGAACACCAGACAGAACTGCAGATAAGGTTTGACTTTCCAGCATAGCTAGGGGGCGTGACTAACTCTGCATGTCCCAGGACCTTACCTAGAATTTAATAGCTTTAAAGCAGGCAAGTTGCACAGTTAAGAGTCATAGTAGTTGCTTATGACCTTAAAGCATTTAGTAGACCTACTAACCTTTAAAATTGTATAACATTTCTTTAATAAATTCCCTTTCACGAATCTTTTTACAACTTACACAAACCATCTACAACATTCTTGGACTTTCTGACTTGTCCTAAACATCTCTCTTTCTAAACAACCAGTCATTTTACTTTAGGACAAGAATTTACCATACAAGAAATTTTCTCATATAAAATCTTTTATTTATAACCTTCCTCACCAAAAATACCTCTTTATCTCTATAACCTTTGAATTAACAAAGTAATTTTCCTTCTGTTAGAAAGTTAAGCATTGTACTGCATGTTGCTGCGCAAGTCCCATGAAGTGAGAGCAGATAAAGAGATTGTCTACCTACTGTAGAAGTTATCCCTCTCAAGAGATTGCTCAGTTAGATTTTTTTGCTAGGGCTTGTTCGAGTAAGAGTGGGCTATTTCTAAACCCCTGAGGTAGAAATGTTTACGTTAAAGATTTAGATAGCTTTTTGGGAGAAATAGGGCTATCAGAGGGAAAGATGAATTCAAAGATAGGCTAAATATTAAGTAGGCATCCATCTTGGAAAGCATATTTTTGCCCCAAGGAGGTGTGGGGTATCTAGACATTACCAGGGACTGGTGAGAGAATGGTAATTAGTCCCTTAAGTAATATAAAGGGGTGTGGATCCCAACAGGATTTGGAGGAGGGTTGCTTAGAGAAGGAGATTAGCACAGAGTAGGCAGCTCTTAAGCCCAAAAGGGAAACTTTAAATTTTACTTGCCACCTCCAGAGTTGCCCTTGGCTTTGTCCTGTTGGTGACAATGTCTGATTTGGAAGCCAGCTGGAGTGGAGAGCCACTTCAGCTCAGGGCCATAAGAGGTTTGGTTTCTGTCCCGGGGCCCTTCAGCCTTCAGGACAGTCCCATCTTCAGTGGCCAAGCTTGTGGCAGACAGGGCAAGCCATGTGGGCCTTTTTCCCAATTTTCTCATTGGGGCAGTTTGCCTTCCAGTGACCTGTCTTTCAGCACCAATGGCACTTATCTGGAGGAGTGTCCTTAGGGCAACCTGGAGGGGACTGGTGGGCTTGCAAAGCAGCTAATAGTTCAGCCTGCCTCTAGTACCTGCATTTCTCTTTCTCCCTAGCCCTGCCCTCCTTATTCTGCTCTCAGTTATAAAAGACCAAGGAGGCTAATTTGAGGATTTCCTGCATAAAGGCACTAAGTTCTAAGGCTGACTTTTGTATTTTCTCCCAGTTTATTTTTAGGCCAAACAATATTATAAAGAAAAACTAGGGGGTTTTTTTGTTTGTTTGTTTTAAGGTTTAGGGGAATCAAACTTTTTCCAGTTTTGGAGGATGAATCCGAGAGACATGTCCTGTGGTCTGGAGACACAATTACCCATCTGTGAAGACAGAACAGAGGAGGAAAAAGGAAAAAGATGCTGCCCCTTCTTACTTTCCTATTATGCTGAATAGGGTGTCCCCCATTTGTCCTTAGGGTTCTGGAATGAATTGGTCTTACTGTGTACCTTTAACTTTGGTCCCATCTCATCACAATTACCCACTTGAGAACAAAGGAAATGCTGGAGTGAACAGGGGGCCCCCTGTTCATCCTTGGGGTTCCAGAATGAACTGATATTACTGTGTACCTCTAACCTTGCCTTGGTCTCTGTTCTAATGGTTATCTGTTAGCTTGGGACCAGCCTTCAGCTCTGTCCTATGGGTCTCTTGATCCTGCAGCCTTGGGATGGCCTGTATCCTTGTATCCATGACCTTATAGTGATGCTCGCTCAGAGCAACAAAATGATTGTCTCTTTTCTCAGATTCCCATTTCCCATGTTCTTTAAGTGGATGAGAAGCCTGTCTTGTCCTGCCACAAGGGGGTGGACTTCCTTCCCTTCGAATATGACCTTGAAGGTCTTGATGCACATTGACAAGGGTGTGGAAGTGATTAGAGAAATGGAGGCTACTGGAGAAAGTGGAAGGAAGCAAGAGGAATACTCAAGGAAAGCCTTCTTATGCTCACAAAAAATATCAGCCCTTGGATTTGAGAGAGCAACATTTATTTGCCCTCTTGACATAAACGAGTAACCTCCACAGGACTTGGAGCTTGGGGCAAGAACTTGCAAATGACAAAGGAAGAATTTCCCTCTCCCCAAAGGAGTCCTAACTCAAAAAAAAAAGCAGAGTGAGGTCCTATGCAGGCAGACAAACTGCTTCAAATGCCACGAGAAAACCTGGCCCTGGGGTGTAAAAGGAGTGAAGAGCATATTGTAAGTCATAAGAAGCTGGCAGAGCCAGAGTTCCAATTAATGTCTGTCCCAGCAGTGAGCCAGTAGACAGGGGAAAGGTTGGAGGTCATCTGCACTGGTAGAGTAAAAACAAGTATACAAGTATAAATCTCGGGATAATCACAAATGGAGCCCTTGTCTTTGCTGCTGAGCAGATGCATCAAGAGCTGTGGGCACACAAATAACAGGGAGTGTGAGTTTTAAGGCAGAGAAGACAGTCACACAGCATGTGAAGTGAAACCAGAGAAGAGGCAGACTTGCCCCTGAGGCAGACACTCAGTGGGTGTGCGAGGCCATTGCAGAATACACACAGGGAAAACAGGAGAATAGACAGTGAAGATTTTGGAAAAGAGTGGATTTTAGTTGAAAAAGCAGAGGAAACCCCAGGTATTGCATGGTTTTAGGCTTTAGCCCTGCTACTCTTGTAAGCTTCCTCTCTAGGAGAGCCATTACTGCCTCAGAGCTACTCTATGCAGACTCCAAGGTCCTTCCTACCCCCTCAACCCACCAGTCACAGTGAACTGAGAGATAAGCCGGGGGTAGCAGAGCCTCTGTGGCTGACAGGAATCATTCTGAGTGTTGGTTAGTAGGCAGGAGAGTGAAAAGAGAGAAGAAACTGTGTACAGGGGTTGAACACCTCCAGCTGAAGAAGGTGAGAGGTAGAGATCTCTTACCACTAGGGAATGTATCCGAGCCACATGGCACCAAAGTACGTTAGCAGCAGTGAGTCCATACAGGTCTGCAGCAACCTCAATTCTTGCTTCCTCAGGAGAAAAAATTCAACTGAAGGACATAAGGCAGAGTGAGAGACCTAGGCAAGTGTTGGAGCAGGTGTGAAAAGTTATTAAAAAGCTTTAGAGCAGGAACGAAAGGAAGTAAAGTATGCTAGAAAGAGGGCCAAGCAAGCAACTTGAGAGATCGAGTGCCAGGTCTGACCTTGGACTTGAGTTCTTACATACTGGCATTCTGCATGTGCAATGGCCTGCCAGCACCTGACAGGGGCTTCATGTGTAGTGTGTTTACTGGAGTTGTATGCATGCTCACTTTAAGCATTCTTCCCTTACCAGTCGAGTATTCCTAGAAGGTGGTCATATACCAGTTAAACTCAGCCATTTTACCTCTTGATGTGCATGCTTGAGCCCACTCACCCAACTCCTGAGATCTTATCTGGAAGCTACTGATCACCAGCTTCAGGTGTTTCTATATATTGGGAGATGGCCTTTCCCTGGCACCATCTGTGGCCAATTATTGTTTTAGAGAAACAGCGTAACAACTGGTATTCCTGGTGTGGGGTGGGGAGCTCTCTCCTGCCCTGCTCATGTCTGCCTGACTACCTACTGCAACAAAGCTTCTAAGGAAATATATTGCAGATAAGAGAACATGGTTTGTGCTTAACAAGCCTTTAGGTAAATAACTGTACATGAGGCATGGGAGCATAGCATGGGAAAGAAAGGGAGTGGAGGTTCATAGCACATTCTGAGATTGTTATTTCGAGATGAAAGGTAACATATATGCAGTTTGTCTCAAAGTTACCTCTTGAGACTGGGAGGAGGAAGAGGGAAAGGAAAAGAAGAAAAAAAAGTACAAAGCACAGTTTGAGGACCCATTCTTGGCAGTCTGGCTGTCTCCAAAGATGCTGTCACACAATGGAAACAGATGGACCCATGAATCCACAGCTCCAAACTCAAGCAGGCTCCAGACCCCACTTCATGCTAGGCACCAAGTACTGCAAACACAAAAAAATAATGAAAACATAGTCCCTACCCTCAATAAGCTTACAGAAATAAATAAAAATCAGCTTATAGTCTAACGGAGGAATCAGATAAATGCAACGCAGGGATACGTGTCAAAATAGAAGTAGGTCTAAGGTTCAGACGGTACCCCAGGAAAACATCATTAAAGGCATGGAGATCACTATGGGATATTTCAGAGGAGGTATCCCTGCAATTGGATAAATAGTTCTGGAGTTCAAGACTGAGTTAGCGATAAGGAGAATTATTTGGGGATTATTGGTCATAGGTAGAAGCAGCCTCATCAAATGGAAGAGAGCTCCTAGGAGCATGAATAAAGTGAAAAGAGAAGAGAGCCAGGATTGGAACTGTGGGAGCCAGCCTCTAGATGGCCACTATGATCCCTGCCCACTGGTACTCGCACCCACGTAAGTTTCTCACACCACACCAGAGTTGCCAGAGGTAATGGTCCATCACTTCTGAGGTTAGGATGTAAAAAACAGAGTGTTCTGTCTTAGGCTTGCTCTCTCTCTCCTCTCTGTCTCTCTGAGCACTCTGGCTGCCATATTGGGAGCCTCACTATTGCAAACCCATGTGGCAAAGACCCGAGTCCTCCAGCCAACAGCCAGCGAGGAACTGAGACCAGTGAGGAACTAAGGCGTGTTTGCTCAATCATGTGACTGAGCCTGGAAGGGAATCTCTCAGCCCCAGTCAAGTCTTGAGGCAACTGCAGCCCTGCTGACAGCATAGCCACAACCTCATGAGAGATCCTAAGCCAGAACTACCCAGCTACAGTGCTCTCAGGTTCCTGACTCTCAGAAAGTGTGAGATAACACATTTTCAAGCTGCTGAGTTTTAGGAGAATTTGTTATGCAGCAATAGATAACTAATATGGGAACCTTGGTGAGAGGTAACCCATTGAAGAGATAGAGCAGAAAATTCTAAAATATGAGACATTTTAAAAATAAACCAACCATAATTAAAAGAGTATTGTATTGAGACACGAATAAACACATCAAAGGAAAAGAACGGAGGGTCCAGAAATATACCTGAGCACACTTGGGAATTTAATGTATGATAAAGGTGGCATTTAAACCAGTGAGAAAAAAGATACATTTGTCAATAAATGATGTTGAAACAACCAGGTAGCTCTCTGGGAGAAAATAAATGAATTAGATCTGTGCCTTTCACACACTACACCAAAATAAATGTCAGATGAATCTGATTTGAATATTTTTTAAAAACCATAAAACTACAATAATTCTTTTTCTTCCACATGAGAGAAAAACTACATAAAGTCAAAAGAAAAGGACAATTTACATAAAGTTCTAGGATAGACAAAACTCAGCTATAGTGCTAGAAATCACATCTGTGATGTGATTTGGGGCACAAGGAAGTTTTCTAGGGTGATGCAAATGTTCTATATCTTGATTGGGCAGTACATCTCAATAGAGTTGATTTTTATAAGAAAGAAAACTAAGTGCAAACACCAGCAGGTCTGACGTTTTATAAAAGCAAAATCTCTCCATAAGAATTGAGAGCCCTGGATCCAGGGCAGCCCTGGATCCTGACCTGCCCCAACCGCTTACTTCTCCAGTGGTGACCTTTCTCAGCCTCCCCTAAGCCTAGATATTCAAGGCTGACTTCCTACAGCATGAGGGACTGTCTTCACAGAGTTGAGGTCTGTACATGACACAGTATTACTTTGCTTTAGTCTTTGTACCAGATTCAAGCATTCTCCAATCTTTGTCTCCGGGAGGAGTCAGTTGACTGGTTGAGTAGTTGGTTGGTTGGCTGGTTGGTAGACTGGTTGGTTGGTTCACAAATTGGAGAGATTAAAAAGCAAGAGATTTCTCTATGGCAAAATCTGAAAGAGAGAAAAGAGGTAAAAAACTGAGAAAAGAAGAAAAAACCCTAAGGAAAAAAACTAAGGGTTTATACATTTGAGGAAGTATTGACTAGGGTGAAATTTTATAAGACAAAAAAGTGTGGAAAAACAAGAAATGGAGGAAGTGGTATATGTACATCCCCCTGAGGGGAAGAAAATAAGGTGGAAAAGAAAGTTCTTGCAATAACCTTTTACCATCTTAAGGAAATCCCCCTTAGTAGCCGCAGCCTTTGATAGCCATGGGGTAATGTAGAAAGATAGGGGCCTTATTAGAGCCCAGAAACACAGGAAATATTACCAACCTTATGGTGGCTACAGGAGAGTTATGCAAGCGCAACTCCAAGGGCTACATTTTGTGCAAGACTTGTTCATTTTTAAACATGAAGCCCAAATGCCAGTTGCAACATTTTACAACCTCCCTCCAACTCAGTCCCCACTCCCATTATCATAGTATCTCACTAACTTGACCAGCCATAGAGGCATTTATCAGGAGAAAAGCTGGCTTGCCTGCATGACTTTGCCCCCAGTATCCTCCTGTCAGAGCTTCCTTATCTGACTGTCAGAGCTTCCTTATCCTCTTTATCCTCCTTCCTTATTCTTCCTTATCCTCCTGTCAGAGCTTCCTTATCCTCTAGTGAGCTCTGACTGTCAAAGGTGGCATACAATACACTTCGGTTAACATCAGTAAGTTGCCAATGGATCTGGGTTCTACTCCACATCTTGGCACTAAAGGGCCACCTCCCTATGTCCCCTTTATAAGGTTGCCAGACTTGCAAATCAAAATACAGGATGTCAGGTTAAATTTGAATTTCATGTACACAACAAATAACCTTTTTGTATAAGTATGTCCCAAATATTGCATAGGACATACTTACATTTAAAAAAAACTGATTTGTGTTTTATTTGCAATTCCAACTTAACTAGGTATTCTGTATTTTATCTAGCAATCATACTCCTCTGCCCTAGTAAGGATTTTCCAGAGAACAGTAACAATTAATTGATCTGAAAAAAATATCAAAATTGTATAAATTTTATACATCATCCAGAAGAAAAGTGAAGACAAAATATCCTTTATAAAATAGATTTAAATGACACCAGTAATAATGAGTACATTCTCCTTGTAACCATTTACAAAATATAGATAAAGCAAAAGTTCTCCAACATTAAGCCACCAGATCCCTGTACTCTTCCGAAAAGTAAGCACAGTTAATAGTGTGTTCTTCTAGAGCTTTTCTATGCATTTGAATATATATATGTAAGCATAGAACATGTAGGCTTGTTCTTTGTGTGCGTGTGTATCATATTGTAAACACTGTTGCATTGTTGTACAACTTTTTGCATGGCAATATATATCTATCTCATTGCTTTGTAAAGCTGCCTAACATTCCACAGAATAAATATTACCCTTGTTTAACAGTTATCAATGTGTGGTTAGGGAACCCCTTAGGGAACCCTTTGTAGGGTTCCAAGAGGTCAAAATTATTTTCATAATAGAAGTAGGACATTATTTGCCTTTTACACCCTTACTCTCTCACAAACATACAGTGGAGTTTTCCAGAGGCTACTTGGCAAGTGATGACACCACTGCTCTGACAGCTAATGAAATGTGTATGTATACACTGTTTTCCAATTTTTTCTAAAGAAGTAGATTTAGGGTATACAAATATGCTTGTTTGGAGACAACTCAGTTTCTTCTTGTGTTCTTACCGTGTTCTTCCTAGCTGTCTTCAGTTATACCTGCTATAATTGCAATACTATTATCTAATAAATTTTTATTTTGAAATTCTGAAGTTTTTCTTACATCTGTCTGAAAACACAAGAAACAATATACTTTGTCTTGTTTTGTAATAACATTTTTAAATGTTTTTAAAACCCTAATGAATTGTGTAATTTTAACCAAAATTGTTATTAGACCATTTCTTTACAATATATTTATTCTTATAGTCAAGGATTTATCATTGGCATAAGATGGATTGATTAGATTTGCTTTCTCAACCCACAGGTGCACCGTCCCAGTATAAAAATACTGAAAAAAAAAAATGAAATTAGGCCAGGTGGAGTTGCTTACACCTGCAATCCCAGCACTTTGGTAGGCCAAGGTGGGAGGATTGCTTGAGACCAGGTGTTCAAGACTGGCCTGGGCAACACAGCAAGACCCCACCTCTATTTATTTTTTATATCAATTTAATTTAAAAATAAAATAAATAAATAAATAAATAATAAAGTTTTTAAAGATGAAATTGGCATATCAGGGAGTTGTCTGACTAGCGGAAGGGAGGGATATACTCTGAAGAAACTGTGAAAAACTACATAAAAACCAAAAATATAATGAAATCTATATTTCCCTCATCTATATATATAGTAATAATTCAACTTATTATGTCTTATTCAACAGAATATTTTGAAGAGTATTTTAGCAATACTATTACTAAACTTATTTGTTTACTCTTAATAGTTAGTTGCAGCATCACTTTGAGACCAATCATTTAGAGTTTAGAGAAAAACGAATTAAGCATTTTAAATGTAGATATGGTGAGCTCTTTAAAATCCAAAAATTGTTAGCTTTTCAAACTGGCCATGAAAAAGTTACTGAAGCTTCTCATAGGGTAAGTTATTGTATTGCATTAGCTGGAGAAGCCCACACAAAGGCTGAGAGATAATAAAGCCTTATACATTGACATCACTGAAAGCCTGCTGGATAAAAATCAGTGAAAGAAATCCTAGGGGCTGCCACTTTTCAACAACACAATCACTCGTCAAATTAAACATGTAGCTGCAAACATGAAGACTGAGTTAACCTCTTGTCTAAATAATTGCACTTTTGCCTCACACATGGAGACTTGCTGTTTTCTTGTATTCATCCAGTGTCAGCACCAACTAATCATTTTCTTTTATGGGAATACTTGGCAAAAAAAAAAAAAACACAAAGGGTGGTAAAATTTTCAGTGCTGACTTTTTTTATTTTCATGGTTTCTTCTAGAACAACAGTTTTGATATTTTCTTCGATGACACAAAAGCAATGGTGGGTAAAACTGCTGGCATTTAGCACAAATCAAAGCAGTGGCACCAAACTGTCCCAGTCGTCATTCTATTCCCTAATGCCACACACTTGCAATGAGGGGGAAAAGCCAGTTTCACTTCCAGTTATTTTCTTAAATCTTGATTCAAGAGAACATGTTTTTTCAACAATCTTTGTGAAGAAATGGGAAGTATACATTAAACGTTTCTGCTGCATACTAAAGAACAATGGTATCTCAAGAAACAGTACTCGTGCAACCATGCAAGATAGCTGAACTGTGTACATTTTTTATGAAACACGACTTTTAGTGGAAAGAATGACAAACTATGATTATTCAGGTCTGAGTATTTTGCAGGCACTTTCTTAGAAATGCAAAGAGAATCTCACTTCAAGAAAATTAGTTGACAATATTTGCTGCCAGTAATAAAATTTGAACTTTCCAGCGAAACTAAGAATTGTGAAAAATTTCTATCTGCCATCATGAACTTGACAACTGCCTGATTCTTCCAATGAGATCTTCCAATGAGTTGCAGTGGTTTGTACCTGTGAAGCACCTAGCAGCATACCTGGAACATAGCAAGCAGTGATAGGATGATAACTCTCTCTCTCCTCTTTTTTTTTTTTTTTTTTTTTTTTTTTTTGAGACGGAGTTTTTCTCTGTTGCCCAGGCTGGAGTGCAGTGGCACAATCTCGGCTCACTGCAACCTCTGCTTCCCAGGTTTAAGCGATTTTCCTGTCTCAGCCTCCTGAGTAGCTGGGATTACAGGTGTCTGCCACCACACCAGGCTAATTTTTTATTTTTAGTGGAGATGGGGTTTCACCATGTTGGCCAGGCTGGTTTCGAACTCCTAACCTCATGTGATCCACCCACCTCAGCCTCTCAAAGTGCTGGGATTAGAGGCGTGAGCCACCGCAGCCAGCCCTTTCTCCTTTCCTTTCCCATATGTTACATGTCTGGCCCCAAATACTTCTGGCCACCCCATGCCAGAGCTGGGAGAAGGCCAGGGTAAGTTATTGTATCGCATTAGCTGGAGAAGCCCACACAAAGGCTGAGAGATAATAAAACCTTATACATTGACATCACTGAAGGCCTGCTGGATAGAAAGTCAGTGAAAGAAATCCTGGGGGCTGCCACTTTTCAATGACACAATCACTCATCAAATTATTTGTATCACCTGTATGTCCCACCCTGGCTCTCACACCCCCTGGGTGGTATAGGATGGCAAGATGAGGCAGTCTGTTGCCCTACAAAAGATGAGAGAAGGGAATCTGGCGCCATCACTCCCAAACTCCCAGGGACTCATTTTGAGGGCCTCCCATTTTCACTAAGCCTTTAATCTGTTTCCTAACCTGTACCTGCCCACCTTCCTGAACCCAAATGACCCTCTCCCCTATAATGCCTTCCCACCCTTAACCTCCCAGGTCTGAATTGCCCACTTGGCAACAGAGGGGCAGAGCAGTAGGTTCGAGATTGCCCTAGGGGCATCCGGGACTGGCTGGGCATTCCCATGCAGAGCAGGACAAATAGCCAGGCCCCCGGACAGAGCTTCCCCCAGATCCCCATCACCCTGCCCTGAGGAAAATGACCCAGAGAGCACTCCCACACAGCCACCCACTTCCCACCATCCCCTGTCATCAGGCAAAGAGCTCCAGCTTCTTCCTCTGGGACACTATACATAACCAAGGGTCTGTCAATTCCTATCCACCCCCAAGCCCTCACCAGGTGAGTACAGCTCAGGCTCCTGGAAACTAGAGGTTAATTCATGGAAAGATTGATGGTATGTCCTCCAAGGCTGCATGCCAAGGACCTTCAGGAGCCTTTCCCCCCATCCCCTTCTTTCCTGAGGATATATTCTGTCTGTAAATCCTAGCTATTGATTCAACAAACTGTTGCCAAGTCATACGTTATTTTATTTTTCTAGGAATTGGTAAGGTGTTCATTTCACAATATAAAACACAGAACATCCCCAGGACTCTCCTCCACCCCCTGTGCTCCTTCCTGCCTTCCCTCTCCCTATACTCCCTCCTGGGTTCCAGTATCAGTAGTGTTGATTAAGTCAGCCTCCCCATAAACCTCACACATTACACAGAAGCTAACTCAAAACGGAACACAGAATTAAAGGTGAAACATAAAACTATAAAATATATAGAAGAAAAAATAGCCTGTTAGTATGGTAAATTGCATGGACTGATTTTTGAATATTGAATGAGACTTGCACTATTGGTCATGGTATATACTGCTTTTTATAAACTGCTGAATTCTATTTGCTAATATTTTGTTAAGGGTTTTTGCGTCTACATTTATGAGGGATATAGGACTGTAGCTTTCCTTTTTCTTTTTTTGTACTGTCTTTATTTGGTTTTAATATCAGCATAAAACAAGTTTTATAAAATGAATTGGGAAATATTCCCTCCTCTTCCATTTTCTGGAAGAGATTATGTGGAATTGGGCAGATCTCTCTAGTATATTCCGGAGGGGACAAGTGTTTCTTTCTTTCTTTGTTTAACAATGGTTAATGATTAGCTTGTGGAGGTGAGCCACTTATCTACTATAAGGTTCAATTCTACCCTATTTGTTTTTGTTTGCATTTTGAGATGAGGTCTCGCTCTGTCACCCAGGCTAGAGTGCAATGGCATGATCATAGCTCAGTGCAACCTCGAACTCCTGGGTTCAAGCAATTCTGCCTCAGCCTCCCAAGTAGCTAGGACTATAGGCATGCACCACCACAACTGGCTAATTTTTTCAGTTTTTGTAGAGACAGGGTCTTGCTATGTTGCCCAAGCTAATCTCGAATTCCTGGCCTCATGCAATCTCCCACCTCAGCCTCTGAAGGTGCTGGGATTACAGGCATGAGCCACCACACCCAGCCTACCCTATTTGTTTTTATATATCTATGATTCTACTGTAGCTTTACCATGTGCCAGAAACTATTTTAGGCACTTTGTAAATATTAAATCTTTTACTCTTCATAACAACCATTTGAGATAGGTACTAGGATTGTTCTGATTTTACAGATGAGGAAACTGAGACACAGAGAGGTAATGTAATTGGCACATGGTCACATAGCTAGTAAACGCAGAGTTGAGATTTCAGCCCAGGCTTCTCTTCCCTTAACCACAGTGCTCTTCTGTCCACAGAAGAGGACATTATTATTATTATTTTCTTACTCTAGATAAGAAAACTGAAGCCTAGAGAGCTGAAGTGATTTGCCCAACTGAATGTAACCAAAGTAGAATTCTTGATTCTCACCCACCTCTCTCTCCACATCTCCCCATCTCCGAAAAGTGTTCTAGCCAAAAATTTGAGTGTCCCTTGAGTTTTCTCTTCACCTTACCTTCTGCTTCTAATCCATCAGCCAATCTTGTTGATTTTGCCTCCAAAATATGCATCAAGTTCTCCGCTTCTCTCCATCTCCGCCGCGCTCTCTCATCTGACCCCTTCATTCCACTCGTACACTCTCACAAGCTATTCTCTTTCCACCTGCAGACAGCATTAGCATTTTAAACATCAGTCTCTGCTGCTTAAAACTCTGCAGTGGCTTGCCATTGTACTAAGAATCAAATCCAAATTATTTCCCCAACTTACAGAGCCCCCATGGTGTCTGGCCCCAAGTTCTTCCCAGACCATCTACTGCACTTTCCCCTCCACCTGCGTGCTCCAGCCTCCAGCCGGCCAGGTCAGGCCTGCCTTCACAGCCCCTGTATCTGCTGGCCCTTGAAAGCTCTTCCCACAAACACTTCATTGCTGTTAAATGTCAACCCTCTTGGAGACATTCCCTGGCCACCTGGTATGAGACAGATCCTCAGCAGCGCTCTCTCCCACCTTTCTCTTTTATTTTCTTCATGGCACTTATCACCTGCCTAATATTTTTTGTTTGTTTGTTTAGGTTATTTCCTCACCTACTAGAATGTAAGCTCTGCAAGCTTATACTAATAACTAACACTTACGTAGTCCTTATTTTGTGCCAGGCACTGTTCTAAGTACTTTATATGTGTAAACTCATTTAGTCTCCACCACTATCCTGAAAAGTTGCACTCTGAACATCTCTGTGTTTCAGAAGATAAAACTGAGCAACAGAGAGGCAAGGTAACTTATCTATGGTCACACAGCTTGTAAGTCGTGAAGCTGGGATGCAAGCCCAGGCAGTCTGGCTATGGAGTCTGTGCTCTTTTTTTTTTTTTTTTTGAGACGGAGTCTCGCTCTTATCGTCCAAGCTGGAGTGCAGTTGTGTGATCTTGGCTCACTGCAACCTCCACCTGCCGGGTTCAAGCAATTCTCCTGCCTCAGCCTACTGAGTAGCTGGGATTACAGGCGTGTGCTACCACGCCCAGCTAATTTTTGTACTTTTAGTAGAGACAGGGTTTCACCACATTGGCCAGGCTGGTCTCGAATTCCTGATCTCAGGTGATCTGCCCACCTTGGCCTCCCAAAGTGCTGGGATTACAGGCATGAGCCACCGCGCCTGGCCGAATCTGTGCTCTTAGCCCTCATCCTTTATGACCTTCCTGGGAGTGGGGTGCTTATTTGTATCGTTCTCCACCAAGTTTCCAGCACCTGTAATAGTGCCCGACAGAGCGGAAGCACCAATAAATATGTGGAGAATAAGCAAATGAATGTTGTATAACTGGTTTAAAGATAAAGCTTGCCTTTGAACCAGATTGGTCGGGCTCCAAAACCACACTCTCCAGAGTATGGGATTGTAGTATTTCAATTTTCAACTCAGAAATTCACTGAAGCTTGCCCTCTACTCTAAAGATGTCTACAGTCCTGTGGGGAAGGCATATTTAAGTAACTACAAGCCAGGTAGAAAAACTGCGGTGCCACAAGGAAAGGGCACACAAAGTGCCATGAGGGAGTGATAACTTTTAACTAGTAGCTCAAGGAAGGATTTGAGGTGAAAGTGGCATTTACACTGGGTTTGGAAGACTCTGGACAGGCAGAGATGAGAAGGAGCATGTAACTGAAACTACGAGTTGTCTCCTAATGTCCGTTTCCTCTTCTTCCACAGTAATCATATTCCAAAATGTTAGCTGTGCAATTGACCACTGAGAATAAAGGCTATATTTCCCAGCTGCCCTTGCAGCCAGGCACGGCTACCTGACCATGTTCTGCATAAAAGGTTATAGAGAAGTCAGGGATGAAACTTCCATGAGGTGTTCTCAAGTGGAAGGAGCATGCCCACCTCCTTTCTTTGTCTCCCTCCTGCTGTCTAGAACATGACTCTGATGACTGGAGACAAAGCAGCTATCTTTGGCCTCAGAAGGCACATGTTGAGGATGTGGACTACAATGTTGAGGCAGTCTGATCATGAAGGCACGATATAAGGCCCGCTACAATCTTGTTTAAGCCACTGTTACAAGTGTCCTAGGTTGGGTTACCACAGCAGATCCTAAGACAAGGCTTTATGTGCAAGTAGTTTATTAAACAGATGCTCCCAGCAGGGAGCAATGGCTCCTATCTATAATCCCAGAACTTTGGGAGACCAAGACAGGAGGATTGCTTGAGGCCAGAAGTTTCAGACCAGCCTGAGTAACATAGTGAGACCCCTGTCTCTACAAAAAAATTTAAAAATTAGCTGATCAGTCATGTGTGCCTGTAGTCCCAGCTACTCAGGAGGCTGAGGCAGGAAGTTCCTTTGAGCATAGTAGTTTGAGGTTACAGTGAGCTATGATTATGCCACTGCACTCCAGCCTTAGTGGCAAAGTGAGACCTTGTCTCAAAAATAAAAATTAAAAAAATGCTCCCAGGAGAAACTAGTAAGGGAGTGTGGAAAGTAAGACAGGGAAGGGAGGAGGACAAGCAAGGGAATGTTTCAGCAAAGCCCCAGCCTTAGCCTGGTCCCAAAGGTCAGTTCTGGAGTGTAAACTACACCTCACAGTTTGCCCAGATTTCAGACAATGGAACTAGGCTTTTACCTAGTTCAGCTAAAGGCTGCCACTGCTTCTCTCGATGCGCAGAAGCTGTGGGAGATGATTAAACGGGTCACAGGTGCTCTGGTGCAACCTCAATGGGCCCCTTACACTGGGTTTTCTCTCACTTATAACTGAACCTAATCCTAAAAAGTACCAAAAACATTTCTGGCAGAGGGGAGAGTATAAATAAAGTGCACAGAACCTGAAGGAACAAGAGGCTATATGAAAGTATTGGAAAGGAAGAGGATAGGAAAGAAAGAAATAGGAAACAAATTTGGAAAACCAAACTGTAGTCACTGGGACTTGATATGGTTTGGCTGTGTCCCCACCCAAAACTCACCTTGAATTGTACCTCCCCACATCTCCCTTCTGCACTGCCCTAGCAGAGGCTCTCCATGAGGGCCCTG
The DNA here is from genome assembly GCF_029281585.2 of Gorilla gorilla gorilla. NCBI lineage: Eukaryota > Metazoa > Chordata > Mammalia > Primates > Hominidae > Gorilla > Gorilla gorilla. Next base: position 33,027,418 of record NC_073239.2, read on the forward strand.
CCCCTGCAGCAAACTTCTGCCTGGACATCCAGGCATTTCCATACACAGCAGTGGGGGCCTGGAAATGTAGGGTCGAAGCCCCCATACAAAGTCCCCACTGGGGCACTGCCTAGTGGAGCACCATCCTCCAGACCCTAGAATGGTAGATCCACCAACAGCTTACACCATGCACCTGGAAAAGCCGCAGACACTCAACACCAGCCCCTAAAAGCAGCCGGGAGGGACTTTGTACCTTGCAAAACCACAGGAGTAGAATGATATGGTTTGGCTATGTCCCCATACTGTTCTCATGATAGTAAATAAGTCTCACGAGATCTGATGTTTTTATAGGGGGCTTCCCCTTTTGCATGGCTCTCTCTCTTGCCTGCCACCATGTAAGAAGTCCCTTTGCTCTTCCTTGGTCTTCTGCCATGATTGTGAGGCCTCCCCAGCCTCTTTATAAATCACCCAGTCTTGGGTATGTTTTATCAGCAGCGTGAAAATGAACTAATACAGAACTTATAAAATTTTGAATTTCTGGCTAATGCATAAACAAAGGGAAACCAAAAGGACTTTGAATCTGATGATTCAGAAGATTAATCTGGCAACTATGTGTGAGAGGAATTGGAATGAAACTTGTGTGGGGTAATACCCATTATGAGGTCATATCTATAATCTAGGCAAGAGGTAATGGTGGCACAACCCCAGGTGACGGTGCTGGGAAGGGAAAGTAGAGAATAGTTGCGAAGTCTTACAGAGAAAGATCTGGTCTTTCTAAATGCTTTGACACGAGAGAAAAGAGACAGAGAGGATCCAAACATGACGCCAGGGATAATGGTGGCATTGCCAACAGAAATAGGTAACAGAGGAGAAGAAACAAGCTTGATAGAAAATATGAATTCTACCTATTGACATGGTGACTTTGAGATGAAGGGAAGCCTTCTAAATGGAGTTGTCAAGAAGGCAGTTAGAAAGCAAGACTGATAACAGAAGTCAAGCATGGAGCCATGGATGTGTGCATTGTCTACAGAGATGTGATAGAAGCCATGGCTGTGGATAGGATTACTAAGGGAGGGAGGGCAGAGACAGAAGAGGAAAAGGCCAGTATAAGATACTTGCAAGTTGTGCTGTTTGCCTGTTGCCTCTTGGGCCTATGCCACCCTCCCCTGTGGTGTGAGGGCCAAGGGACTGCCAACAGCCTTTCCCAGACTCTCTCTTGCCAGCTGGCTTCCTATTCAATTCTGCTACTAAGAGGCACTGAGACGTGGCTGAAGGACATAGGGTGAGAGAAGGGTTTTCCTCCTGTTTCCAGCTCCTGTCAATGTCCCTCCAGGAGGACTCTAGCCTAGGGCTTGGCAAACTTTTTCTGTAAAGAGCTGGATATTAAGTAGTTTAAGCTTTGAAGGCCATATGGTCTCTGTTATAACTCCTCAACTCTGCCATTGTATGGCAAGAGCAGACATAAACATATAAATGAATAAGGATGACCGCATTGCAATAAAACTTTATTGATGGACACTGGAGTTTGAGTGTTTTATAATTTTCACGTGCCATGAGATATATCTTCCTTTTTGGTTTTATTTTCAGCCATTTTTAAAATATGAAGAATATTCTTTTTTTGTTTGCTTGTTTTTTGAGATGAACTCTTGCTCTGTCACCCAGTCTGGAGTGCAGTGGCGCAATCTCGTCTCACTGCAACCTCTGCCTCCCGGGTTCAAGCAACTCTCCTGCCTCAGCTTCCCAAGTAGCTGGGACTACAAGTGTGCACCACCATGACTGGCTAATTTTTTTTTTTTGTATTTTTAGTAGAAACAGGATTTTGCCATGTTGGCCAGACCGGTCTCGAATTCCTGACCTCAGACCATCCACCCACCTCGGCCTCCCAAAGTGCTGGGATTACAGGCATGAGCCCCGTTCCTGGCCAAAATGTGAAGAACATTCTTAGCTCATGGGCCATGGAGAAACAGGTGGCAGCTGGATTTGGCCTATGGGCAATAGGTTGCCCGTGCTAGCTCCCAATTCTTCAGACACTCCTGGCAGCAGGTGAACTGCACCTCCTGGAGATACCAGCGCCCCAGAGGCTCAACCCCATCACAATGCATCCTCATTCTGTGGTCTGAACATGGGCCAGGCAAGGCTGAGCCTGGAGGCTCTGGTGGCCCCACTTCTTCTCTTCTGTCCCTCCAGCCCTGAGAAGGAACTCCTGTAGTTACCATATCTGGTCACTGCAGCATCTCCATTTGCCCTTCCAACCCTCCAACACTGGAGTAGTCAATTCCCTGAATACATCCCTTCTGTAAGAAATGCCTTGCATGGAATTGTTTTCCTGCTTGGACTCTGACTGACACAGAAATCCTTCCATTTTAGGGAGGGGAAGAAGAAAAGGAAGCCAAAAGGGAGAAGTCAAAGACTGAAGAGGCAAATTAGGAGTGTCCCCACACTGAAGGGAAAAGAAGCTCAGGAAGAAGGTCCTGGGGAGCAGCAGTTGCCACTGCTGAGAGGTGAAGAGGATGCCTGCGAAGAGGGTGATGAGCTGAGGAACTTCCAGAAGTCATCCTCAGGGGGTGGCAGGGGCCCGGGAGCTGGAGGCAGACAAGACACAGCCTCCTCTTGTGAGAGTTTGTGACAGGCAAGGTCTGAGGCGGTCCCTTGTGATGCAGGAGAGAAGCATGGAGATGGCTCTGCCCGTGTCAGGACTGTCAATCCTCCCAGTTGGCAAACACATGGAACCCGGGGGTAGCCGCCTTCCCTCCTGACTCTCTCCCTCCCTACACTGCACTCTCTTGGCCCTGCCTCTGATTACAGAACACACCTGGGCACTGGCTGAAGTTCCCTGCTCCTGCAGATATTCTTGTGGGTAAGCAAGCACAGGTGAATTACCAGGGATGCCCCTCCAAGAGCTGTCTTGTGAGCACAGAGGATTGTGGGTGTTTTAAACATCTTCATGACATTAATTAATCCAGCAAATATTTATTCACCACCACCTGTGTGCTAGGCACTACTCTAGGTGGTATTGATACAGCAGTGAGTTAAAAAAATGCCTTCAAGGTGCTTATATTCTTGTGGGAGAGACAGGTAATAAACAAGTAGACATAAAAATGGCAGGTGCTGAGAAGTGCTCTGAAGAAAAATACAAGGTGAGGGGGACAGGGAGTGCAGGATGTGAGTGATTTTTTTCTCTGGCCCATATCAGGATGGCCTCTCTGAAGAGTTGACAAGTGAGCAGAGGCTTAAATAAGTGAGAGTGAAGAATGTTCCAGGCAGTGGGAAAAACCAAGGCAGAAGCAGGAGGTAGGAGAGTGTTTGGCATAGTTCGAGGGACAGCAAGGAGGCTTAGTGTACCTGGAGTAAATAGGCTGAAAGAGACGGATAGGAACTAACTCAGAGAGGGTTAGGCTTTGAGTCACGATGAGGACTTAGCTGTTACTCTGAGCAGTGGGTTTGAACACAGAAGTGACCCATCTAATTTTCATGTAAAAGATTGACCATGACAACTACGGGGAGAAGAAACTGCAAGATGACCCCTCCATTCTCAGAATGATGTTGCTCTTCTAAAAATAGAGCTAGAAAGTCATATTCCACAAGTGTAGCCTGGTGCTCAAGTGGCTGAGTACAAGAATAATAGAAGAAAAGCTGTGAGTCAGAGTCGGCCACAACCTAAACATGAATTAGGAGTGTCATGCCACGGGGAAAACTCAAAAGCCAGACAACCCTGGGATGTGTTGGTATAGCCATGGGACACGCAAAGACTGGGACACTGACTTTGTGCGTGTTCAGCATAAATGGGCTTCCTGCCATGCCTTCTGTTTGCGATGCTTCCCACCTGTCCCTCAGTCTAGGCTGTACACAGGCCTGTCTCCCTCCACAAGCGCTTCCTCCCAGTGTTTTTCCTTCCTTCTGTCTGTGTCTTTTGTGCTGTCATTCGGTCAGCAACTACCATGTATAAAACTTAATGAGCAGTGCCATGGGAGAGTCTCTGATAAGTGCTTGGAGCTCAAATTCTTTGTTAATTGTATCTAGACAGCTATGTCTGCTGTTGGCACAAATCTCTCTTGTTGGCCCCTTCAAGTTTATCCTCTAACTGTGGGCTTTTCTCTACCTCTTAAAATTGTACTCTTGGTGGATTTTCCTATTTATGAAGCTCTATTGGAAAATATGCCCTGCCAGAGAAAAGATCTTCTCTACTGTCAAGAATCACTGGTTTCAGTTGGGTCAGGACTGACAACCTAGCCTCTGTGTGTAGACAAGTGAAGACAATCAGGGCTAGGGTTGGCAGAATTGTGCAGGGAGTCAATGTGTCATCTTTAACACCTGTACATTCACCTCTAAGCAGGGCCCTTTTTTTCTGGCAAGCTAAGGCCCTATGTGAATCAATGCAAGGCTTAAGCTTGAAGTACCTATAGCCAATCCCTGTCCCCTTTCCTGACAGGTAATGGCATCCAGAAAGAATGAAACCTTGAAGCAGGAGACATTGGGTGGCTGAGTCAGGGTGTGGGACTTGAGCCAGTTTCCACTCTGCAAAGATCGGGGAACAAGCACCCTCTCCATCTTCCCCAGCCTGGAGATGCCAGCCATGAGGACTCAAAGGGGTCTCTGGCCTGGCATTCAGCCTCCTACTCCAGAGCCCCAGGGAGAGTACTGGGGACTGAAAGCACCAAGCCAAAGGCTCTGAGAGGCCACAGTGCTTGGGGATTGAGGCTCTGAGCCCAGAAACTTTGCCAGAGAGCCACATAGTAGCTCCATAACCACCAACTCCCTGGAGCTAGAGGAAAGGAATGAAGGGAGGCCAGGTCCAAGAACTCCTAGACCAGCCCTGGTGGTGCACATCCTCAGGTACTTTCCCACATAATTATCTTAACAACCTGTGAGGTGTTATCAGAGGTGTTTGAAACAGAGCAATTCCATCTTGAATAGGGGCTGGGTAAAATAAGGCTGGGACCTACTGGGGTGCATTCCCAGGAGGTTAAGGCATTCTTAGTGACAGAATGACATAGAAGTTCAGCACAAGATACAGGTCACAAAGACCTTGCTGATAAAACGGGATGCACTAAAGAAGCCAGCCAGGCCGGGCGCAGTGGCTCACACCTCTAATCCCAGTACTCTGGGAGGCCGAGGCAGATGGATCACCTGAGGTCAGGAGTTTGAGATCAGCCTGGCCAACATGGTGAAACCGTATCTCTACTAAATATACAAAAATTAGCCGGGCCTGGTGGTGCACACCTGTAATCCCAGGTACTCGGGTGGCTGGGGTGGGAGAATCGCTCGAACCCAGAAGGCAGAGGTTGCAGTGGGCCAAGATCGTGCCATTGCACTCCAGCCTGGGTGACAAAAGCAAAACTCCATCTCAAAAAAAAAAAAAAGAAGCCAGCCAAAACCAACCAAGACCAAGATAGCAATGAGAGTGACCTCTAGTCGTCCTCGCTGCTTATACGCTAATTATAATGCATTGGCTGCCAAAAGACACCCCCACCAGCCCCATGACAGTTTACAAATGCCATGGCCATGTAGGAAGTTACCCTGTATGGTCTAAAATGGGGAGGAACCCTCAGTTTTGGGAATTCCCCACCCCTTTCCCAGAAAACTCATGAATAAATGAATAATCCACCCCTAGTTTAGCATATAATCAAGAAATAACCATAAAAATGGTCAACCAGCAGCCCAAGCCACTGATCTGCCTAAGGAGTAGCCATTCTTTATTCCTTTACTTTCTTAATAAACTGTTTTGTTTTGTTTTGTTTTTTTGAGACAGAGTTTCACTCTTGTCACCCAAGCTGGAGTGCAATGGCGTGATCTCAGCTCACTACAACCTCCGCCCCGCATGTTCAAGCGATTCTCCTGCCTCAGCCTCCTGAGTAGCTGGGGTTACAGGTGCGCACCACCACCCCTGGCTAATTTTTTTTGTATTTTTAGTAGAGACGGGGTTTCACCATGTTGATCAGGCTGGTCTCTAACTCCTGACCTCGTGATCCACCCGCCTCGGCCTCCCAAAATGCTGGGATCACAGGCCTGAGCCACCACACCCGGCACACGACACCCTTTTTAACAGTAAGAAAAACTGAGTTTCAGTGAGGTTGCACAACATTCCCAAAGACACACAAGCTACAACCTGGCAGGGTCCTCCTGACTCCAGACCCTGCTCAGATGTCCCGGAAAGAGCCCCCCAGGAGCCTCATTAGGGGCCCCAGTGGCCTGTGAAGAACTGGTGGATAAACTCAGACCTAACACCAAAGCTGTGTCTAGAGAGGCAACTGCAGTCTAGAGAAGATAGGTTACTGGCCTAAGAAACCACAAATTTCACCTTTGCTTCCTCTCCATCAGGTACCCCAGGCCTTCTGACTTTCCCACCCTAAAGCCCATCAGATCCCAAACCTATTTGACATGGTTTCTTTTTTTTTTCTTTTCTTTTAATAAAAACATTATGAACCTCTAAATCTACTTTAAGACATGGTATCTAATTAGCATAAATGCATTCCAAAGGGTGGGTGGGTCCAGCCCAGATGGGCTTCCAGATGGGCCTCTTTCCTCTAACTGCTAGTCCTTTGGGCACCCCTCCCACCAATACCTCCCTTCCCTTCTGACCAAATTCTGCTTTCCAGAGCCTGGCTCAAGTCAGGAACAGTCCTCTGGTCACAGCACAGTTCTGCAGAGCTCCTGCACCCCACCTACCCTCCCCTGCCGGCCTCCTCCCTGCCCACTGTGGGCATTTGGCTACAGTAGCTTGAGCTTTGAATTTCAGGACAAATCTAGAAAACCAGGGATCGAATACCTAGGCTCTGGCAACCCAGTGGGGTCTCAGGTGGGGCTAGCAGCCCCCAATGTTACGTGACAGCCTGTAGCTTTTTAGTCATCACTGTCAGGCTTTGCATAGCACTGGGGTGCATATGCTAGGCCCCTCTAGGGCCTAGGGGTCGGGTGTGGGCAGAACAACCACAGATAAGACAATGTAAGAAACTCCTGAGATGCAGAGGAACCAAGTCCTATGGGATTCCAAAGGGGAGAGCCACTAGTTCTGCTGGGAGAGTGATCCAGAAACTGGTGAGAATGTGGTGGGAAAGAGGGGTACTCACAGGTAAGCTCACGGAGACGACAGCACAGGACTCAGATCTGAACGAGGGCAAGGACCAGAGGGCCCTGGTGCGTCATCATTCAAGGCAAAAATGGTCAGCAGTCTTTCCAAAGTTGTTCAGGGTATCCTGCAGAGGGTTTGGGGCCCATCCTACCGCTGCCAACCCCTCAACCATCCTTCCTGTCCACAGCCTGAGGTCACCACGGTCACTGATGTCTGAAGGCCAGAAATAGAAATGAGTCACTTGGCCTTCTAATGTGCTTTATCTAATGTTTGCTTTATTAAAGATGAAACAGTGGCCTTTTGCAGTGGGAGCCTCACTAGGCACCTGAGCTGCTGCATGTGGTGTCTGGGTCTCAGTATTCATGTAATTAATGCCTGCATGTTCTTTCTGCTATAAAACAGGGTCACACTACCTCTTCGGTTCAGCCCCAAGACTTTGCTCTGTCAGGGGAGGGGTGCCGGGATCACCACTAAATATTAGTGCAGTTAAACTTACCCTACTCTTCTTTTCCTGTAGCTTATCATCAAGGAGACACAGTAGTGGTTGAAGGTGAAGGGAAGCCCACCTCCAAGAATGCGAGTATGACCTTAGACATGCACCTCAGAGGAAAGAATGCCCACAGTCACTCTGAACGTATTCAGGACAGCTCCTGTGCCAGCATAAGCAGAGTGCTGGTCAAGCAGGAAGAGACCTGTCAATACCAGTGAGCAGGAGGTCAGTACAAAAGAGGTCTGGCTGTTGATGTCAGGGACCCACAAGCAAGAGCTTCAGTCATTATGTGATCTGGAGCATGAGGCCACAAGGTCAGATTCAGTGGCACAAAAGAGCCCCAGGATCATCTCAAGACCAGCAGCCACATGGCCTTGAAGCCAAACTATCAAATTACTCCTGTAGGCTCCTTCCATCTGCTGGGTAGGAGCAGGGTGCCCCCTGAGAATCAAGGACAGAGGATATGGTAGAATGGTGTCATTAGGAAGATATTCCTGACAGGATAACAGAGTGTCTTAGTCTGTCCAGTCTGCTATAACCAAGTATCACAGATTGGGTGGCCTACAAACAACAGAAATTTGTTTCTTACAGTTCTGGAGGCTGGAAGTCCAAGATCAAGTTGCCAGCAGACTCTGTGTCTGGTGAGAGCACACTTCCTGGTTCACAGATGGCACCTTCTCATTATGTCCTCCCATGGCAGAAGAGGCAAGGCAGCTCTCTGGGATGGCTACACTCTTATCCCTAATCACCTCCCAAGCCCCACCTCCTAATACCACCAGGAGACTGGAGATGAGGTTTTAACATATGAATCTGAGGTGGACACATTCAGACCATAGCACACAGCCATACAGAAAAAGAGCTGGGTGGCTGCGGCAAGTCTTCCCAGGAGGAGAGAAAGCTACAGGTATGATTAGAGTGAAGAGAGGGAGGCTGGCTGCATGCTTCACCCAGTTCATCTCCCACCAAGGACAGGGTTTGGGGGAATCTACAAAGAAAAGTTTGTAATGAGGCAACATGTGCAGTGGTTTAAAAAACATAGATTTTAGGGGGAAAACTAACATGACCCTACACACTTTGCAGCTATATGGCCAAGGGTAGTATTCCTCAAAATGTGGCCTTTGGTCCAGTAGCATCAGCCTAATCTGGGAACTTGCTGGAAAGGAAAATTCTTGATCCCCACCCCAGACTATGGAATCACACTCTGGGGGTGAGGTCCCACACACTGTTTTAACAAGCTGTGCCACTAATTTCATTGTACGCTAAAGTTTGAGAGCCATTTACCTAAGACATAGTTACCAACCTCTGTAACCCACAGTGTTCTCATCTGTAAAATGGGTTTACATGTAAAATGGGCTCAAATATAAATAGTGCTTACCTCATAGGTTATTTTGAGAATTAAATGAGATACTGCAAGTACAGAACTTAGCACAAGGCTTGGTTCATAGTAAGCCTTCAGTGAATGCCAGTTATTATCACCATTATCTCCCAACTAATCTGCAAACCAAAAAGAATCCACAGCCTAGTGGTGCCCTCTTCCTGAGTTATCTGGTCAGTGTCATCTGTCAAGCACCCATAGCATTGACAAAAAGACATGAGGCATATCTCCCTCCCATGCAGTGAGAGAGGTAGAGCTGAGAACTTCTGGGAGGTGCCCTGGTTCAGGCCCCCACTCCAGAGCTACCAGGTGTGTGAAGCATGACCTGCCAGGTGTGACGCCTCCTTTATATCTCCCACACAAGGGAACAGGGCACATACCGGCTGCTCAGTCCTCACTGAAGAGTGAAATCAACCTCAACTTCTCCATGTTCCATGTAATGATGAGCCTTTACCACCACCTATTCCGGGGTTGTTGGAAAGCTATGTAGTCAAAGAACCGATTGGAAAGGTTGATGTGCTTATGCAGAGATTTCATCAGGGAAGTGTAAGGCTAAGGGTTAACCTCATGGTGTGAACACCCTTACATTTATACAAGGGCAAATGCTGGTCAACAGCTGTTCGAGTATAAACAGCAGGAACCGAGTTCATGGTAGCCTTGTCTAGAAGAAGGCATCACACAAAGGCAAAGGGAGGAAAGGGGTGGGGCCTCTGCTGGCCCCAAGGGGCAAAAGATGAAGCTTCTTTACCTGAAAATGGATTTCATAGATCCTGAAATCTCCTGCGTTTATTTTTGGCACGCATCATTCTGAACAGTTGTTCCCATTTTTCTTCAAATATGTTGCTTTAAAAATATGTTTTTCAATTTTTCTATTTTCTATTTTCATCAGAGAGAGTCAACTAGATGTTAATATGTCTTTAACATCTGCTATTTAATAAGGACATTCCTTATTTCCTATTTAATAAGGAAGTTCTGTGCAAAGTAAACAGCTCAGCTGTAAGAAGTAAAATTTCTGCTGGGTGCGGTGGCTAACGCCTGTAATCTCAGCACTTTGGGAGGCCGAGGCAGGCAGATCACCTGAGGTCAGGAGTTCAAGATCAGCCTGGCCAACATGGTGAAATCTCATCTCTACTAAAAAAATACAAAAATTAGCCGGGCGTGGTGGCGGGTGCCTGTAATAACAGCTACTTTGGAGGCTGAGGCAGGAGAATCACTTGAACCGGGAGGCAGAGATTGCAGTGAGCTGAGATTGTGCCACTGCAATCCAGGCTGGGCAACATCAAAAAAAAAAAAAAAAAAAAAGCCGGGCGCAGTGGCTCATGCCTGTAATCCCAGCACTTTGGGAGGCCGAGGCGAGCAGATCACCTGAGGTCGGCAGTTCAAGACCAGCCTGACCAACATGGAGAAACCCCGTCTCTACTAAAAATACAAAAATTAGCCAGGCATGGAGGCACATGCCTGTAATCCCAGCTACTCAGGAGGCTGAGGCAGAAGAATCACTAGAACCTGGGAGACAGAGGTTGCAGTAAGCTGAGGTTACGCCATTGCACTCCAGCCTGGGCAACAAGAGAGAAGCTCCAGCTCAAAAAAAAAAAAAGTAAAATTCCACCCTGGAAAACAAGATGGTTGAACCACTGAGTTCAGAGTAAGCATCAGAAACTAAGAATTCTAGACTTCTGATTCCAAAATGGCAATAAAGAAGCAAGTTGGGCTGGGCGTGGTGGCTCATGCCTGTAATCCCAGCACTTTGGGAGGCCGAGGCAGATGGATCACCTGAGGTTGGGAGTTTGAGGCCAGCCTGGCCAACATGGTGAAACCCCATCTCTACTAAAAATACAAAAAAATTAGCCAGGCGTGGTGGCATGAGCCTGTAATGCCAGCTACTCGGAAGGCTGAGACATGAGAATTGCTTGAACCCAGGAGAAGGAGATTGCAGTGAGCTGAGATTACGCTACTGCACTCCAGCCTGGGCAATAGAGTGATAGTCTCAAAAAACAAACAAACAAGCAAATGAAGCAAGCTGGCTTCACTCCCTCTCCATAGAAAACTAGTAACCAACATACAGCACCAAGATTATCACTAGCAATATCCCAGAAGTCCAGAACTCAAATATAAAGATGAGACAGTTTCTGGGGCCACAAAAAAAGGGAAAAAGCTCCAAGCAGATGGTAAGAGAATCAGACTTCCAAATCCACAATGCCCCTGCTCCCAATCTGTCCAGCACCAAGCATATAGAAAATTTCCCCTGACTCACAGTTTCTACACTGAAAAAAAAAAGTGAGATTGAGGTGGACAACCAGCTTCCCCACTATCCTGGGTTCCTGGGCAGGAGATCTGTTCCTGCCTCAACCCAGGGGAAGCGCTGGAAGTCCCTAAAGGGGGAAATATCTCAGAGACAAAGTGGACAGGTGGTACTAGCATCCCCAGACACAGAAACTCTGCTCTGTAACTCAGCCAAAGGAGATGTCAAATAAGAGCAGCTGTTCAGCAGCACCACACCATAGGAAGTTCATTCCACAAGTCCCTGGGCGTGAACCTTTAGGCAGCCTTCCTACACTATACTACCTTTGGGACCTCCCCCATTCTTGACAGGCACACACTGATTGTTTACTAAAACTAAGGCAAACCTGGGCTTAAGGTACCATTTAGTGCCAAAAAGGAGGCGGCGACTTAGCAGGGGAAAAAGAAGTAAGAAAATCAACAGGTAAATTACAAAGAATTCCTAAGCAAACATTGAGTAAAAAACAAAACAATGAAGGATAAAATACCTGCAAGAGGAAAAAAAAAGGCAGACAGAGAAAACTGGAATAAGTAACGAATCCTTAAATGCCGAAACATAGACATACATCCATAAGAAACAACAGCAAACTGAGAATCATGACCTCAAATGGACAAAGCAAGGAACCAGCAACTGACCCTAATGAGACAGCAATGTTTGAACTCTATGGCCAAGAATTCAAAATATCAGTTTTAAGGAAACTCAATAATCACCAGGATAACACAGAACAATTCAGAACTTTTTTCTTTTCTTCTCTAATCCATTATGACTGGTAACAATTCAAAAATGTATCACAGAAATTTTACAAGAGTTTGAAATAATAAAAATCAAATAAATCTTGAAACTGAGAAATACATTTGCTAAACTGAAAAATTCAATAGAGGCTCTCAAAAGCTGAATGAATCAAGGAGAGGAAAGAATCTGTGAGCTTGAAGACAGGTTATTTGAAACTACAGTCAGAGGACAAAAAGGAAAAAGAGTGAAAAGCAACAAAGATCACCTATAAGATACAGAAAATTGTCCAGGCACAGTGGCTTATGCCTGTAATCCCAGCACTTTGGGAGGCCCAGGGAGGTACATTGCTTGAGCTCAGGAGTTCAAGGCCAGCCTAGGCAACATGGTGAAATCCCCATCTCTACAAAAAATTTTAAAAATTAGGTGGGCATGATGGCCTGTACAGTAGTCCCACCTACTTGGGAGGCTGAGGTGGGAGGATCACTTGAGCCCAGAAGGTCAAGGCTGCAGTGAGCCAAGTGCCAATGCACTCCAGCTTGTGTGACAAAGTGAGAGCCTGTTCCAAAAAAAAAAAAAAAAAAAAAGATATAGAAAATTACCTCAAAAGACCAACCAAATCTAAAAATTATTGGTGTTCAAGAGGGAGTTGAGTAAGAACAAGGGGTAGAAAGCTTATTCAAAAAAATAATGACAGAAAACTTTCCAAAACTTGGGAAAGAGATAAATACTGAGGTACAAAAAAGTCAGAGAACACTGAAGAGATTCAACTCAAACAGGACTACTCCAAGGCATATAAGAATAAAACTCTGAAAGAACGAGGGCAAAGAGAGGATCCTAAAAGCAGCAAGAGAAAAGAAGTAAATAACATATAAAGGAACTCCAATTCATCTGGCAACAGACTTCCAAAACAGAAACCATATAGGCCAGAAGGGAGTGGAACAACATTTTTAAAGTGCCAAAAGAAAAAAACCTCCCATCCAAGAGTACTGTATCCAGCAAAGCTACCCTTCAAATATGAAAGAGCGATAGCCTTTCCCAAAAAAAAAAAAAGGTGAAAGGGTGAGAGAATTCACCTCTTAACTTTTTCTTCTGATTTCTTTTAAGGGACCAGATCTACCTTACAAGAAATGCTAAAGGGAGTTCTTCATTTGAAAGAAGAAACACTAATGTGAAGAAAATTTGTTAAGGCATAAAACCCATTGGGAAAATTAAGTACATAGACAAACCCAAAACACTAATACTGTAAATGTGGTGTGCTACCCACTCATAACTCTAATATGAAGCCCGAAAGACAAGTCTATCAAAAACAATAATACCTACAGCAACCTGTTAAGAGACAGGCATTATAGGCCGGGCGTGGTGGCTCACGCCTGTAATCCCAGTGCTGTGGGAGGCAGAGGCGGGTGGATCACCTGAGGTTGGGAGTTCGAGACCATCCTGACCAACATGGAGAAACCCCGTCTCTACTAAAAGTACAAAAATTAGCTGGGCATGGTGGCGCATGCCTGTAACCCCAGCTACTCAGGAGGCTGACATGGGAGAATCGCTTGAACCTGGGAGGTGGAGGTTGCGTTAAGCCAAGATCCTGCCATTGCACTCCAGCCTGGGCAGCAAGAGTGAAACTCCGTCTCAAAAAAAAAAAAAAAAAAAAAAAAAAAGAGAGACAAGCATTATAAAAATGTATAAATTGAAACAATACAAAGTCAAAATGTGGGAGGTATGGAGTTAAAGTGTAGAGTTTTGTGTGTGTGTGTCTGTTTGTATTCTTTTCTTTGTGATCTAAGATAAGTTAGCATCCTTTTAAAACAACTTGTTATATCCATAAGATGTTTTTTGTAAGCCTCACATTAACCACAATACAAAAACCTGTAATAGATTCACCAAAGAGAAAAAGCCATGAATTAAAACATACCGGCCAGGCGCAGTGGCTCACGCCTGTAATTCCAGCACTTCGGGAGGCCGAGGCAGGTGGATCACCTGAGGTCGGGAGTTCGAGGCCAGCCTGGCCAACATGGTGAAACCCCATCTCTACTAAAAATACAAAAAATTAGCCAAGCATGGTGGCATGAGCCTGTAATCCCAGCTACTCAGGAGGCTGAGGCAGGAGGATTGCTTGAACCCGGGAGATGGAGGTTGCAGTGAGCCAAGATCACACCACTGCACTCCAGCCTGGGCAACAGAGCGAGACTCTGTCTTAAAAAAAAAAAATACTACAAGAGAAAAATCACTTAACCACAAAGGAAGACAGTAAGACAGCAAGAAGAGAGGAGTTGTAAAACAAACAGAAAGCAAGCAACAAAATGGTAGTAGTAAGTCCTTACTTAATAATAAAGCTGAATGTAAATGGACTCAATTATCCAATTAAAAGGTGTACAGTGGCTGAATGGATAAAGAAAAAGATCCAACTATATGCTTTCACAAGAAACCCACTTCACCAGTAAAGCCATAGACTGAAAGTGAAAGTGTGGAAAAGAATATTCCATGCAACTGGAAACCAAAAAAGGGCAGGAGTAGCTACAATCATATCAGATAAAAGAGACTACAAATCAAAGACTGTTTAAAAAGATAAAGAGGGTCACTATATAGTGATAAAGGGGTCAGTTCAGCAAGAGAATATAACAATTATAAATATCAGGTCGAGTGCAGTAGCTCACGCCTGTAATCTCAGCACTTTGGGAGGCCAAGGTGGGCAGATAACTTGAGTTCAGGAGTTCGAGACCAGCCTGGCCAACATGGTGAAACTCCGTCTCTACTAAAAATACAAAATTAGTTGGATGTGGTGGCGTATGCCTGTAATCCCAGCTACTCGTGGGGCTGAGGCAGGAGAATCACTTGAATCTGGGAGGCAGAGGTTGCAGTGAGCCAAGGTCATGCCATTGCACTCCAGCCTGGGCAACAAGAGTGAAACTCCACCTCAAAAAAAAAAAAAATGATAAATATCTATGCACCCACCAATGGAGCTCCCCCAGGTATATAAAGCAAACATTAATAGATCCGAAAGGACAGATAGACTTCAATACAAAAATAGTAGGGGACTTCAACATCCCATTCTCAGTAAGGGACAGATCATCCAGACAGGAAATGAACAAAGAAATATCAGAATTAAACTATACACTAGATCAAATAGGCTTAACTGACATTTAAAGAACATTTTGTCCAGGTGCAGTGGCTCACACCTGTAATACCAACACTTTGGGAAGCTGAAGCAGGAGGTTCACTTGAGCCCAGGAGTTCAAGACTAGCGTGAGCAACACAGCAAGACCCTATATCTACAAAATATTTTTTAAAGAACATTTTACCCAACTGCTGCGGAATACACGTTATTTTGACCAGTACATGAAACATTCTCCAAGACAGACCATACCTTATGGTCTGTCTTAACAAACAAAACAAACAAACAAAACAAGTCTTAACAAACTCAAAATAGTAGAAATCGTATCAAATATCCTTTCTGACCACAATGGAATAAAACTAGAAATCAATAACAAGAGGAACCTCAGAAAATACACAAACACAAAGAAATTAAACATGCTCCTAAACAGTCAATGGTCAGTGAAGAAATTAAGAAAGACATTTAAAAATTCTTGAAACAAATGCAAATGGAAATACAATATACCAAAATCTATGGGACACAGCAAATGCAGTGCTAAGAGGGAATTTTATAGCAAAAAACATCAATATCAAAAAGTAGAAAGACTTGGCCAGGGATGATGACTCATACCTCTAATCTCAGCACTTCGAGAGGCTGAGGCAGGAGGATCACTTGAGGCCAGGAGTTTGAGACCAGCCTGGGCAACATAGCAAGATCACATCTCTACAAAAACTAAAAAAATTAGTTGGGTATGGTGGTGCGCACCTATAGTTCTTAGGAGGCTGAGACAGGAGGATTTCTTGAGTCCAGAAATCTGAGGCTGCAGTGAGCTATGGCCATGCCACTTCACTCCAGCCTGGGTGACAGAGCAAGATCCTGTCTCAAAAAAAAAAAAAAAAAAAGAAAGAAAAAAAAATATATATATAAAGACTTGAAATATATAACATAATGATACACTTCAAGGAACTAGAAAAGCAGGAACAAATCAAACCCAAAATTAATAGAAGGAAAGAAATAATAAAGATCAGAGTGAGCCAGGCGTGGTGGCTCACGCCTGTAATCCCAGCACTTTGGGAGGCCAAGGCAGGTGGATCACGAGGTCAGGAGTTCAAGACCAGCCTGGCCAATATGGTAAAACCCCATCTCTACTAAAAATACAAAAATTAGCTGGGCGTGGTGGCACGTTCCTGTAGTTCCGGCTGTTAGGGAGGCTAAGGCAAGAGAATTGCTTGAACCCAGGAGGCGGAGGTTGCAGTGAGCTGAGATCATGCCACCACTGCACTCCAGCCTGAGTGACAGAGCAAGACTCTGTCTCAAAAAGAAAGAAAGAAAGAAAGAAAATCAGAGTGGAAATAAAAGAATTGAGACTAAAAAACAATATAGAAGATTGACAAAGTTAAAAGTTGATTTTTTGAAAAAATAAATAAAATCAACAAACCTTTAGCTAGACTAAGAAAAAAAGAAGTAAGACCCAAACAAATAAAATCAGAAATAAAAAAGGACACATAACAACTGAGACCCTAGGACTACAAAGAATTAGCCAGGTGCAGTGGCTCATGCCTGTAATCCCAGTACTTTGGGAGGCTGAGGTGGGAGGATTGCTACAGCTCAGGAGTTTGAGACCAGCCTGGGCAACATGGCAAGACTCTATAACTACAAAAAATGTAAAAATTAGCCATGTGTGGTGGCATGGACCTATAGTCCCAGCTACTCAGGAGGCTCAGGCAAGAGGATGGCTTGAGCCAGGGAGGTTGAGGCTGCCGTGAGCCATAATTGCACCGCTGCACACTAGCGTGGGCTACAGAGAGAGACTCTGTCTCAAAACAAAACAACAAAAAAAAGACTACAAAGAATCATTAGAGACTATTATGAACAACTATTAATATACACCAACAAATTGACAAATCTAGAGGAAATGGATAAATTCTCGGACACATAGAATCTAGAATCTACCAAGATTGAACCATGAAGAAGTAGAAAATATTGACAAACCAATAACAAGTTGGAGATGAAAGCCATAATAAAAAGTTTCCTGTCAAAGAAAAGCCCAAGATCCAACGGCTTCACTGCTGAATTCTACTAAATGTTTAAAGAATTATTACCAATTCTACTAAAACTCTTCAAAACAATTGGCAAGAAGGGAATACTTCCAAACTCATTCTATGAGATTAGTATTACCCTGATATCAAAATCAAACAAGGACATAACAAAAAAGGAAAACTACAGGCCAATACCACTGGTGAACATAGATGCAAAAGTCCTCAATGAAATACTAGCAAACTGAATTCAACAACACATTAAAAAAATCATTTCCCATGATCAAGCGGGGTTCATCTCAAGGATACAAGGATGGCTCAACATACCCAAATTGATAAATGCGATACATCAATTAACAGAACCAAGAACAAAAACCATATGATCATTTCAATAGATGCTGAAAAAGTATTTGATAAAATTCAACATCCCTTTATGATTTAAAAAAAAAAAAAAACCCTCAACAGGCCAGGCAAGATGGCTCACCCCTGTAATCCTGGCACTTTAGGAGGCCCACGCTAGCAGATCGCTTGAGCTCACGAGTTCGAGACCAGCTTGGGCAACACAGAGAAACCCCATCTACAAAAAATACAAAAAAAGTTAGCCAGGCATGGTGGTGAACATGCACCTGTAATCCCAGCTACTCAGGAGACTGAGATGGGAGGATGACTTGAACCTGGGAGGCTGAGGTTGCAGTGAGCCCACTACACTCCAATCTGGGCAATAGAAACAGACCTTGTCTCAAAAAATAAACAAACAAACAAACTCAACATACTGGATATAGAGAAAACACACTTCAGAATAATAAAGATCATATATGACAAACCCACAGTTAACATGCTACTGAATAGGGGGAAATTGAAAGCCTCTTTTTTTTTTTGAGACAGAGTCGCCCAGGCTGGAGTGTGCAGTGGTGCGATCTCGGCTCATTGCAACCTCTGCCTCCCAGTTCAAGCAATCCTCCCACCTCAGCCTCCCGAGTAGCTAGAATTACAGGCATGCACCACCACACCTGGCTAATTTTTTTTCTTTTATTTTTAGTAGAGACAGGGTTTCACCATGTTGGCCAGGCTGGTATCGAAGTCCTGACCTCAAGTGATCTGCCTGCCTTGGCCTCCCAAAGTGCTGGGATTACAGGCATGAGCTACCACACCCAGCCTCCTCTAAGATCTGTAATAAGACAAGGATGCCCACTTTCACCACTTTTATTCAACATAACACTGGAAGTCCTGGCCAGAGCAATTAGGCAAGAGAAACAATTAAAGGGCATCCAAGTTGTAAAGGAAGGTGTCAAATTAGCCTCGTTCACAGACAACATGATCTTAGACTTACAAAAATCTAAAGATTCCACCAAAAAACTCTTAGAACTGCCAAATTCAGTAAAGTTGCAGGATACAATTAACATTAAAAAAATCAGTAGCATTTATATACACCAACAGCCAACAATCTGAAGAAGAAATCCAAAAGCAATCCCATTTACAATAGCTACAAAGAATATAAAATACCTAGGAATCGGCTGGGCATGGTGGCTCATGCCTGTAATCCCAGCACTTTGGGAGGCTGAGGGTGGATCACAAGGTCAGGAGTTCAAGACCAGCCTGACCAACATGGTGAAACCCCGTCTCTACTAAAAATACAAAAATTAGCCAGGTGTGGTGGCACGCGCCTGTAATCCCAGCTACTCAGGAGGCTGAGGCAGGCGAATCTCTTGAACCCGGGAGGAGGAGGTTGCAGTGAGTGGAGATCATGCCACTGCACTCCAGCCTGGGCAACAGAGTGGACTCCATCTCAAGAAAAAAAAATTACCTAGGAATCTATCTAACCAAAGAAGTGAAAGATCTACACAAGCAAAACCATAAAACACTGATGAAAAGAATTGAAGAGGATGCAAAAATATAGAAAGATGTTTCATACTCATAGATTGGAAGAATTAATATTGTTAAAATGACAATTCTACCCAAAGCAATTTACAGATTAAGTGCAATCCTCATCAAAATACCAATGACATTCTTCACAGAGATAGAAAAAAAAAATCCTAAAATTTATTTGGAA
Source organism: Gorilla gorilla gorilla (assembly GCF_029281585.2). NCBI lineage: Eukaryota > Metazoa > Chordata > Mammalia > Primates > Hominidae > Gorilla > Gorilla gorilla. The sequence goes on from NC_073239.2 coordinate 33,046,521, forward strand.
CTACACAAGACTCTGAATAGCCAAAGCTATCCTGAACAAAAAGAACAAAGCTGGAGCTATCATACTACCAGACGTCCAAATACACTACAAAGCTATAATAATCAAATCAGCATAGTACTGGTACAAAAACACACAGACCAATGGAACAGGATAGAGAACTCAGATATAAATCCACACATTTACAGACAACTCATTTTCAACAAAATCATCAAGAATATACGATGGGAAAAGGACAAACTGTTCCATAAATAGTGCTGGGGAAAATTGATAACTATAGGCAGAAATATGAAATTAGACCCCTATCTCTCACCACATACAAAAATTGATCAAAATGGATTAAAGACTTAAATCTAAGACCTGACACTATGAAACTACTAGAAGAAAGCATTGGGGAAACGCTCCAGGACATTGGCATGGGCAAAGGTTTCTTGAGTAAGACTTCAAAAGCATAGACAACCAAAGCAAAAATAGATAGGATTACAACAAGCTAAGAAGCTTTGCATAGCAAAGGAAACAGTCAACAAAGTGAAGAGACAACCCATGGAATGGAAGAAAATATTTGCAAACTATCCATCTGACAAGAGATTAATAATGAGAATACATAAGGAGCTCAAACAACTCAATAGGAAAACAAACAAAACTAATAATCCAATTTAAAAATGAGCAAAAGATCTGAATAGATATTTCTCAAAAAGATGACATGCAAGTGGCCAACAGGTACATGAAAAAATGCTTAGCATCACTAATCACCAGGGAAATGCAAATCAAAATCACAATAACATGTCATCTAACCCCAATTAAAATGGCTTTTACCAAAACAATAGAGAATAACAAATGCAGCCAGGTGCAGTGGTTCATGCCTGTAATCCCAGTATTTGGGAGGCCTAGGCAGGTGGATCACATGAGGCCAGGAGTTTGAGACCAGCCATGACCAAATGGCAAAACCCCGCCTCTACCAAAAATACAAAAAGTAGCTGGGCATGGTGGTGCATGTCTGTAATCCCAGCTACTCGGGAGGCTGAGGCACAAGAATTGCTTGAACCCAGGAGGCGTAGGTTGCAGTGAGCCAAGATCGTGCCACTGCACTCTGGCCTGGGCAACAGAACAAGACTTTTTCTCAACAACAACAAAAAAGAATTACAAATGCTAGTGAAGATGTAGAGAAAGGAGAATCTTTGTGCACTGTTGGTAGGAATGTAAATTATTAGTACAGCCACTATGGAAACAAGATGAAGTTTCCACAAAAAACTAAAAATGTTACCAGGTGTGGTGGCTTATGCCTGTAATCCCAGCACTTTGGGAGGCTGAGGCGGGCAGATCACCTGAGGTCGGGAGTTTGAGACCAGCCTGACCAACATGAAGAAACCCTGTCTCTACTAAAAATACAAAATTAGCTGGGCGTGGTGGTGAGTGCCTGTAATCCCAGCTACTCGGGAGGCTGAGGCAGGAGAATCGCTTGAATGTGGGAGGCAGAGGTTGCGGTGAGCCAAGATCGTGCCATTGCACTCCAGCCTGGGCAACAAGAGCAAAACTCCGTCTCAAATAAAAAAAAACAGCCCTCTCCCTCTCCCTCTCCCTCTCCCTCTCCCCACGGTCTCCCTCTCCCTCTCTTTCCACGGTCTCCCTCTGATGCCGAGCCGAAGCTGGACGGTACTGCTGCCATCTCAGCTCACTGCAACCTCCCTGCCTGATTCTCCTGCCTCAGCCTGCCGAGTGCCTGCGATTGCAGGCGCGCGCCGCCACGCCTGACTGGTTTTCGTATTTTTTGGTGGAGACGGGGTTTCGCGGTGTCGGCCGGGCTGGTCTCCAGCTCCTAACCGCGAGTGATCTGCCAGCCTTGGCCTCCGGAGGTGCCGGGATTGCAGACGGAGTCTCATTAACTCAGTGCTCAATGGCGCCCAGGCTGGAGTGCAGTGGCATGATCTCGGCTGGCTACAACCACCTCCCAGCTGCCTGCCTTGGCCTCCCAAAGTGCTGAGATTGCAGCCTCTGCCCGGCCGCCACCCCGTCTGGGAAGTGAGGAGCGTCTCCGCCTGGCCGCCCATCGTCTGGGATGTGAGGAGCCCCTCTGCCTGGCTGCCCAGTCTGGAAAGTGAGGAGCGTCTCTGCCCGGCGGCCATCCCATCTAGGAAGTGAGGGGCGAGTCTTCCCGGCCCCCATCACATCTGGGAAGTGAGGAGCATCTCTGCCCGGCCACCCATCGTCTAAGATGTGGGGAGCACCTCTGCCCTGCCGCCCCGTCCGGGATGTGAGGAGCGTCTCTGCCCGGCCGCCCTGTCTGAGAAGTGAGGAGACCCTCTGCCTGGCAACTGCCCCGTCTGAGAAGTGAGGAGCCCCTCTGCCCAGCAGCCACCCCATCTGGGAAGTGAGGAGCGTCTCCGCCCGGCAGCCACCTCGTCCGGGAGGGAGGTGGGGGGGGGTCAGCCCCCCGCCCGGCCAGCCGCCCCGTCCGGGAGGGAGGTGGGGGGATCAGCCCCCCGCCCGGCCAGCCGCCCTGTCCAGGAGGTGAGGGGCGCCTCTGCCCGGCCGCCCCTACTGGGAAGTGAGGAGCCCCTCTGCCCAGCCAGCCGCTCCGTCCGGGAGGGAGGTGGGGGGGTCAGCCCCCCGCCCGGCCAGACGCCCTGTCCGGAAGGGAGGTGGGGGGGTCAGCCCCCCGCCCAGCCAGCCGCCCCGTCCGGGAGGGAGGTGGGGGGGTTAGCCCCCCGCCTGGCCAGCCACCCCCTCCGGGAGGTGAGGGGCGCCTCTGCCCGGCCGCCCCTGCTGGGAAGTGAGGAGCCCCTCTGCCCGGCCAGCCGCCCCGTCCGGGAGGTGAGGGGCGCCTCTGCCCGACTGCCCCTACTGGGAAGTGAGGAGCCCCTCTGCCCGGCCAGCCGCCCCGTCCGGGAGGGAGGTGGGGGGGACAGCCCACCACCCAGCCAGCCGCCCCGTCCGGGAGGGAGGTGGGGGGGTCAGCCCCCCGCCCGGCCAGCCGCCCTGTCCGGGAGGTGAGGGGCGCCTCTGTCCGGACGCTGCTACTGGGAAGTGAGGAGCCCCTCTGCCCGGCCAGCCGCCCTGTCCGGGAGGGAGGTGGGGGGGTCAGCCCCCCGCCCGGCCAGCCGCCCCGTCCGGGAGGTGAGGGGCGCCTCTGCCCGGCCGCCCCTACTGGGAAGTGAGGAGACCCTCAGCCCGGCCACCACCCCATCTGGGAGGTGTACCCAACAGCTCATTGAGAACAAGCCATGAAGACAATGGCGGTTTTGTGGAATAGAAAGGGGGGAAAGGTGGGGAAAAGATTGAGAAATCCGATGGTTGCCGTGTCTGTGTAGAAACAGGTAGACATGGGAGACTTTTCACTTTGTTCTGTACTAAGAAAAATTCTTCTGCCTTGGGATCCTGTTGATCTGTGACCTTACCCCCAACCCTGTGCTCTCTGAAACATGTGCTGTATCCACTCAGGGTTGAATGGATTAAGGGCGGTGCAAGATGTGCTTTGTTAAACAGATGCTTGAAGGCAGCATGGTCGTTAAGAGTCATCACCACTCCCTAATCTCAAGTACCCAGGGACACAAACACTGCGGAAGGCCGCAGGGTCCTCTGCCTAGGAAAACCAGAGAACTTTGTTCACTTGTTTATCTGCTGACCTTCCCTCCACTATTGTCCTGTGACCCTGCCAAATGCCCCTCTGCGAGAAACACCCAAGAATGATCAATAAAAAATAAATAAATAAAAAAATAAAAATAAAAATAAAAATAAAAAATAAAAAAAAACAAAAAAAATAAAAAATTAGAATTACCATATGACCCAGCAATTTCACTACAGGGTATGTACCTAAAAGAAAAGAAATCAATACATTGAAAAGATATTACACTCCCATGTTTTTTGCAGCACTATTCACAGTAGCCATAATATGAAATCAACTTAAGTCCCCATCAGTGAATGAATGGATAGGGAACATGTGGTATATATACACAATGGAATATTATTCAACCATAAAAAAGAATAAAATCCTCTCATTTTCAGCAACATAGATGGAACTGGAGATCATTGTGTTAAGTGAAATGAGCCAGCCACAAAAACATAAATATCACATGTTCTAACTTTTTTGGACCTGAGGTGGGAAATTGTTTAAAATGTTCTAACTTATATGTGGAAGCTAAAAATGTGGATCTCATGAACATAGAGAGTAGATTTGTGGTAACCAGAGGCCAGGAAGGGGGTGGGGGGATGAATATATGGTTTAATAGAAGAATATACGGTTTGATAGAAGAAATAAAACCTAGTGTTTGATAGATCAGTAAAGTGACTATAGTTTATAATAATCTATTATGTATTTCAAAATAGCTCCAAGTAGGCTGGGCACAGTGGCTCATGCCTATAATCCCAGCACTTTGGGAAGCCCAGGTGGGCAGATCACCTGAGGTTGGCAGTTCGAGACCAGCCTGGCCAACATGGTCTCTACTAAAACACAGCCTCAGCCTCCCAAGTAGCTGGGATTACAGGCATGCGCCACCATGCCTTAGCCTGGCTAATTTTGTATTTTTAGCAGAGATGGGGTTTCACCATGTTGGCCACGCTGGTCTCGAACTCTTGATCTCAGGTAATCTGCCCACCTCGGCTTCCCAAAGTGCTGGGATTACAGGCATGAGCCTTTTTTTTTTTTTTTTTTTGGAGAAAGAGCAACCTCAAACTATGGGGCTTAAGTGATCCTCCCACCTCGGCCTCTGGAGTAGCTGGGACTACAGGGGCACACCACCATACCTGGCTAGCTTTTTTAATTTTTTTGGTTTTGGTTTTGGTTTTTTTTTTTTTTTTTTGAGACAAAGTCTCACTAGAGTGCAATGGCGCATCTCAGCTCACTGCAACCTCTGCCTCCCAGAATCAAGTGATCCTCCCACCTCAGCCTACCAAGTAGCTGGGACCTCAGCTATGCACCACTACATCCAGCTAGTTTTGGGGTTTTTTTGTAGAGATGGGGTTTTGTCATGTTCCCAAGGCTGGTCTCAAACACCTAGCTCAAGTGTCTTCTCAAATTTTTTGTAGAGATGGGATCTCACTATGTTGCCCAGGCTGGTCTCAAATTCCTGGTCTCGAGCAATCCTTCCACCTTCATCTCCCAAAGTGCTGGGATGACACGAATGAGCCACTGTGCCCAGCCTTAGTTTATGTACAAATATAAATCATTACTGTGAGATAAAATGAAGCACTAGTATGGGACTTAGTAATGCTCAGGTTTTTTCCGCATATCTGATGTCCTGGACAACTCTGGCCTTGACCCTCAGCCTCGCCAAGCCCCCAGCTCCTCTTTTTGCTGTAGAGCAAGGCTGCATTGCTCTGAGAGTCTCGTGAGTCCTAACCGCACATCCCACCCACACTTGCACAAGAGTTAATACTTAGATTAAGTTGTAGCAAAATAAGACTTGACTTTGCTTTATTAAGACTAAAATAAGCAAAATAAGCAGTACCCCAGCAGAAGGTAACCTGGCTGGTTGCTACATTTTGGGCATCTTGCTCATGCCACTGCCCAGGGCTCAGAGATATAGGCTCCAAGACCACTAGCTTGAGATCAGCCTTCTTCCCTCATCCTCTGCTCCCTGGACCCAGTCACTAACAGCACACAAGCATGTGCACATCAGTATGAGGCAGGGTACCTCACTGCGTACCTAGATCCAGTACAGCCCTGATGGTTGCCCCAGGGGTTGACAGTATTGCCCACTTCCCCTTTACCAGTGCATCCCACCCCAGGGAAAATGCAGGTTCTTCTCTCAGTTTCATTGGGTGAGGAGGAAGGTCCAATCCCTTAGCCTGACTCCCAAGGCCCCTTGTTTCCAACAGCAAGCTTCTCTCTTTGCAGCCATCATAGGAAGCAAATGGGCTAAGGAGGGAGGAGGGGTACCGGAAGATGCTGGACTTTGGAGACCATGAATCTCACAAAGCTATTGTTCTCTCCCCAGACAGGGAAAAAGGAGATGTATACCCCATTTGCCCAATTTCAGAGGGTTTACAGTCCCTAAGGCCTGTCCTTGGGTCTCTCAGTTCATGGATCTCAGGTTAAAAATCCCTGTGCCATAGTGAACCCAGTCTCACAGAGATGTGTAGAGAAACAAAGCAAAACCAACTTATATGTCCGGGGTGGTATCTGTCAAGCAGCTTCCCTTTTCAGCAAGCCAAACCTGGGAGCAGTGAGAGGCGGGGACAGTCAGACAGCGAAGGCCAGCCATGAAGAACATTCTGGAATCATGATCTGATAAGCAGAGGGGAGCTGTGCAACCAGTCAGCAGTGGCCAGACAGAGGAAATGCAGTGTCTGGCAGCTGGCCATCTTCACCCTCTCCCACCAGCAGCATCTCTGGCCCCATCCTGACCCCTGGTGGCTGCCGGGAGATGAGGAGGAAAATCTTTTCAAGCTCCTCCCCGCTCTAAGGGCAGGGGGAAGCTCCCGGGTCCCAGCACAGATGAAAAGCTGTACCCTCCCACCTCCACCCCCACAGGCCTCAGCTGAGGTCCCCAGGAGGTGCCAGCATGTTTAGGGCACCTTCAGGAGGATTTGCTCCACTGGAGTCACCAGATGCCTACTTAATATAAGCCTAGCAATCAATCAAACAAATGTATACTGTATAAAACACTTTTCACCTATCAAGTTGGCAAAAATGTGTGTCTGTCTGTGTATCTGTGTATCTCTGTGCATATGTGTGTGTGTGTGTGTGTGTGTTACAACTAAAGATCAGTGCAGGTCAGGGTGCAATAAGACAAGCACTTTCATGAACAATTGGTGAGGGTGTAAATTTGTACAAACTTTCTAGCAGAGATGCTGGGAAAATAAAGCCAAAATCTTTAAAAATGTTTCTATCCTGTGACTCAGAGATCCTTATGTTAAGAATCCAGGCTGAAGAAATCAATAGACTGATATAACATGATACCTGGAATTTGAAATAAATGAGGGAGGAGAAAACAAGATTGGAAAAGAGTGAGAATTACTGCAGCTGGGTGATAGATACATGGGGGTTCTCTATTCTATTCTGTTTACTTTGGTACATGTTTGAAATGTTCCATGATACAACTTTTTTTTATAAAACTTTTTAAAGAAAGTATCAGAGGCCGGGCGTGGCGGCTCATGCCTGTAATCCCAACACTTTGGGAGGTCGAGGCAGGAGGACTGCTTGAGCTCAGGAGTTCGAGACCAGCCTGGGCAACATGGCAAAACCCTGTCTCTACAAAAAAAAAAAAAATAATACAAAAAATTAGCCAGGCATCGTGGTGCACACCTGTGGTCCCAGCTACTTGATCCTGGGAGGATGAGGCTGCAGTGAAATATAATCATGCCACTGCACTCCAGCCTGGGTGACAGAGTGAGACCCCTCAAAAAAAAGAAGGAAAGCATCAGAGATACAAAGATTTGTATACGAACATGTTAATTTTTTTTTTTTTTTTTTGAAACTGAGTTTTGCTCTCATTGCCAGGCTGGAGTGCAATGGCACAATCTTGGCTCACTGCAACCTCCACCTCCCAGGTTCAAGTGATTCTCCTGCCTCAGCCTCCCGAGTAGCTGGGACTACAGGCATGTGCCACCACTCCTGGCTAATTTTGTATTTTCTTAGTAGAGATGGGGTTTCTCCATGCTGGTCAAGCTGGTCTTGAATTCCCGACCTCAGGTGATCTGCCTGCCTCGGCCTCCCAAAGTGCTGGGATTACAGGGGTGAGCCACCACACCTGGTCACTTGTTAACTTTTAATAGAAAAAAATGTAAAAGTGCTATGCTAAAATAAACAAATTATTGTGCATCCAAACATTGGAATATTATATAGCCATTTAAAAATCAAGGATGTTTTAATGACATGGAAAATGCTTACAATGTGCCTGGCTCACACCTGTAATCCCAGCACTTTGGGAGGCTGAGATGGGCAGATCACTTGAGGTTAGGAGTTTGTAACCAGCCTGGTCAACATGGCGAAACCCTGTCTCTACTAAAAATACAAAAATTAGTCTGGGCAAGGTGGCTCACACCTGTAATCCCAGCACTTTTGGAGGCCGAGGCGGGTGGATCACCCGAGGTCAGGAGTTCAAGACCAGCCTGAACGACATGGTGAAACCCCACCTCTACTAAAAATACAAAATTAGCCATGCGTGGTGGTGCCCACCTGTAACCCCAGCTATTCAGGAGGCTGAGGCAGGAGAATCGCTTGAACCTGGGAGGTGGAGGTTACAGTGAGCCGAGATCATGCCATTGCACTCCTGCCTGGGTGATAAGAGTGAGACTCTGTCTCAAAAAAAGAAAAAAAATTAGCCAGGCATGGTGGTGGGAGCCTGTAATCCCTCCTACTCAAGAGGCTGGGGCAGGAGAATTGCTTGAACCTAGGAGGGGAGGGGTTCAGTGAGGCGAGATCGCGCCACTGCACTCCAGCCTAGGAGACAGAGCAAGATTTCATCTCAAAAAAAAAAAAAAAAAAAAAAAAATCCTCTCAGCCCAAAATCTCCTTAAGCTGATAAGCAACTTCAGCAAAGTCTCAGTATACAAAATCAATGTGCAAAAATCACAAGCATTCCTATACACAGACAAACAGACAAACAGAAAGCCAAATCATGAGTGAACTCCCATTCACAATTGCTACAAAGAAAATAAAATACCTAGGAATACAACTTACAAGGGATGTGAAGGACCTCTTCAAGGAGAACTACAAACCACTGCTCAAGGAAATAAGAGAGGGTACAAACAAATGGAAAAACATTCCATGCTCGTGGATAGGAAGAATCAGTATCGTGAAAATGGCCATACTGCCCAAAGTAATTTATACATTCAATGCTATCCCCATCAAGCTACCATTGACTTTCTTCACAAAATTGGAAAAAACTACTTTAAACTTCATATGGAACCAAAAAAGAACCCGCATAGACAAGACAATCTTAAGCAAAAAGAACAAAGTTGGAGGCATCATGCTACCTGACTTCAAACTATACTACAAGGCTATAGTAACCAAAACATCATGGTACTGGTACCAAAACAGATATATAGACCAATGGAACAGAACAGAGCCCTCAGAAACAACATCACACATCTACAACCATCTGATCTTTGACAAACCTGACACAAACAAGCAATGGGGAAAAGTTTCCCTATTTAATAAATGGTGTTGGAAAAACTGGCTAGCCATATGCAGAAAACTGAAACTAGACCCCTTCTTTACACCTTACACAAACATCGACTCAAGATGGATTAAAGACTTAAACGTAAGATCTAAAGCCATAAAAATCCTAGAAGAAAACCTGGGCAATACCATTCAGGACATAGGCATGGGCAAAGACTTCATGAGTAAAACACCAAAAGCAACGGCAACAAAAGCCAAAATTGACAAATGGAATCTAATTAAACTAAAGAGCACAGCAAAAGAAACTATCATCAGAGTGAACAGGCAACCTACAGAATGGGAGAAAATTTTTGCAATCTATCCATCTGACAAAAGTCTAACATCCAGAATCTACAAAGAACTTAAACAAATTTACAAGAAAAAAACAACCCCAGTAAAAAGTGGGCAAAGGATATGAACAGACACATCTCAAAAGAAGACATTTATGCAGCCAACAAACATATGAAAAAATGCTCATTATCACTGGTCATTAGAGAAATGCAAATCAAAACTACAAGGAGATACCATCTCACACCAGTTAGAATGGCAAACATTAAAAAGTCAGGAAACAACAGACGCTGGAGAGGATGTGGAGAAATAGGAACACTTTTACACTGTTGGTGGGAGTGTAAATTAGTTCAAACATCGTGGAAGACAGTGTGGCGATTCCTCAAGCATCTAGAACCAGAAATACCATTCGACCTAGCAATCCCATTACTGGGTATATACCCAAAGGATTATAAATCATTCTACTATAAAGACACATGCACACATATGTTTATTGTGGCACTATTCACAATAGCAAAGACTTGGAACCAACCCGAATGTCCATCAATGATAGAATGGATAAAGAAAATGTGGCACATATACACCATGGAATACTATGCAGCCATAAAAAAGGATGAGTTCATGTCGTTTGCAGGGACATAGATGAAGCTGGAAACCATCATTCTCAGCAAACTATCACAAGAACAGAAAACCAAATGAGAGGTGACAGCATGCTGGCAGTCCTCAGAGCCTTTGCTTGCTCTTGGCACCTCCCCTGCCTGGGCTCCCACTTTGGTGGCATTTGAGGAGCCCTTCAGCCCCCCACTGCACTGTGGGAGCCCCTTTCTGGGCTGGCCAAGGCCAGAGCCCACTCCCTCAGCTTGCAGGGAGGTGTGGAGGGAGAGGCACCAGCGGGAACCGGGGCTGCGTGCGGCACTTGTGGGCCAGCTGGAGTTCCAGGTGGGCGTGGGCTTGGCGGGCCCCGCACTTGGAGCAGCCAGCCAGCCCTGCTGGCCCCGGGCAATGGGGGACTTAGCACCTGGGCCAGTGGCTGCGGAGGGTGTACTGAGTCCCCCAGCAGTGCTGGCCCACCGGCGCTGCGCTCGATTTCTCGCTGGGGCCTTAGCTGCCTTCCCACGGGGCAGGACTCGGGACCTGCAGCCCGCCATGCCTGAGCCTCCTACCCACTCCATGGTCTCCTGTGCGGCCCAAGCCTCCCCGACGAGCACCACCCCCTGCTCCACTGCGCCCAGTCCCATCGACCACCCAAGGGCTGAGGAATGCGAGCACACGGCGCAGGACTGGCAGGCAGCTCCACCTGCAGCCCCGGTGCGGGATCCACTAGGTGAAGCCAGCTGGGCTCCTGAGTCTGGTGGGGACGTGGAGAGTCTTTATATCTAGCTCAGGGATTGTAAATACACCAATCAGCACCCTGTGTTTAGCTCAAGGTTTGTGAGTGCACCAATCGACACTCTGTATCTAGCTGCTCTGGTGAGGACGTGGAGAACCTTTATGTCTAGCTCAAGGATTGTAAATACACCAATCGGCACTCTGTATCTATCTCAAGGTTTGTAAACACACCAATCAGCACCCTGTGTTTAGCTCAAGGTTTGTGAGTGCACCAATCGACACTCTGTATCTAGCTGCTCTGGTGAGGACATGGAGAACCTTTATGTCTAGTTCAAGGATTATAAATACACCAATCAGCACTCTGTATCTATCTCAAGGTTTGTAAACACACCAATCAGCACCCTGTGTTTAGCTCAAGGTTTGTGAGTGCACCAATCGACACTCTGTATCTAGCTGCTCTGGTGGGGCCTTGGAGAACCCGTGTGTTGAAACTCTGTATCTAACTAATCTGATGGGAACGTGGAGTCTTTATATCTAGCTCAGGGATTGTAAACGCACCAATCAGCACCCTGACAAAACAGGCCACTCAGCTCTACCAATCAGCAGGATGTGGGTGGGGCCAGATAAGAGAATAAAAGCAGGCTGCCCGAGCCAGCAGTGGCAACCCGCTCGGGTCCCCTTCCACACTGTGGAAGCTTTGTTCTTTCGCTCTTTGCAGTAAATCTTGCTATTGCTCACTCTTTGGGTCCACGCTGCTTTTATGAGCTGTAACACTCACCGCGAAGATCTGCAGCTTTACTCCTGAGCCCAGCAAGACCACGAGCCCACCGAGAGGAATGAACAACTCCAGACGCGCTACCTTTAGAGCTGTAACACTCACCGCAAAGGTTTGCAGTTTCACTCCTGAGCCAGCGAGACCACGAACCCACCAGAAGGAAGAAACTCCGAACACATCTGAACATCAGAAGGGACAGACTCCAGACGCGCCACCTTAAGAGCTGTAACACTCACCAGGAGGGTCCGCAGCTTCATTCTTGAAGTCAGTGAGACCAAGAACCCACCAATGCCGGACACACAAACACTGCATGTTCTCACTCATAAGTGGGAGTTGAACAAGGAGAACACATGGACACAGGAAGGGGAATATCACACACTGTGGCCTGTAGGGGGGTGGGGGGCTAGGGGACGGACAGCATTAGGAGAAATACCTAATGTAGGTGATGGGTTGATGGGTGCAGCAAACCACCATGGCACGTGTGTACGTCTATAACAAACCTGCACCTTCTGCACGTGTACCCCAGAACTTAAAGTATAATAAAAAAATGCTTACAATGAAAACTAAGTGAATAAGTAGGATACAAAATTGTATATGCACTGTTTTTAATTATGTTAAAAGTACATAGAAGACTATATAAAAATATACTAAACTGTTATACAGTGAGACTATGGGTGGTTTTAATTTTTATTCTTGATATGCTGTATTATTCTACAATGAGCATGTTTTACTTTTATAAACAGGACCCCCAAAATTGCATTTGTTAAAGCATATTAACTTGGGAGTCTGATATATATCAAGCTCCAAGGGCTGCCATCTATTAGCTGAGCAACATTAAGCAAATTAACTGCTGGGTCCCAGATTTCTCACCTATAAAACTGGCATAATGCCAATCTATTTTTCAAGCCATTATTTACTGGGCACTTACTATGTGCTGGACACTATGCCAAGTGGTTTTCCCTCCTATATTATTATACATATTATGCATACTTACACTTCATACATGATCATTTTGATCCTCAAAATAAGGCATGGAGTAGATTATCATAATCCTATTTTAGAGATAAACAAACTGCAGCTCAGAAAAGTTAGGTGATATGCTCAGGTTCACCCAACTAGTAGGTGGCAGATAAGAGTCAGAATTCAGACATAAGTCTGACCATCTTTGGACACCTAGCTCCAGGCCTCCAGCCTGGACTGCTCACAGTGACAGTTTTGCTGTGAGGATGGAATGAGGTCATACAGATTGCGCACCAAGCACAGTACCTGGCTCCTAGCACAGAGCTGCTCCATCGAACATTACTTCCCGTTTCTCTGACACCTGAATGTTGGTAAATTGTGGCAAAACAAACCAGTGCACTCTCTGAAAAAAAAAAAAGTGCCCCTGCCCTGAAGGAGGGAATTGTAGAGCCTGTAGGGACAGAAAAGAAAGGGGCTGGAAGGCTGCCTCACTCAGGGAGACATGGGGGCGCTGGGACTGTGCATCCCACATGTTCTGGGAGTACTTCTGTCAGAGATTTCTTTGGGACTTCATTGGACCCTACAATTAATTTGCAGCTCAGAATACAGTATAGCTTCCAACAAGGCATCACACCCTGTCACCTCTTCTCCCTAAGAAACAAGGCACGGGTGTTCCAGGACCATAGGTTGGTTTTTCTTTTCTTGTTTTCCCTTTTGCTTGGAGAAAAGGGGAATTTTAGGGGTGGAGTGGGACAAGGCACTGTGTGGAGAAGGAAAGGTTGACACCCTAGGCTGAATATCTAGGGGTGAGCAACACAGCTTGGCCTGCCCCAGAACTCCCTTCTGGATTCATCTTAAATGCCTCTTTCTCTAGAGCACCAGCCTCAGGTGGATTCCATCCCTATTCTCTACTCCCACCCCACAAACTTGATGTGGCACTAACCACACTAGAATTTCTTGTTGGTTGCCTGCCTTTACTACAAGATGTGTCCAGAATTTGTGGGTTCTTGGTCTCACTGACTTCAAGAATGAAGCCGCAGACCCTCCCCGTGAGTGTTACAGTTTTTTTGGGTTTTTTTTTGAGACGGAGTCTTGCTCTGTCGCCCAGGCTGGAGTGCAGTGGCACAATCTCCGCTCACGGCAAGCTCCACCTCCCGGGTTCACGCCATTCTCCTGCCTCAGCCTCCCGAGTAGCTGGGACTACAGGCGTCTGCCACCAAGCCCGGCTAATTTTTTGTATTTTTAGTAGACACGGCGATGAGTGTTACAGTTCTTAAAGGCGGCCCCGTCCAGAGTTTGTTCCTTCTGATGTTCAGATGTGTTCAGAGTTTTTTCCTTCTGGTTGGTTCGTGGTCTCGCTGGCTTCAGAAATGAAGCTGCAGACCTTCACGGTGACTGTCACAGCTCATAAAGGCAGTGTGGACCCAAACAGCCAACAGCAGCAGGATTTATTGCAAAGAGCAAAAGAACAAAGCTTCCACCCTCTGGAAGGGGACCCTACCGGATTGCCACGGCAGGCTGGGGCAGCCTGCTTTTAATCTCTTATCTGGCCTCACCCACATCCTGCTGATTGGTCCATTTTACAGAGAGCCAATTGGTCTGTTTTACAGAGAGCTGATTGGTCCGTTTTGACAGGGAGCTGACTGGTGCATTTACAATCCCTGAGCTAGACACAAAAGTTCTCCAAGTCCTCACTAGATTAGCTAGATACAGAGTGCTGATTGGTGTATTTACAAACCCTGAGCTAGACACAGAGCGCTGATTGGTGCATTTACAAACCTTGAGCTAGATACAGAGTGCCAATTGGTGTATTCACAATCCCTTAGCTAGACATACAGGTTCTCCAAGTCCCCACCAGATCCACTAGACACAGAGCGCAGATTGGTGCATTTACAAACTTTGAGCTAGACACGGAGTGCTGATTGGTGTGTTCACAGACCTTGAGCTAGATACAGAGTGCCGATTGGTGTATTTACAATCCCTTAGCTAGACATAAAGGTTCTCCAAGCCCTCACTAGACTCAGGAGCCCAGCTGGCTTCACCCAGTGGATCCCCCACCAGGCCACAGGTGGAGCTGCCTGCCAGTCCTGCCCCCTGCGCCCGCACTCCTCAGCCCGCACTCCTCAGCGCTTGGGCGGTGGATGGGACAGGGCTCCGCTGAGCAGGGGGCAGAGCTCCTTGGGGAGGCACAGGAGCCCACGGCCAGGGGAGGGGGGGAGGAGGGAGTGGGGGTAGGGGGGTGAGGGGGGTGGGGTAGGGGGGTGAGGTGGGGGGGTGGGGTGAGGGGAGTGGGGTGAGGGGGGGTGGGGGGGTGTGAGGGGGGCTCAGGCATGGCCGGCTGCAGGTCCCAAGCCCTGCCCTGCGGGGAGGCAGCTAAGGCCCGACGAGAAATCCAGCACAGCGCCAGTAAGCCGAAACTGCTGGGGGACCAGGCGCACCCTCTGCAGCTGCTGGCCTGAGTGCTAAGCCCCTCACTGCCCAGCGCCGGCGGGGCAGGCTGGCTGCTCTGAGTGCGGGGCTGCCAAGCCCACGCCCACCTGGTTCCCGCCCGTGCCTCTCCCTCCACACGTCCCCGCAAGCTGAGGGAGCTGGCTCCAGCCTCAGCCATCCCAGGAAGGGGCTCCCACAGTGCAGCTGCTGGCTGAAGGGCTCCTCAAGCCTGGCCAGAGTGGGCGCCAAGGTTGAGGAGGCGCCAAGAGCAAGCGAGGGCTGCGAGGGCTGCCAGCACTCTGTCACCTCTCAACAGTAGTAAACTCCATGAGGGCAGGCCTCACAGTGTTCACCACTGTGTCTCTAGCACCTGGCTATGTGGGTGGTACACAGTAGACTATGTAGATACTTGATGAATAGAGAAATGAGTGAATGAATAAATGAATAAACTCTCCATCAACAGTCATGCCCCAAGTGGACCCACAGCTGACCTGTTCTATGCTAAGCACTTAGAAGATGTGGTCCCTTTCCTGGAGGATTAAATTTTACATTTCTCCAACCTCATGTAAATTGTGGGAAGACACGATGCAAGAGAAATCCCTATTTATTCCAAACCTCATGCTCTTTATTTTACCAGAGTACTCAAAATGGAGGCCCTGAGCCTAAGGGAGGGTCCCCAAGTTCATGGAATCCTGGCAGGAATTACAGGGCTCAAATGGTCTGAAGTCTAGTGTTCTACTGCTAGCTCTGCCAGTTCTGTTGTCATTCACCTCTGGTGAATGACTTCCCCTCTGGGCCTTAGTTCTCTTCTCTGTAAAATGGGAATGCAGTGGGGGAGGAGTGGTGGACCAAGCTGTGTATGAAAATAGGGGCAATTTAGTGCATTTGACTATGTACTCTGTTGTGTGTAATTGGACACAGTGTCCTCCTTCCTAAATAGGCTTGGAGGCAGGGATAGAACTAGATGCAGAGTCTAAGTAAACTAAGGGGAGAGGGAAGACAGTGTGTGCCTACTTCTGTCTGTAAACAGCAAGGTCAGGATGTGCTGGCCCTCTGGTGAGAGGACAGACAGGACAGAGGGGTGGTGGGCTAGAGAGGGCCTTGCCATAATAAGGGCCCTCTCAAACATGTCTGTATGTCTTTGCCTCTAGGTTTGCAAAAGAAAAGATTCTAAAGCCCTGGGATCTTCATGCCATCACCAAGCATGATGCCCTCCTCCCCATTCAGAAGCAATACACCCCCTTCTCCTTCAGAGGGACAACCCAGAGAGAAATGGGTGGTGGGGATGGAGGATGGGGAGGCCTGGAGAAGCATTGATGGGGCCAGGGTTCCTAGCAGGGTCCCATTTCAGGCATCTTCAGAAAGTGCAAGAGCGTGAGCCTCCTGGTCCCCCTCCAGTGCTTTCTTCCGGAGGATAGTGGACTCAGTGGACACCCGCATCCATGCCCCAAAGCTTTTTGGCTTCAGTCCAAGCAGCTGACAGGTTCATCCTTCTCCCTAGGGCCCCACAAACACCACTTCCGGCCCTCCTGCCTCTATCTGGGCTCTTCCTGCCTGGATCTCTATACCCACGCCTGCCCTTCCCTCTGCAGAGCTTTCTCCCTCCCTTCAGGAGCCTTATTTCGCTCTCTCAGTCTCCATATCTATTTCTTTCCCCCTTCTTCCCTCCTCCCCTGCTTTTCTCCTCCTTGCCATCCCTCCCGAGCCCCAGTATGGGTCTCCCCGCCTTCCCCTCTCTCAGGCTGCATCTCCCCCCTCCTTAGTGCTCACCCCTGCACCTCTTTCTTTGTATTCTTCTCACCCTCTCCCAGCCTCGCCAGCATCTCTCCTCCCCCGCCCGGCTTCGGCCTCCCCCTGCCTCCCCATCTTCAGCTCAGTCTCCTCCCCCTCGCTCCTCTTCCCTCCCCTCCGCCTCGCCCCACTCCCAGCCCGCATGCCAGGATTTCTCTCCTCCCTGGGGGTCTCAGTGCATCTCCTTCTCCTCTCTGCCTGCCTCCTCCCTCACCGAAGGGTTAGCGGACACCCATCCTTTTCTGCTTGGGGACCCCACCACCACCCGCATCACTGCCGCTGTCTCTTCTTCACCGTATCCTCCTCTACCCACCCTCTTCTCTCTTCTCTTCTCCCTGCCCCTTTAAATCTGCCTGGCCCAGCCTCCCCCGTGATGCTGGGATGGAGCAAACATTGATTTGTGCTGGGATGGAATCGGAATTTTGATTTATTTTTCCTCTCCCAACCATAAGAAGAAAAAAATAATAAAAACACCCCCTCTTGAGAGCCCCCTCCCCCTTTGCATCCAGCTCCCAGCTCTTCTTCCCTATCTCCATCCAAGGCAGATTTTTTCCCCTACACTATTCTCATCTTCCCCCACCCTTGCCACTACCTCGCCCCCCCACCCAGCCTGCTCCTCCAGCTGGGGAGAGAGGGGACTCTTCGGACTCCCCCACCTTTCCTCTCTGGGTTGGAGCAGTCTCTCCGGAAGGGGAGGGGGCTTGGCTTGTCCGGGCGAGGTGGGAGTGGAGGTATCCTGCCATGGATGCTGTGCCGGGGAGGCAGCCTGAGCCCCAGCCCACATGGTGAGTAGCCTGCCCCCTCCCTTCTGCCTGTCTGCCCGTCCCCACCCTGGCCTTTCCCCTGCAGAGCCTCCCCTGGGCCCCATCCCCCGAAAAACCCCCCGAAAAACCGTCTGCCTACCTTGGTCCGATCTCCCCGCTACATATTCTACCCCCCACCCCCATCCCTTTGCCAGAGACGCCGAAGAACCGGGGCAGAGGGGTCCTGACAGCAGCCAGGGAAACTGGTGCCCTACGATTCTGCCCAGCCCCCTCTCAGGACCCCCAAACTGCCATCCACACTCGACACTTCGGGGTTCTAGGTTGGAGAATTGGGACTCCCGCTTGGGGTTGGGGCCCCAAGTCCTGGGAGGGGCCCGCTCCACAAAGACAGAAATGGGGGAAGCCCCCATTCCCCCAAAGCTTGGGAGCTGCTGGAAGATGCTGCCGAAGGAGGGGGGTGGATTGGGGGGCGGCGCTGATGCCCCAGAGCCACCGGGCCAGGGAGCGGCGGGCAAAGAGGAGGGGCCTCTCTCGCCACTTGCCCCCCTCCCTCTTTCTCCGCAGCCACTCAGGATGAGGGTCCGGCCCTGCCTGCCCTCGCTGGGGCCCCCCCGCCCGGCCCCGGTCTAACTGCCCCCGCCCCGAGGCCTCGCCCGGCTCCAAGGCCCCCAGCCGGCTCTCCAGTCCCAGGATGCGCTGAGCCGCCGGGGGGCTGAGGCCGCCCCAACTACATGCATGTCCCCCGGGGGCAAGTTCGACTTTGACGACGGGGGCTGCTACGTGGGGGGCTGGGAGGCGGGGCGGGCACATGGCTACGGCGTGTGCACGGGCCCCGGCGCCCAGGGCGAGTACAGCGGCTGCTGGGCACACGGCTTCGAGTCACTGGGCGTCTTCACGGGGCCCGGCGGACACAGCTACCAGGGCCACTGGCAGCAGGGCAAGCGCGAAGGGCTGGGCGTGGAGCGCAAGAGCCGCTGGACGTACCGCGGCGAGTGGCTGGGCGGGCTGAAGGGGCGCAGCGGCGTGTGGGAAAGCGTGTCCGGCCTGCGCTACGCCGGGCTCTGGAAGGACGGTTTCCAGGACGGCTACGGCACCGAGACCTACTCCGACGGAGGTGCGGGGCCCGGCCCACCAGTGTCTGTCTGCTCGTCCGCGTGCGCCTTCCCCAGCCTTGCGCCTTCGCCCGCCATTTGCGCCCCTGCGCCCATCCTTCTTCACCCCCCCCCACCATTCCCCATCGATGTGACCCCCAGCCCCCAATTTCTGCTCTCTCCCACCATGATTATGCTTTCCTCAATTGTCTGTCTCCTGCTCGCTTCTCCCTCACCCCTTCCCTGTCTGCCTGTCCTCACACCTCCCTCTCTACCTGCCTGTCCCCAACACCTCTGCTCTCCGTCGGGTCGGCGTGCCCCTCAGAGTACTGTTTTCCTATCTAAACGCCCTGACCAGCCTGTCCTTCGCACGCCTGCCGGGCCCTCCCCGTTTCCCCTGTCTACCCGCACTGCCAAAATCCACGTAGGGCTCCTGCTACCTGCCCGTCTTCACTCTGCTCTCCCACACTTTCCGGCCCAGCCTGGCCTGTTCCCGGCTCCCAGTGCCCTTCCCCGACCTCCACACTAACTGCCTCCACCTCTCCCGCCTGACGCTTGGGCTTCCAGGGGCGCTTGGGACTTGGGGCGCAAGGAGCCCAGCGGCACGTCCTGACTCTTTCTCCCACCCCTCCGCCGCCCGCAGGCACCTACCAGGGCCAGTGGCAGGCCGGGAAGCGCCACGGCTACGGGGTACGCCAGAGTGTGCCCTACCATCAGGCTGCGCTGCTGCGCTCACCCCGCCGCACCTCCCTGGATTCCGGCCACAGCGACCCCCCGACGCCACCCCCGCCCCTGCCCTTGCCAGGCGACGAGGGAGGCAGCCCCGCCTCGGGCTCCCGGGGCGGCTTTGTGCTGGCCGGGCCCGGGGACGCCGACGGCGCGTCGTCCCGAAAGCGCACTCCGGCGGCCGGCGGATTCTTTCGCCGTTCGCTGCTGCTCAGCGGGCTCCGAGCGGGCGGACGTCGCAGCTCCCTGGGCAGCAAGCGAGGCTCCCTGCGCAGCGAGGTGAGCAGCGAGGTGGGCAGCACCGGACCGCCCGGCTCGGAGGCCAGCGGGCCCCCGGCCGCAGCGCCGCCCGCCCTCATCGAGGGCTCGGCCACAGAGGTGTACGCGGGCGAGTGGCGCGCAGATCGGCGCAGCGGCTTCGGCGTCAGCCAGCGCTCCAACGGGCTGCGCTACGAGGGCGAGTGGCTGGGCAACCGGCGGCACGGCTACGGGCGCACCACCCGCCCCGACGGCTCCCGCGAGGAGGGCAAGTACAAGCGCAACCGGCTGGTGCACGGCGGGCGCGTCCGCAGTCTCCTGCCTCTGGCCCTTCGGCGGGGCAAAGTTAA
This sequence comes from Gorilla gorilla gorilla, assembly GCF_029281585.2. Taxonomy (NCBI): domain Eukaryota; kingdom Metazoa; phylum Chordata; class Mammalia; order Primates; family Hominidae; genus Gorilla; species Gorilla gorilla. Next base: position 33,066,380 of record NC_073239.2, read on the forward strand.
GGAGAAGGTGGACAGGGCTGTCGAGGGCGCCCGTCGAGCCGTGAGTGCTGCCCGTCAGCGCCAGGAGATCGCCGCTGCCAGGTGGGCGTCCAGTTCAGAGGCCAAAGCTGGGCTAAGAGGAGGGGGTGCGCTGGGGACCAGGAAGGCGGGTGTGCCTAAGGGAGGACCAAGGCCCAAGGCCTAGGGCCTGCTATTGCAAGCCTAAGGCCAGGCAGTTTTACCCCTGGGCATTCTTGGTGTTTATATCCGAGTCTACAGGTGGATGTGGGTGTAACTCTGGGTAGCTGGGTATTTGAGGGAAATGGTGTAAGACTGTAAATGTGTCTCGGTGTCTTTTCTGTGGAGATGCATGTCTATGGAATCCATTGTTGTGTGTGGGAGTAGCAAGGAAGCTGTTTTGTGCAGGCCCAGAAATCTCTTGGAACTCAAAACATGTCTCTAGTCTTCCTCCTCTTGCAGCTGATCCAGCCTCCAGGCCTCAGGCTGGGAGCATCAACCCTGGGTGGAATAGGGACTGTCCCTTCCTAACCACGTCCCAGCCTAACACCATTTCAGCCTTGGGCCTTTGGGAAGTCTAATTTATACAGCTGACCTATCCGCCTGAAAAGATAGTCTCTCCCAGTTTCGCCCCTTCTGCCTTCTTTTACCCAACTGATGGGAGGTTTGAGGGGAGGAGGCTTCCCTGTAAATGAAACGTTTCTGTAAATCAAATTACATTTCCTTGCATCAGGAACCTTGCTATCTAAAGCAGTGCTGTCTAACAGGAATATTATATAAGCCAAATAGGTGGTTTTAAATCTCCTAGTAACCACATTAAAAAACAAAAAGAAGCCAGACACTGTGGCACACACCTGTAGACCCTTGAGAGGTAAGGGGATCACTTGAGCCCATCAAGACCAGCCTGGGCAACATAGCAAGATCCTGTCTCTGAAAAACAAAAAACCAAACAAACAACAGAATAGAAAATTTAAAAAAGCAGGTGAGATGAATTTTAATAATATTTTTATTTAAACCAATATATCCAAATATTATCATTTCAACTGGTAACCAGTATAAAATTATTAAGATATTTTACAAATTCCTTTTGAACTAAGTCTTTGAAACCTGCAGCTCCCTGGGCAGCAAGCGAGGCTCCCTGCGCAGCGAGGTGAGCAGCAAGGTGGGCAGCACGGGACCGCCCCTTAAATTTTACACTTAAATCACATCATTTCCATTCAGACTAGACACGTTTCAAATGCTTAATAGCCACATATGGTTTGTAACTACTGAATTAAATAGCACAGATCTGAAAGAAGGCCAGGCACGGTGGCTCATGCCTGTAATCCCAGCACTTTGGGAGGCCGAGGTGGGTGGATCACCTGAGGTTAGGAGTTCGAGACCAGCCTGGCCAACATGGCGAAACCCTGTCTACTAAAAATACAAAAATTAGCTCGGTGTGGTGGCAGGTTCCTGTAATCCCAGCTACTCGGGAGGCTGAGGCAGGAGAATCACTTGAACCTGGGAGGCAGAGGTTGCAGTGAGCCGAGACCATGCCACTGCACTCTAGCCTGGGCGAGAAAAGTGAAAGCCAGTCTAAAAAAAAAAAAAATCTAAAAGAAGCCAAAAATCCACTTGTAATGAGATTCATAGACCCCTTATTTATACAACTCACATATTTGAATTTTTACATATTGAATTTTCTTTTAAAGGGGTGGAGGATTTCATTTAAATTTGAGACTTTTTGAGAGATCAGAGATCAGGATATGTCCAAATATGCTTAAATGAGTATGTATAATGGGTGACACAGTGAGAGAGTGTGTGTGTGTGTGTGTGTGTGTGTGTGTGTGTGTGTGTGTGTTAGAGAGAGAGAGAAAGAATATAAACATGCCAAATGCAGAGTAGACGTTTGAGTCAGAGAATGTGCATCTATAGATGTGTCTGGGAGTCTGGATGTTAGAGCCCAGGGACTTAAGCCAGGGAAGGGGGAAGGCAGAGCACCAGGGAACATTTTAGGCTAGATAGGGTGGAGACATGTGCAGGAAAAACTGATCTCAGTAACTAGAGGATCAGGCAGTGGGAGGAGGTTGGTTGGTCTCCCCAGCAACAGGCCTGGCAATCCCGACTGGCTGCCAGCTGCCATGGAAACAGCAGAGCCTCAGCAGCAGGTGCCTCTGCCAGGTAGCCTGAGCCTGGCCTGAGTCTGATGCCTGAGCACAGACTAAGTCTACTGTGTGGGACTTGATCATCCATACTCTTCATACACAAAAACAGGCCTCATCAGTGCACCAGTTTCAGGCCACCAAAATAACTCAATACAACCCAAGACCATGATCCTCACGCTCACGGCTCAACAGATGCCCTTGACAGCCCTGTCCACCTTCTCCTTGACTTTGCCCCACTGAAGGGCCAGAGGCAGGAGACTGCACATGTGCCCGCTGTGCACCCTGAGTCCAGCTCAGTTTCAGGACAGGGCTAGTTATATACAGTCTGAAAGTCCTAAGACAGAAGAGCCACGTTATCTGAGATCCCTCCAAACAGGCTCTAAAGATCTTTGACCCACCAGGTTTGAGGAGAAGGGGCTAATCACAGCTCCCAAAGAACATAAAGAAGAGGCTATGGACTAAGAATACGCACAGTAGATATCACCATCCTCTTCCCCACCCCCATACCAGACTGCCTTCCTAAGCCAGAGAGAACAGGCCTGTGACCAGAGGAAGTCATGGGGTGTGATCAATTCAAGCCCATAGCAAGCTCATCGGCCTGCCTTTTTCTCAGCTCTTTTGTGTCCCACCCTCAGAATTACAGAACTCATTTAAGGATGACAAGGCATCTATGATTAACAGCAGAGGGTGAAAGGGAAGAGAAAACTGAGGAAGCATCTGACATCAGAGGGAGAACTGAGAAGCAACAGTGGGGAAGGACTGATCAGACTCCCAGGCTGCCTGTACCTAAGGAGCAGGGAAGGTGGTAGGGGGTTGTGGAAGGGAGACTAAGGGTTTAGCCAGAAGTGTAGTTGCAATGGTGAGAAAGCATATTGCATATTAGTAGGGAGAGGGGATGGGATCATTACCGAAAGGGGAGACCCACTCTTATTCCAGTTCCAGAGCTCAGAAAAGCATGACGGGGGGCAGTGGGGTGGTAGCAGTGACAAGAGGAAGAACAATGTCATAACAGAAGAGGCCGAAGGAATGCAAGATAGGAAGTTCTCATGCCAGGAAATCTGCACGGGTAGAGGTAGGATTAATAGTAAGGAGAAGTGACAGTAGAAAGAGAAAGGGAGGCAGAGACTGTTAACATAAGGGAGACGGTGGCTCTGAACAAGGGGGCGGGGCAGGGGCGAAGCTGCTTGGAGGGGAGGATCGAGGTACAGGACCCTGTGCTGGACCCCACAGAGAGGCCTGTGACTCCAGGGGGGTGAGAGGAGTTAGTAACAACAGGAGGTGCTAACTGCAAAGAAGGTGGTAGTATAGCTCATAAGCACCAAGCAGGACTGCAGGGGATGTGCTAAAAGAGTGAGGTCTCGACTGTCACTGGGAAGGGGGCAGGATAGGAATGGAATTACACAGTTCCAGGAGGGCCTGGCCCTTGCAACTGGAAGAAGTGTTACTACAGGGCGTAGCAGTAGAAGGGTGTGAGAGGAGCAGGAGGGTGTGATGATGGCAAACACAGCCCAGGTCAGGGGGAGGAAACCAAACGGGAGCTGCCCTGGCCTGCCAGGAAGGGAAGCAGCTGGCAGAGTGTGGCGAAGGGTGAGAACTCCAGAGAGGAGGATGTGATGTAGAGGGGACAGGGGCTAGGGGGCTGGAGCATCTGAGCAGGGACTAATTTGAAGTGGGGGAAGTTCTGCTAAATCCCTGTCTCTGGACCCGACAGGGCAGCAGACGCCCTCCTAAAGGCAGTGGCAGCCAGCAGTGTCGCTGAGAAGGCCGTGGAGGCAGCTCGAATGGCCAAACTGATAGCCCAGGACCTGCAGCCCATGCTAGAGGCCCCAGGTGAGGCATGGACAGCTGGGGGGAGGGCAGTGAGGCCCCTAGGGAGCTAGAGAGGCTCAGGTGTGGGGAAACAGATGAGAAGCCCTGCAAGGGAAGTGGGGATGGGAAAAAACAAGGAATGAGGGTGCAAGGAACACAGGGTGGGGGCCAGACCTGGTAGTCTGGGGAGTGGGACTTGGGAATGTATGCAGTAGGATAATGGGGGGTTTGGGGTCTGGCGATGAGAGGCTATGAGCCTGGGAATTCCAAAGTCCTGGGAAGTGCCCAGTCAGGAATAAAGCTGCAGCCACTCCAGCCCAAGGCCAGTTAGGCCCCTCTGATTCTCAGCTATCCCTACCCAGGCCGCAGACCCAGGCAGGACTCAGAAGGTTCCGACACGGAGCCCCTGGATGAGGACAGCCCTGGGGTATATGAGAACGGACTGACCCCCTCAGAGGGATCCCCTGAACTGCCCAGCAGTCCTGCCTCCTCCCGCCAACCCTGGCGACCCCCTGCCTGCCGGAGCCCACTGCCTCCTGGAGGGGACCAGGGTCCCTTCTCCAGCCCCAAAGCTTGGCCTGAGGAGTGGGGGGGGGCAGGCGCACAGGCAGAGGAACTAGCTGGCTATGAGGCTGAGGATGAGGCTGGGATGCAAGGGCCAGGGCCCAGAGACGGTTCCCCACTCCTCGGAGGCTGCAGCGACAGTTCAGGAAGTCTTCGAGAGGAGGAGGGGGAGGATGAAGAGCCCCTGCCCCCGCTGAGGGCCCCAGCAGGCACGGAGCCTGAGCCCATCGCCATGCTGGTCCTGAGGGGCTCGTCCTCGAGGGGTCCTGATGCTGGGTGCCTGACAGAAGAGCTCGGGGAGCCCGCTGCAACCGAGAGGCCTGCCCAGCCGGTGAGATCCTCTGTCCCTGCTGTGTGCCCTCTTCTCCCAAAGCCTTGCCTCCCACCCTTTCCAGAACTGTCTGATCACCGGGGGGCTTTTTATCTCACTCGGCTTCCTCTGCCTGGCCAGTCTTGGACCACATCCCACCTCAAAAAAATAGAGGGCGTTCGAGCTGGAAGGAACCTTACACACCTGCAAGCCCAACTCCCTCATTTGACAGATGGGGGAACTGAGGCCCAAAGCACTTAAAGTAACTTGCCCAGGCCGGGCGCGGTGGCTCACGCCTGTAATCCCAGCACTTTGGGAGGCCGAAGTGGGCGGATCACGAGGTCAGGAGATCGAGACTATCCTGGCTAATACAGTGAAACCCCGTCTCTACTAAAAATACAAAAAAAAATTAGCCGGGCGTGGTGGCGGGCGCCTGTAGTCCCAGCTACTTGGGAGGCTGAGGCAGGAGAATGGCGTGAACCCGGGAGGCGGAGCTTGCAGTGAGCTGAGATCGCGCCACTGCACTCTAGCCTGGGTGACAGAGCGAGACTCTGTCTCAAAAAAAAAAAAAAAAGTAACTTGCCTAGGGTTATAAACTAATAATTAATGGGAGAGCCAGAACATTTTTCCCCCGTTCTCCTTCCATATCATTTCCAGCTCTCAGTTTCCTACTCCACCCCCACCCCCACCTCCGCACTTTCTCTCTTTGGTGCCCAGAAATAAAAAAGGAAAAGATTGTTCCCTCCCTACCCTGACTCTCCCTCCCTCTCCTGGGAAGAAGTTGAAATAGAGAAGAAGGCAGAAAACCGGGAGAGGCGGAGTTTGCCCGGAACCCTCTACTCTGATTGGGCTCTAGGCCTTCTGTTTCCTAGCAACCACATCCTCACCCCTTCATCCCTCTGCCTTACTGCAGTACTGGCTGCTGCTGCCAATGTCTGCTACTAAGGCCAGGCACCTCCTGCCTGGGACACATGATATGCTGATGGGAGGGGACTAGAGGGAGGAGGTGGAAGGGCTGTCCCTGCATTGAAGGTGTCAGAGGAAAGGTGGGGCCCTGCCTGGGAGAAGAGGGGGTTTTGCAATCCAAAACAAATGTTGGCGATCCCCCTGCTCCAGGCTGTGCGGGGAGGTGCCTGAGACCCTTCAGCTCTGCCACCTCAGTCAGGGCAGGAAGGTGGGCCCTGTCCTCGGGGACTGAGTCTGCTTCCCCCTCTGTCTCTCTAGGGAGCTGCCAACCCCCTGGTGGTGGGAGCCGTGGCCCTCCTGGACCTCAGCCTGGCATTCCTGTTCTCCCAGCTCCTCACCTGAGGCTACTTCCTGGCCTGGTTCTGGCTTTGGTTGCGTGCCTCTTCACCCCTTTGACCTGCCTTTTTTCTCTTCTCCTCTTCCTGGCTGTGTTTTCTCCTATCTTTCTTTCTCTTCTTCCTTTCTTTTCTGTGCTCCTTTTTTTCTCTCGCTTTTTCTTTCCCTGTCTTCTTTCAGATTATCTCATTTCTTCTGGATCTGTCTCTGTATTCCTCACTCCCTTCCCCATCCCAACCCCTTCTTTCTCTAGATTGTTTACATATGAAGGGCTTTTCTCTCTCAGAGTTGCTGTCTTCTCTGAGACACACAAATCTAAGTCAGACCATTGCTCCACGCCCTCCCACCTTTTCTTTAAACCTCAACTTCGCTGCGGGTGGGGGTTTGGTGTCCTAAGGAGACTCCTGGAAGCTGAATGGAGAGGAGGAAGAAAATGAAGAAGGAGTGATTGAATGTCGGGCAAGGCACTGGCTGAGCTGCTGTGGCTCCCTAGCCTAAGGGGCCTGCTGTCCCTCTGAGGCCTAGTGAAAAAGCTGCAGGAGGTGCATCCTCCACCTCTAATCTTGGAGGCTATTATCTTACCTCCAAGCACTGAGCTGGGTTACTGCCCAATTCCATCCTTCCCTGAAGGAGAGAAGGGAAGTGAAAAGTAGAGTAACTCCCTAGCATTTCCCTCTTTTTCTCCTCATCGGCCAGCCCCTCCTCCAGCCCCCTCTGGTGGCATGCCATGCCAAGAGCAACGTGTAAAGGAACAGAGAATATCCAATGCAGTCAAGTCCACCCTGCCCAGACTTTGCCACTGACTTCTCCCACCCTTCTGTCTCCCCCATAATAGTTTATTTGGTTGGTCTGGACTCACTTGTGGCCTTTGATTAAATTCCTAAGGGGCCTGAAGAAGACATTTCTACTGCAGAGGGTTAGAGGCACTTGAGCAAGGCCCCCACATCCCAACTCTGGGAGTTGTGGTGGGAGGAGGCACTTCTGGGGGATAGGACCAGACAAGATAACAGGAGCTCACATGGAAGCAGAAGCTGTGACAAGTTTAGTAGTCCCAAAATGGGTTATATTCCTTCCCCCTTTACATCAGAATCTTGTGAAATGGGAAAACAACAGAAGGAGGGGATCAAAGATAGCTGATCTCACATGCTTCCCAGGCAGGGCAGAGGTGGGAGTCAAACCCGGGTGACAGGTGGGTGGAGAGCCCTGTTTGAGGTTGTGGCTGATCCCTCTCTGGTATTAGCTTTTCCCCTGGGAGCAGGAAGCCCTAGGAAGAGGGGACTGTAGGGTCCCCAGGGGATCTTTCCTCCCTCCCCTGCATGAGGCAGAGGCAAGCTGCCTGCCAACCCCCTCCCTCAAGGAATGGCCTTGCCCAGGAATGCCCACCACACATACCCTCTTCTTTTTTTCTAGTCAAACTCTTGTTTATTCCTTGGCTTGCCTCCCTCCTTCCTCCCCTCTCAACCTTTACTTCTGATTTCTATTTCATGGAATTTGGGATTGAAGTTAAACTACAACAGTGCCGCCAACACCAAGTCTTGCAGGAAAAAAATACAAAGAAATTTAACAAAAAAAATATATTAATAAAAAAGTTCAAAAAAGGGGGGGGATTGTCATCTCCTTTGGGGTGCGATGGCTTCAAATCCAAACTGAGGCTCTCCGGGTGGTAAGGATGTGCGAGGAAGCCTCTTGAAGAACTCCAGGCCTATCATGCTGTCTCTCCGCTAAAGCCTGAGGCCCGAGGTCAGAGGATTCAGGAAGGCTCTGCAGTCGGCCCAGGAGGGCGGGGTCCCGTGGTGGAGGCGGGGAGAGGGAAGGACCGCACGGAGCACCAACCCCTGCTCGGCCCCGTACCAGGAAGCGCTGGGGGGCAGAGGAGCGGAGTTGAGGCAGAAGCCAGGTGAGGCTGGAGTCCTGGGGTAGGCAGGCTGTCGCTGCCGCTGCCGCTGCCGCTGCCTGAGATGGAAATCGGGGGAGGAAGCTCGCGGAAGAAACAGCGGAGGGTCGTGGAAAGAAAGCAATGGCTGAGCTAGGGATGGGGTACCAGGTAGGGGGAGGAAACGGTAGAGAGAAATAGGTGGGGCTCCCGCGCATGCTCAATAGGCAGGGGCGCCGGTGGGGTGCGGACGCATGCGTAGTGGGCTTCTCGGGCGGGGGGGTGGGCGCGGAATTTGGAGACCCACTTCGGGAAAGGTAAAATGCGGGCGCAATTTTAGTGTACCTGTGGGACCCGGGCTCTTAGGGTCTTGACACAGGACGGGCCTGGGCCGAAAGCCCAGGCACGCCCGACCAGAGAGTGTTTCTCCACTCCCGGACTCTGCCAGTCAGGATGGTGGTGCCTTCGCTGAAGCTTCAGGACCTCATCGAAGAGATTCGCGGGGCCAAGACTCAGGCCCAGGAGCGGGAGGTGATCCAAAAGGAGTGTGCCCACATCCGGGCCTCCTTCCGCGACGGGGACCCAGTGCACAGGCACCGGCAGCTGGCCAAACTGCTCTACGTCCACATGTTGGGCTACCCCGCCCACTTTGGACAGGTACTGGCCAGGAATACCTCCCTCCTGAGCTTGATGAAGGCTAGTGGGGCAGAGTCCCAGACTCTCTCACCTGTTTATGCCCTGGTTTTTTAAATTCTACAATTTCAGAGTCTTCACAGCCTGCACTGCAAACCTCTTTCCCCATTGCTACCCCTACTGGTCATCAGCTGGCCTGAACCCTTCATTCTCTGGCCAGCCTCCTTTAGGGCAGGCACCTCCTCCTCTCCGCTCCCATCCTCCTCAACTCCTAGTTCCTCCTACCCACTAACGCCTGAATTTCCTAACTTCTCCTCTTGTTGAAGGGAGAGTGATGAGATATGATGCCCCACAGGTTAATCTGGTTTTAAAGAGGAAGATGGAACAGGGATGTGAGTGTCTATGGTTTCACCCCTGCCTCTTCCTGGTCTGTCCCCTTCACTATAGATGGAGTGCCTGAAACTGATCGCCTCCTCCAGATTCACAGACAAGAGGGTGGGCTACCTGGGGGCCATGCTTCTATTGGATGAGAGGCACGATGCCCACCTGCTCATTACCAACAGCATCAAGAAGTGAGAGGGTTCTGGCAATCACTTGGAATCAGGGAGATGGGAGAGTAGGGACCTTGGAAATCCCAGGGGACTGCCTGTTGTGGGTACTGAAAAGGACTGATTTTCTCAGAGGTTTGACTGACCGTCCTCCCAAACCCTGCAGTGACCTGAGCCAGGGGATTCAGCCAGTACAAGGCCTGGCCTTGTGCACTTTGAGCACCATGGGCTCTGCTGAGATGTGCCGAGACCTGGCCCCAGAGGTGGAGAAACTGCTCCTGCAGCCCAGTCCCTACGTGCGCAAGAAGGTGAGATGGTGGGACTCCTGGCACGTGCTCCTGCACACTGCCTGCTGCGTGCTATATAGTCGTAGATGCAGGGGTCCATCCCCTCTGACCCCTGTCTGAGGCCCCTGACCTCTGCAGGCTATTCTGACTGCAGTGCACATGATCCGGAAGGTCCCTGAACTCTCCAGTGTTTTCCTCCCACCCTGTGCCCAACTGCTTCATGAGCGTCACCATGGTAAGGCTGTGGGGCCCCCCATCCTTTGCTTCAGGTCTATGGACAGAAGAATTGAAAATCGGATGGGAACCCCAGCTCATAGGAGAAGGGTAGTGCACACACACAGGCACACACGCAATAGACTCTCTTGCCCCTGGCCCCCACCATTCACTTCCCCGACCCTGACCCCAGGCATCCTGCTGGGCACCATCACGCTGATCACGGAGCTCTGCGAACGAAGCCCTGCAGCCCTCAGGCACTTCCGAAAGGTGGGCTGGTGAAGGGGCAGGCCCTGGGCCTGGAAGAGAGGGTCAGTGGGGAAGGAATGGGGCTTTAGCTGGAGAGGATTAGAACGAATGCCCAAAGTTGTGCCCTCCCTCCAGGTGGTACCCCAGCTGGTACAGATCCTCCGGACTCTGGTGACAATGGGATACTCCACAGAACACAGCATATCTGGAGTCAGCGACCCCTTCCTGCAGGTGGGGTGACCTTTCACTGCTGTATCCCTGGATCAGAGAGGGCATAGCAGTAAGACCATGACCAGTGGTTTCCTCCCAGAGAACACTGGTTCTCTCAGTGTCCTGGGCAGCAGAGTAGCAGGCACAGGATTGCTCGGGTCATCCCAGGACCTGTGAGGGGAGAGGGAATGCCTAAAAGTCAGGAAAATACAGTTTGGCAACAATTTTTTTTTAAGCCTGTCCTAAACTCCCCTGGCCTCACACACCTCTGTTCCCCTCCTGGGACCAAGGGACCTGTGGAGGTGAGGAGGTGGGGGAAGGCTCTAGGGAGCGAGCCAGACCCTCACATGTTCGAGTTTTCTCCTCAGCCCCATGACTCCTTATCCTATGAACCCCTCCAACTTTCCATTTTCAACCCAACCTCAGGTCCAGATACTTCGTCTGCTTCGGATCCTGGGCCGGAACCACGAGGAGAGCAGTGAGACCATGAATGACTTGCTGGCCCAGGTGGGGCCTGGGAGGGCACTAGTTAGCTGTGTTGCTTGGAGACCCCATCAGCCCTGGGTGCCCCTCACATGACTCGTCACTGTGCAGTGGCCGTGTAATTGCCTCTCCATCTCCTCTAGACAGTGAACTCCATGAAGCAGGGACACAGTCTGTCTTAGTGCTATTGCCCCAGTGCCCAGGCTGGCCCTGGCACATAGTAGAGGCTCAGGGAACTTTGTTGGATGGTTGAAGGATGGACAGATGACATGTTGGAGTCCTTCAAGAATCCTGAGGATTACCTGGGCTTGTTGGCATGTGCCCGTAGTCCCAGCCACTCAGGAGGCTGAGGCAGGAGGATCATCAGAGTCTGGGAGGTCAAGGCTGCAGTGAGCTGTGGGCGACAGAGTGAGACCCTGTATCAAAAAAAGGAGACCTGAGGAGGGCCTTGAGCAGATACATCTCCTCTCTCATCCACTCAGGTGGCCACTAACACGGACACCAGCCGAAATGCCGGAAATGCGGTCCTGTTTGAGACAGTACTCACCATCATGGATATCTGCTCTGCAGCTGGCCTACGGGTATCACCCCTTATGCCTCTCCCACTACGGCCCCGCCCACCACCTCACCCACACAGGTCCTGCTTGCTGGTTTCTCCCTCCTAGCCCCATCATCTTGCGCCAGTGTGTTCCCAGTCCTCAATGGCTGAGCAGGTTGCTCCTTTCCTGACTGACCCCAACTTCTGCCTCTCATAGGTTCTAGCTGTCAACATTCTTGGCCGCTTCCTACTCAACAGTGACAGGAACATTAGGTAATAGTCCCAACTGTCTACCTAGGCTGTGCCACTCATCCCCTGGCCCTCTGCCCTCCTTCCTCCAGAGCCTCCTGATCCATTTCTCTCTTATCTTATCCCTATACCCAGGACAGGACGGGGAGTGGGGGCTGATGGCCATGGTATGATAGAACCTCCCCCATCCTGACCAGGTATGTAGCCCTGACATCACTGCTTCGACTGGTGCAGTCTGATCACAGTGCTGTGCAGCGGCATCGGCCCACTGTGGTGGAATGTCTACGGGAAACTGATGCCTCCCTCAGCCGGTGAGCAGTGATAGAGGGGACAGGAGGGCAGGGCAGAGGTTCCCAGTGCCCTGTGGCCAAGACTTGAGCCAGCTTAGAGCAGCTGGAGTAAGGGGACTAAGGGGGACAGGTCCCTGGGGAAGCAGAGGGCCTGAGGCATGGACCAGGATGACCTGGGCTACCTGCATGGAAACCTCTTTCTCCTGCCAGGAGAGCCCTGGAACTAAGCCTGGCTCTGGTAAATAGCTCCAATGTGCGAGCCATGATGCAAGAGCTGCAGGCCTTTCTGGAGTCCTGCCCTCCTGACCTACGGGCTGACTGTGCCTCAGGCATCCTGCTGGCTGCAGAGAGGTGAGGTGCCCAGGAGTCGAAGAGGGTAGAATCTGGGGAGCGTCAGTACCAGGACTGATGAGCCATATATCCCCTAGGTTTGCTCCAACCAAACGCTGGCACATAGACACCATCCTGCATGTGCTGACAACGGTGAGGCAGGGGCCAGTCAGAGAGCTGGGCAGAAGTGGTCAAGATTCACCACACTGATTTGGCCATGCCCACACCTTCCAGGCGGGCACCCATGTGCGGGATGATGCAGTGGCCAACCTGACCCAGCTGATTGGGGGGGCCCAGGAGCTACATGCCTACTCTGTGCGCCGCCTCTACAATGCCCTGGCAGAAGACATTTCCCAGGTACCATTCCCACCTACCTAGGCCCAGGGCTGCCCAACCACTCCCTTGCCCATCCTGGGCCACCTCCTCCCTACTAGATTCCAATTTTTCTCTCAAGGTCACAGCTGCTTACATAGTGCAGAAGACATCCGAGCACAGAGCCCTGTTTTTAAGAACATCTGGGCTTTTGTCCTGACTCTGGTACCTCCTGGTTATGTAACTACAGATGACTAACTTCCCTTATGTTCCATGTACCCTGACTGCCTCTTAGAGCTGCCTTGAGATTAAAGCTCTTGTGTTTATGAGGTTTTATTATTACCTTGAATGCTGAATGAATTAACAGATGCCAGCCAGTATCTATAGCCCCCTTTTCCATCTTAATTAAATAGGGTGGGCAGAAAGCATCCACCCCTTCCACAAGGGAGGGACCCTCTCACATTTCCATCCTGTTTGGTTAGGCCATGTAGTTCTGATGCTTGGCCACCAGAGGGCAGTGGGAGCCAGGTAACAAACTTCCCTTTCCCCACCCCTCCAACCCCCCACCATCTCTGCACTGCCTAAAGGGATATTGCCAGGTCTGGAAGTGAGGAGGGAACCTCAGACACTGGCCCAGCAGTGTTTCTTTCTTTTTCTCTCTCTTTTTTTTTTTTAAATAGAGATGGGGGGGGTCTCGCTCTGTTGCCCAGGCTGGTCTTGAACTCCTGGTCTCAAGCGATCCTCCCGCCTCAGCCTCCCAATGCGCTGGGATTACAGGCGTGAGCCACCATGCCTGGCCAGCCCAGCAGTTTCTTATCCCATGTAGCAACCACTGGTGCAGGTGGCAGCCTGGTGCATTGGGGAGTATGGGGACCTCCTGCTGGCGGGGAACTGCGAGGAGATTGAGCCCCTTCAGGTGAGACCTCATTGGGGGTACACTGAGGAGGGACTCGTCAGGGGCACAGGACTTGCACCAGGGCCACTAACTGTATCCATGTCTGAAGGTGGATGAAGAGGAAGTGCTGGCATTGCTGGAAAAGGTGCTGCAGTCCCATATGTCCCTGCCAGCCACTCGAGGATATGCCCTCACAGCCCTCATGAAGCTCAGCACTCGCCTCTGTGGGGACAACAAGTAAGAAGGGGTCCCAGCCCCTTGAGAGATGGCCTGTCACTGGGTGCACCCATTTTTGAGTTTCTTTCCAGGCATACATGCCCAGCCCTCCCTACCCCCCAGCCCTTAGGTTCTTGTTTTTGAGCCAAATCTGGGTATTTCCCTGCTCCGTGGGCCTTTCCTTCTTGCCACATCCTGCAGTGGCACACTGCCATTGCCACTTACATACTACACTGGCCCAGCCGCATCCGCCAGGTGGTGTCCATCTACGGGAGCTGCTTGGACGTGGAGCTGCAGCAGCGGGCTGTGGAGTATGACACACTCTTCCGGAAATACGACCACATGAGGTGTGTCCAGCACTGTGCTGCAGCATGGGACCCAAACCCCTGCCCTCTCCCAAATGCCCTTTTCTAGGTACAAGGGCCTCATCCTCACCTGTGTTCTTCCATATCCACGGTGAGAGCTTCCCACCCACTGTTAATTGAAGCTAAGCTGGCTTCCAACCCTCCTTGTTCATCTGAAAATCAGCAACAACATGTCATTTTAGGAAATCAGAAGGGTACTTCTGAGCCACCATGTGCCCAGGGCTCCATACTCCTAGTCCTCATCCTAGATGCCTCTTGTGAAAGGCCCAGAGACCACACAGAGGCACACTTGCATTCCATCCTCTCAGGGCTGCCATCCTGGAAAAAATGCCTCTTGCGGAGCAAGATGGCCCTCAGGCTGATGAGGAAGCAAAGGAAAGCAAAGAAGCAGCCCAGCTTTCAGAAGCAGCCCCAGTGCCCACAGAGCCCCAGGTGAGAAGGCTAGAAACTCTGGGGTAGGAAGACGGGCTGAGCTTCATACCCAGCCCTGCCCCTTCTGTCCCTTCTGCCAGGCCTCACAGCTCCTGGATCTGCTAGATCTCCTGGATGGGGCTTCTGGGGATGTCCAGCATCCTCCCCCTCTGGACCCCTCCCCAGGAGGTGCCCTGGTACACCTGCTTGACCTTCCCTGTGCACCTCCACCCCCAGGTAAGCCTAAGCAAAGGGGAGATGTCTTAGAGAAGGTAGGTGGAAATGTACTGCTTCTCCTCCTAAGCCAAGGGCTGAGGCTCATGGACCCTGCTTCTTCCTGTGTGTCCCCCATCCCATCGCCATCTCAGGAGGTAAAAGAATGAAGTCAATCATGGTCATCTGTCTTCCCTTTGTTCCAGACTTCTTTCCCTGGCCTACAGGGCCCTGCTTCCTCCCCAACCCTTCTTATACCACTTTCCCACTACCCACTCACTGCCCCCTTCTCAGCTCCTCACACCCTCCCACCCTTGGCATTTCATGTTCTTTTTTACATGGAATGTTCTTTCCCCAGCACATCAAATGACCAGCTCATTCTCACTCTTCAGGCTTCAGCTAAAATGTCAGATGCCTTCCCCTACCACTCCTATTTAAGTCAGTTCTCCCCAGTTATTCTGGCATGACTTACTTCCTTCATAGCATCTATTATGGTCTGTAATTATCTATCTTGCCTTTTTTTTTTTTTTTTTTTTTTTGAGACAGCATCTTGCTCTGTCACCCAGGCTGGAGTGCAGTGGCGTGATCTCGGCTCACTGCAACCTCTGCCTCCCGGGTTCAAGCTGTTCTTGTGTCTCAGCCTCCCAAGCAGCTGGAACTACAGGCACGAGCCACCACACCCGGCTAATTTTTTGTATTTTTAGTAGAGACAGGGTTTCACCATGTTGGCCAGGCTGGTCTCGAACTCCGGGCCTCAGGTGATCCACCCGCCTCAGCCTCCCAAAGTGCTGGGATTACAGGCATGAGCCACCATGCCCGGCCTTTTTTTATTGTTTCTCTCCCCCATTAGACAGTAAGCTCCATCCTCATCTACATGTCTACTTTGTTACTAGCCTTTCGAGTAGTGCAGGGCCAGTAGGTGTTTACTCAATTTTTGTTGAATGAATGAACAAACATGTTGTCTCAAACCTGCACACTGAGCTGCCTCTGTCTCCCTACTCCAGCTCCCATCCCAGATCTCAAAGTGTTTGAGCGTGAGGGAGTACAGCTGAATCTGTCTTTCATTCGACCCCCTGAAAACCCTGCTTTGCTGTTAATCACCGTCACTGCCACCAACTTCTCAGAGGGTGATGTCACCCATTTCATCTGCCAGGCTGCTGTGCCCAAGGTTTGTAAAGATCAGAGTTCAGAGGTGGCCTGGGGACTCCAGGAGAAAAGGCCACTAAGTGGAGGAGGTGGGTGGGAGACAGTGTGAGATGGGATTGAGTCATCTGGAGATCAGCACTTGGGGAGTTACAGGAAAAGGGTGTGGAGCCACTGAGTATAGAGGGGCTGCCTGAGCCCTACCTACTGCCATACTGTGCTGTTAAACTTCTGTGTTCAGAGTCTCCAGCTGCAGCTGCAGGCCCCCAGTGGGAACACAGTGCCAGCTCGGGGTGGCCTTCCTATCACCCAGCTCTTCAGAATCCTCAATCCTAACAAGGTGAGCTTCAGGAGTTCCCCCAAGACAAGACCCAGGGATAGAAGAAGCCGTGGGTGCTAACCCTGGTCCCCGCTCTCCTATTCCTAGGCCCCTCTGCGGCTAAAGCTGCGCCTCACCTACGACCACTTTCACCAGTCGGTGCAGGAGATCTTTGAGGTGAACAACTTGCCTGTGGAATCGTGGCAGTAACTGTCTCCACTCACAGCCTGAAATTCTCCTGTGTCCCAAACCCCAGGGGGCCCCAGCAGCTTCGAACCTACACCTGAGGGCTACCAGCAGGTGGCGCTCTGGCTTTGCACTGCAAAAACTGGGGACCAGCCCCCTTCTCCCACAAATAAAGCCCAATAAAGCCTGAGAAGTGAGGAAAGCCATATTTGGGTATATTTGAAGTGGAAAGTGTGTATGAATAACAGCAAGGGAAAAGCATTCTTACATAGGAGGTATGCATCTTCCCCTGAGCCTTGAGAACGGGGGCGGGGAGGGGGCAGCTGTTGGTTCTTTCTAACCCTCTCCAGGTCAGGGAACAAATTTGCCCCTAAACTTCCACAGGAGGCACTCTACCCTCTGGGCCAGAGCTGGGCACAGTGGCAAAGTCAGATTAGAATTTCTAGAGTTCTAACAGCGATTCCCAACCATTTCCTCAACTTGCTTCTGTTTCCCACACCCCAAGGCAGGGAAATCCCTGCTGCCTCTCCTCATCTTCTAACTCAGCTGTAAGGCGGTTTAGGAGCCGCTGGCAGAATCAATGGCATCGACCAAGGGAGGGGGGGTGGCAAGGGATTTTCCTGTGCTTAACTACTGATCACGGCTAAGTGGAAATCCTATAAACACGAGCGGAAATCAATGGAGGCTGCTTAGCGGCCAGGGGAGAGGGGCGGCCCACAGATTGCATCTGACGGATGAGCAAGAGGAAGCAGCCAGGGAGGGCTCAAGGAAGAGTAGCTTAGAGGAGGGGGAAGAAACAGGCAGCGCTGGAGAGAGAGGAGTGACTGTCAGAAGGGACACTGAGGGGAGAGGCACAGTGGGCCCAGGAGTGGACTCCGTTAGACCCAGAGTTCCCTTCCCCTTCTAGGAAGTGACACCCCTAGCCCAGGCAGTGGTCAGGATCTTCAGTCTCCTGTGGCCTCTCTCTGGAGCTGTTCACTTCTAGCAGGCGCTGATAGTCTTGAGGCCGGAAACGCTGTAGATACACGATCAGCTTGGCTGGTGCTGTCTCCTGTGCAGGCACACCTACAGGTAAAAGGACAATGAGGAGAGAAATGGACAGAGCCACAAGCACTTGGACTCTGCTCCCTGCCCACCTAGCCAGGACTCCATGGATGTTTCCAAAGCCACACTGGGGTTCTGAATGTCACCCACCCAGCTTCTGTAACACACTAGTCCACTCCCTGCCTGCCTGTGGAAGTGGACCTAAAAGAGCAACTTCAGGCAAGAGTGGGACTAGAAGCCACACCTGAGCCTCTCTCCTCCAGCAAGGAGAAATGGCGAAGAGGCACCCAGGCACCAAGAAAACGAAGGATGCCTCAGCGTCAGCTCATTTCAGTTATTACCCTGTTCCGCAATCAAGATTAAAGCCCTAGACCAGGCCAAAGCTCATTAGCTTAGTAATGAAGCACATGCAGAGATGTACACATAGAAACCAAGAGCTATAGAAAGAAGAGGAGGGAAGCTATAGCCATGGGGTGGGATTCACATAGAATTCTCGCCTCTACGTGGTGAGGTGAGAATGGAACTGCCTGTTGCCAGTGTCTGTTGTTAGTGCCTGGCATCATGCTGGGCACATAGCAAGGAACTCAGTGTATGTTTGCTGAGAGGGCTCAAACAGCACTGCAGGGCTGTAAGGCCCCATGGGATGCACAATTCCTAGTGTGGATGAACTGTCTACAAGGGAATTATGCTTAGGAACAAATCTGCCAAATCATGCCCCACTGTCTCACACAACTATAATGTTATTGTCCTTTACAAAAAGCCAAAAGGACAAATTAAAAGGATCTAGGTAATTGTAAAACAAAAGGACAAGGCTGGTTGGACTCTCAGTGTAGTGGGCAGTGCATCAGTCTCATGATCTGAAGATCCTGGGTCTGAGCCTCCCAGAGGGCAGCTTTTGTAAAAAGGCTTACTTTTTACTCCTTGTGGAGGAGTGGTGACTGAAGAAGAAGAAAAAAAAGAGACTGGGGGAAGGAAGAGTCAAAGCAGGGAGCTGAGAAATGAAACTGAAGGAGATCTGGCTATAGGTATGAGAACTAAATGAGGCAGGTTGGCTGGAATTAGACACGTGGAAGGACTAGATCCAAATTAGCTACTGTTAAAGAGAAAACGAGATTTCACAGAACTGTAAGAAAACTTAGAAAACTGCTAAAACCATTCCCATTACAAAAATAATCCAGGCCAGGCACAGAGGCTCACACCTGTAATCCCAGCACTTTGGAAGGCTGAAGCAGGCAAATTGCTTGAGTCCAGGAGTTCCAGACCAGCCTGGGCAACACGGCAAAACCTCGTCTCTATTAAAAAAAATTTTTTTAATCCGGAGGCCCTCCCCCACTACATGGTCCAGCGGGTGCCTCCAAAAGATAAAAGTGGGGAGCAGGAAAAGCACAAAAGGGCCTGTCTCCCTCACCAAGCATGCTGCTGAGCCTGTGGATCTTCTCTAGGGCAGTTGGTACTTCAGCCTCCTCATGCACCAGGGCCTCTACCTCACCCACAGCGTAGCCAAAGTCGGCTGTATCCAAGTCCACCCTGAGCTGTGGCTCCTCTTCATCAGCTCCCAAGAGCACCAGCTTCCAGGCACTCCGCTTAGTCACAAAACTAGCTACTTCCTGCAGCCCCAGTGGGCCCAGCACAGCAGCCACATCTCCAGCCCCCAGGCCGTCAGCCCCCAGCACCTTACAGAGTTGGGCCACAATTGTAGGTTCCGCTGTGAGTTCCTTATACTCCGTGTGGGGTCCTAAGACACCTGCTGCTCCAGGACATTTGAGCTCCCATCCACTATCCTCTCGTCGTCGCAGCCAGTGGTCAGCCTGCATGAGGCTCAGCTCAGGGGTGTCATAGTAGGTGTCTCGGAAGGTGACCCGGTACTCCAGGGTGCCCCCCAACTCCTGCAGCCGCTCCTCTGTGCCAGGCCCTGGAAGGAACTTTCGCTCCACCTCAATCAAGCCCTGGGCCATGCTACCTGCAATTGGCTGAACAAACGTTTGCTGAGTTCTCAAGGATGCAAAGCCTTGGCGTCAACTCAGTACAGACCCCCTCCCTGGAAGAACTTATGAGGGGCACACTGTGTCGCAATAGTCTCTAGGGCTACTGCCCTTTTCTCTCTACCTCGGTGACAAGGCCCCGTCGGTGATAAGGCCCCGTCGGTGATATTTTAAGGCTCTGACAGTGACAGGTCTCCAGTAAAATCCCTTCCACTGCTGCTGATGTCCTCAATCCAAAGAGACCCCTAGAAAGCAGGCAGGGTAGCGGGTGTCCTTTCAACGCCCCCCTCTCTACACCTTGCCACCCCAGGAGGCTAGTGGCTCACGACCCGGGAGGACCTGCCCTTTCCTGCTACACTACCGGCCAGCGGAACCTCAGGTCTCACCTCAAAGCCCGAGAGTCTCCTCGCGGGACCCACAGAGGGGGAAGGGAGCCCACGCCATACACTCGCGAGGAATGCCGGGAGCAGTTCCGGATCCCGGACCTCGGCCCGACCCTCCGCGCGCCCGGCAGGTCCCGGCACCAGCGGCCATATTACGCCCGTTGTGGCGGTGCCGAGAGCAGGCCGGGGATCGAGACACGCGCTATGTAATGGGAGGCCGCGACCCCCGCGGTGGCCAGGAGAGCGAGGCCGCCCCTTGCACTCTGCTCCTCATTGTCGGCCCCGCACGGCTCCCGGGGGCTGGTACAGGTTTCATGCCTGAGGCTGAGCCAGGCACCCCGAGGCGCGGATGCATGATGGGAGATGTAGTTCCAAAGGGAGACTTTGCCCTCTCGCCCCGCCCGTCGCTATGGTGACAGGAAAGCTGCACTTGGTGCCTGCGGTACTCTACCTAAAGCTGTACTGGGGCTACAAGGCGGCGAGGAGAGTCGGGTGCAAGGAGCTCAAGCCCCAGTCCCGTCTCCAACACCCCCCGCCGCACCCCCAACGCAGGCAGATGGGCCTGGAATACAAGCCATTCACACCGTCCAACAGATATCTGCTATAGCAGCCAGCTAAGCGCAGGCCAGTGGCAATGGTGGCGAGGGGGGTTGCGGTGGGGGGAGGGAAGGGGGCGGGGGCAGCGCGTAATAAAGTCCAGTTTAGCTACTCTGGAGTTTTAGAGGGGATCTAATACCTCCTGGCATGAACGTTGAGGGTAAGAGTGGGTGAGAAACTTTCTGTCAGAGAATAAAGTGGTATTTTGGCCAGGAACTAAAGATATGATGGTATTTCAACAGTTGGAGACCTAGATGGAGACAGGAATAGCCTAAGCAAAGGCCCAGAAACTGGAGAGCACCTGGGTGGTACGTAAGGAGAAGACGAGGCTAGAAATGCAGTTGAGGGAAAAGCCTTGAGTGCTAGACTGAGGAGTTTGTCAGAGTTTCCAGCGGTCCCTAAGCAGTTTTTGTCAGGTGTAGAACTACTTATGTTCATTTAGAACACAGAAAGGCCGGTGCGGTTGCTCACACCTGCAATCCCAGCACTTTGGGAAGCCGAGGCAGGTGAATCACCTGAGGTCAGGAGTTCGAGACCAGCCTGGCCAACATGGAGAAACCCCCCCCCCCCCCCGTCTCTACTAAAAATGCAAAAATGAGCTGGGCATGGTGGCGCGTGCTTGTGTTCCCAGCTACTCCAGAGGCTGAGGCATGAGAATTGCTTGAACCTGGGAGGCAGAGGTTGCAGTGAGTTGAGATGGCGCCACTGCACTCCAGCCTGGGCGACAGAACGAGACTCCATCTGTCCCCAAAAAAATAAAATTCAGGAAAACATGGGGGTTGGCCCTTTGAATGCTTTGGGAGACAAAATATTAATAGAGACGATTCCTTCTTACTCCCTCTGAGGACTATGGTTATCTGGAGACTCTAACTATATGTCTGACCTTCCATGTGAGGAAGCTCCCTGAGGAACTGTGGCTCTTAACTCCTGGACTCCTTCCTATGATGGGTGAGAAGTGCCATGTTCTCAACACCTGCCCTCTCACCAGTATGTTTCTGGAAATACATGACCAGTGTATTATAGGGAGAAGGACACTGGTTTAAAGACATGGCATTTTGGCCAGGTGTGTTGACTCACACTTGTAATCCTAGCACTTTGGGAGGTCGAGGCAGGAGGATCACTTGAGGCCAGGAGTTTGAGACCAGCCTGGGCAACATAGGAAGACCCTGTTTCTACAAAAAAAAAAAAAAAAAAAAAAAAAAAAAAATTTGTTAATTAGCCTGGTGTGGTAGTGCATGCCTGTGGTCCCAGCTGCTCAGGAGGTTGAGGCAGCGGGATAGCTTGAGCCCAGGAGGTCAAGGGCAGTGAGCTACGATCCTGCTACTGCCTGCACTCCAGCCTCGGCAACAGAGCAAGACCCTGTGTATAAATAAATAAACAAATGGCATCTTGAACTTGGAGTAGCTTGGGTCAACCTCTGTCCTCACTCCATGTTAAGCACTGTTGGTTAGGGAGAGAAGCAACCCCAGCTCCTAAAGCCTGCTTTTCATCCATCTTTTGCTTTCCGGTTTTGTTAACCTGGGATGAAGACCTAATTTTTCCTTATGTTATAAGGTCCAATCCAGTGGGGCAAAAGCAGCAGCTTATTTGAACAGAAAGACCAGTTTCCGGAGCCAGACCTGAGGTTGACTCCCAGCTTCACTTTCCAGATGTTTGGCCTTCGGCAAGCTACTCCACTTTCCTAAGCATCTGCTTTTTTTTTTTTTTTTTTTAAGACAGAGTCTCACTCTGGCGTCTCAGCTCACTGCAACCTCTGCCTCCTGGGTTCAAATGATTATCCCGCCTCAGCCTTCTGAGTAGTTGGGACTACAGGCACGTGCCACCCCACCCTCCTAATTTTTGTTTGTTTGTTTGTTTGTTTGAGACGGAGTCTCGCTTTGTCGCCCAGGCTGGAGTGTGGTGGCGCCATCTCGGCTCACTGCAAGCTCCGCCTGCAGGGTTCATGCCATTCTCCTGCCTCAGCCTCCCAAGTAGATGGGACTACAGGTGCCCACCACCATGCCTGGCTAATTTTTTGTAATTTTAGTAGAGATGGGGTTTCACCCTGTTAGGATGGTCTCGATCTCCTGATCTCGTGATCCACCCGCCTCCACCTCCCAAAGTGCTGGGATTACAGGTGTGAGCCACCGCGCCCGGCCTGTTTTTGTTTTTGAGACGGAGTTTCACTCTTGTTGCCCAGGCTGGAGTGCAATGGTGTGATCTTGGCTCACCGCAATCTCTGCCTCCCGGGTTCAGGCGAGGTTCAAGCCTCAGCCTCCCGAGTAGCTGGGATTACAGGTGCCCACCACCACGCCCAGCTAATTTTGTATTTTTAGTAGAGACAGGGTTTATCCATGTTGGTCAGGCTGGTCTCGAACTCCTGACCTCAGGTGATCCACCCACCTCAGCCTCCCAAAGTGCTGGGATTACAGGAGTGAGCCACCATGCCCGGCCAGCCTCTGCTTTTTCATTGAGAAAATGTGGCCTGCCTCACAGTTACCTGTGAGGATTCAGTCATAAACTGTCACATAGTATAAACTCAAAATGTTCATTTATCTCTCCTTTTTGTCATGTGAACTTCAGGGTTTTGTTGTGTTGTTTAAGAGAAGTAGGCTATAGCAGTTAGTATGGGCCCTGGAGCCAGACCATGGAGGTTTTCGAGTCCTGGCACTGTCACTTACTTATTGGCCATTGGACCTTGGGCCTGTTAATTCACTTGTTTGTGCCTTAGTTTCCTCAATAAATGAGACTATAATAGCATCTACCTCATGCCTGAGGTATTGAGAGGAGTAAACAATATATGTAAAAGTGCTTGGAACTGTCCCTGTGTATTCAAGAAATCTTAAAAATTATTGTTACTAGAATACAGGAGCGGCCGGGTGAGGTGGATCACGCCTATAATCCCAGGACTTTGGGAGGCTGAGGCCGGTGGATCGCCTGAGGTCAGGAGTTCGAGACCAGCCTGGCTAAGATGGTGAAACCCCCGTCTCTACTAAAAATACAAAATTAGCAGGGCATGGTGGTGGGCACCTACAATCCCAGCTACTTGGGAGGCTGAGGCAGGAGAATCACTTGAACCTGGGAGGCGAAGGTTGCAGTGCGCCAGGATCATGCCACTGCACTGCAGCCTGGGCGACAGAGTGACTCTGTCTCAAGAAAAAAACAAACAAACAAAAAAACGGGCTGGGCGCGACGGTGGCTCACACCTGTAATCCCAGCACTTTGGGAGGCCGAGGCAGGCGGATCACAAGGTCAGGAGTTCGAGACCAGCTTGACCAATATGGTGAAACCCCGTCTCTACTAAAAATACAAAAATTAGCTGGGTGTGTTGATGCATGCCTGTAATCCCAGCTACTTAGGAGGCTGAGGTAGGAGAATCGCTTGAACCCGGTGGTGGAGGTTGCAGTGAGCAGAGATCGCACCACTGCACTCCAACCTGGGCGACTGAGCGAGACTCCGTCTCCAAAAAAAAAAAAAAAAAAAAAAAAAAAAAATTCAGGAGCACTTAATAAGCGATAAACTGAAGATGAGGAGGAGCCCGAACCTCCCCCTACCCAGCTCAGGGGACTATGTAACCGTGTGGAGGAGGCAGAAGCTCTCAGAGACTAAAGAGTAATTGCTGCGGTAGAGAAGGTTCTAGTACCCAGTTTCGCGGGGGGAGAGGGGGGAGGCGGAATAATAAGGCAGGAAGAAGAGAATGAAAAAAGGAGGCCTTGGGCGGCTCAGGGCTTGTTCTGAAGCTGATTTAAAACAAAACAACAAAACACATGTATGGTTTCTGCAGGCCACAGGATGAAGAGGAGAGGAGACGGAAAAGAGTTTAAAGGGGCCTGCCCTCTTTGCAGGCACCGGCTTGAACCTGGAGGCGACCTGGTGGGCTGGCCGGCCTGCCCCCGGCCCTGGGTCCCGCGAGGCAGGCGGGCGGGCGCGAACAGACTACAACTCCCGGCATGCGCCGCGGCGGGCGGGCCGCTGCACCTGCTCAGTGGGGCAGCCCCGGGCGCCTGGGTATTGATTATTCCATTGTGTGGGACGCCTAGACTCCAGCCAGTGAATGAGGCGGAGGAGTGAGGGCGAGGAGGAGGAGGAGGAGGGCGAGGAGGAGAAGGAGGAGGAGGAGGAGGAGGAGGAGGCAGGGAGCGAGCGAGTGCCCAGGGTGAATCAATGGAAACCCCCTCACGAAGCCGGGGAAACACTTCAGCCGCAGCCAAATAGCATTGATTATTTTCCTTCACTTCCCTCACCGCCGTGAATTTATTTATTTATTTTTTCCATCTCCGTCCCTGACGCCCCGGAGCGAGCGCTGGAGGGAGGGAGGAGGAGGGGAAAAAAGAGGAATCAACACATCGGAGAAGTCCCTTCCAAGAGCCGCCCCCTCCCCTCCCCGCCTCGCGCTGCTCGGTGGCCGCGGTTCGACTCCCGTCCCTGCTTCCAGCTGAGGTGTAAGTGCATCGATTTCCGATGCTGCTGGGTTGGTTTTTTTCTCCTCTCCCTCTCTCTCTTCTTCCCTTCCTTGCTCTTTGGAAGCTCGAGACGGGAGAGGAGGCGCTTGGAGACTGCCGCTGGAGGGGACGGAGAGGGACGGGAAGGGGCTGGGGGAGGGGACAAGGACGGACAGACAGACCGAGAGCCCTGGGAGATAGCAGACAGGGGTGTGGGAGGAAGAGGGCGTGCGCGAGGATGGGGGAAGAGAGAGATGCGGGGGTGGAGGGAGAAACGGGAACGGGAAAGGCAGAGGCCCGCCGGACAGACGAAGGGTATGGAAAGCCTAGACGGACCGCGCCGAGTTGGGCAGGGAGCGGGGGTCCCGGGGGGAAGGGGAGGCCCGGTGAGTGTGAGGGCTCAGAGCTGTCAGCCTGGAGGGGCCTGGGTCTCGGCGGCCCCCCGCCGGCTGTGGGATGGGAGAACCGCGGCCGGCGGGCTGATGGATGGGCTAGCGCGCTGGGGCGTGGAGTGGGAGGGGACGTGGATACTCTCAATCTTCGTTCGTTTTTGGCTGAAGTTGGGCTTTCCATTCCTTTTTTTGAAAGTGTTGAGTAGGTGAGGGGAGGCCATAAGCCCATTCAAGGTGAAGCGTGTCTGTCCTGCACGCCCATCCTACCACCCCCATCCGCTCGTCTGCCCCTCTGAGCAGCCCTATCATTTTCAAGCACAGGACCACGCTTCTCGCTGTGCCTGTAGCCCCGCTGATCTCTGTCCATGTG
The DNA here is from genome assembly GCF_029281585.2 of Gorilla gorilla gorilla. Classification (NCBI taxonomy): domain Eukaryota; kingdom Metazoa; phylum Chordata; class Mammalia; order Primates; family Hominidae; genus Gorilla; species Gorilla gorilla. Next base: position 33,091,658 of record NC_073239.2, read on the forward strand.
TCCCTGACTTTTGGTTTTGCTGTTCTTCATCTTTTCTCTTCCATCCCATCCATCTCTGGATCTGTATGTCACTGTCTCCACTTGTGACCCTTCCCATCTGAGTGATCCTCTCCTTGTGTGTCTCTATCACTATGTGTCACGCCTTGGCTGCCTGTTCTGTCGGTCTAGGATTCCATGCCCTCTCCTTCAGAGTCTGTCTGGATATCTCTGGCCTTTTCAGGCTACTTTGGAATTTGCTTATCAGTCATGATTGTGGTGGTCACAGTCAGGGCCTGGAGGAGTGGGATGATGGAGCAAATGTGTCTTCGCCAAAGCCTCTAGTGCCTTCAGCATGGCCAGGACAGCCTCCTCTTCCACCATCACCAGAGAAGCTTTGGAACTTCCTAGCATTGTTGACTGTCCCCTTTGCCATGTGCCTGTCTCCCTCATCAGAACCTCACCTTCTGGTCTCATGTGTGTCATCTGCCTTTCCAGGAGCTTCCCACAACAAAACCTCTTCCCTGCTGACTTAATTTTACTCCCTTCCCCCACTTTATCATCATTGTATATTTTTTATTTCCCCATTTTGCTTCACCCCTTTTTTCCATCTGTTTCCCATGAGCTCTGAGTTTCCACCTTTGTTCCCATAATCTGCCCTCTTCCTACCTTTTCTTCTTGATCACCCTAAGTTTCTAGTTTCTTTTATCCCTTTTCCTCTTATCCAGCATTTTAACCCCAGCAGCAGAAAGTACCAGCAAGCAAAGGGCTGGGAGAGGTGTGGGGTATGGTTTGTGAAGGCACATAAACAGGCCAAGAAATAAATTTAATGAGCTTCCAGGGGCATATAACCCCTCCATCAGTCAGTGCCATTATGTCAGTTAACTGTCAACTTTGATTTTGTAAGGGGACATTCCCTAGGACTCTAAGCTCCACCCTGCCTGGTTGCCCCCCATCCTTCAGTTCATTCTAGATATCAGTTGCTTTTTCTTCACTTTTTAGTTCATCTTCTTCCTAGGCCCCTGCTACTATCATATTTAGATCCAGCACCATTTTTTTTTAATGAGGCAGTGTTTATTAGTGTAATAAAAGCTATCGTATGTAAGGAGCCAAGTTCATTCAGCCTGAAGAACAGTAAGGGTGGATAAAGGATCTGGAGAGTTTACCTTAGTTTTTAGCCCATCATTGTTTTTCCAAACCTCAGGAGCTTGGAAAGGTAAAAGGAGCAGGCAGACATGGGCAGAAGATGGACGATTTCAGAGGTGAACAGAATTAAAGAAAGAAAGGGGTGGTCGGTGCAATAAACACACGGGGCAGAGAAATGTATGACGTGAGGGATGTGCAAAGGAAGGGAGGAAAATCTATGAGGACTCGGGGGCAGGGGAGGAACCAAGGGGTGATTAATAAGAAATTGGAAGAATGAAACAAAACGTGTTGATAGCAATACAGAAGGTAAAAGGAAGAGAAATGATAGAATATTCCTAAAGTGGAGGTCAACAGAAAAAGCACTATGAAATTAATACAGTAGTAAAGAGGGGGAAGGGAGGAACTGCTGAACAAGATGAGATGGGAAGAGAGTATGGTACAAAGAAGGTAAATGGATGGCAAACGAAGGAGTGCTGAGGCAGATCAGAGCTGCACAGAGCTTGGTAGGAGGAAAAGAGGAGAGGATGAGGTATCAAAGGAAACAAATGCCTCTGGTGTGAGGACACAGCGTGACTGATGCAAAGAGAGCGAGAGCACTGCGGGGGGGCCGGGGGGTTGGAAAAAAAGCATAGCAGAAATAGCAGGAATACCACTGGGCGAAGCCCCAGAAGAGAGAAATACCCAAGAGAGGGAGAGAAAGCAGAAATATCCAGGGAAGAGAGAGAGAGAGAACCTCACGAGCATTCATTTCATTGGCCTAATCACTCACTACCCCCATGAAAGGCCTTTGTATTTCATTCCCAAGCCAGAACACAAGCAAAGAGATGAAAAAGTAGAATTCCCATAAACTTCAGCTGAGAGGAACTTGAATCTTCCCAGCCCCTGAGAACCAAAGACCTCAAGCCTCTGATGTCATAAATTGCTGGTATTGCCTTGGCAACCTGACAGGGTTCCTCCCTCCATGATGTCAGAGGCAGCTGGTGTTACCTTGAGACCCATAAAGGAATCACTTGCTGCTTTGCCGGGGTGCTGTATCACCTATGGGCCAGGGCCTGGGTTGAATTGGTAGGATTTCTGACTCTGGTAGCTTGACCTTGCTCCCCTGGAGCTCTTCTCAGCTCAGAACAACAGTTGTCACAAATAACTCTTGTTTGTGAGCACCTGAGGTTTGCTAGAGCCTGACAGTAGCAAGAGGAAGGAACCTAAGACAGGGCATTGAGGTCGGGATGGTTGGATCAAAAGGCAGGCAGAGATGGAAGAAGAGGACTAGAAATGGCAGTTACAGAATGTGAAAGGAGAAGGGCTTTGTGAGTGGGGAGGAGAGTTGTTGAAAGTGTAATGGCTTTGGGTTTAGGAATGGAGACTAAAGCTAGAATGCAGAGAGAAGGGATCAGGGCTGTGTGAGTGTAAACTCATTCAGGGATTGAGAAAAGGGAAGGGTTGTGAAATGCCAGAGGGCACAGTGGAATTTGGCTGTACAGAAAGGGGGGAAATGGGACAGAGTCCCCTAGTCTGAGAGACTTAGCTGTCTGGTGAGAGACTCAGGGTTAGTCACATGGTCATCTGAGGAGTGGCTACATCTGTCTAGTTTCCAATTGTTTTCCAGCACCTAGCACAGTGTCTGTCACACAGAAAAGGCTTAATAAATATCTATTGATCAAATGTTGAATTAGTAGGGAGAGGCTGGGGGAAAGAGTTGCCCACCTAATTTTCACCCACTCCCCCCACCTAAGTCTACATTAACGGGCAAACTGGGAAAGCAGAAACCAGAGGGAATGGCTGGAGGGTAGTTAACCAGTGACAGTGAGATCTGAGGCAGACAGGAGAGACTGGGTTAGGGTCACACTTGGAGGCAGCCAGGGGAACTCTCAGGGCTCATGTGCAGAGTCTTTGTAGTGATAATTGGAGGAAAACATGAATGAACAGCCCTAGGAGCCCAAGAGGAAGATGTGGAGGAGGGAAGAGAAAGGAGGCGGTTTCCAGAAAAGGTTGAGAGTTGTTTCCAAAGAGAGAGTTGGCAAATGTGAATTAAAAGTAGCATCCCCACCCCATTCCCAATCATGAAACTACAATTGAATTGGTCATAACCGTATATATACAATGGCCGCAAATAAGGAGTTCATAAATCAATACCAGACCCATTCTAAACACCTATCCCAACCCAGGTAATTATTAATACAACGAAGGCAGCATTGGCCATGTGGGCCAAAAGGCCAAAGGAGGGAGAAGTTACTGCTGCCCAGATCTTGATGTAAAGAACCCTGTGAGGGATGGCCTTGACATCTGACTCTCCATTGTTGAAAGACTCCAGAGGTATCTAGAAGAGGGGGAGGCAAGAGATGTAAAACTCACCACAACTCTCAGAGCAAAATCTGCAGAAAGAGGAGGTCTAAATACACAGAAGCTATAGAAAACAAACATGCACCCAATCAGGAATCACGAGGTGAAGGGCCAAAAAGCCCCTGAATGGGTTGAGAAATCTACGAAAGAAGACAGGGGAGAGAGCTGGGAGTGCTGGAGGACAGTCTGGCTATAATAAGCAAGGCCAGGGCAGCTAGAGAAGGGGCTGGTGGGCGGGGGGCCTGAAGGAAGGACAGTGGTGGCTGTTGCACTGTCAGCCACCGCCACGGAGTTGGGCAGCTCATATTTTGCAGCAAGCGACAGGCTGTCGACACAGCGGTCCTTTACCCCACCGTTAGAAACTCATTTCATTGATTTTTCCATCTTTCTTCTCGAGCTCCTCACACTAAGCTCGGTCATCCCACCACTCACTTTCCCAGAGCCCCTTGCCTCTCTGGGGAAAGTCCTAGGGAACTGCCTGCCCATCCCTCCTCCCCAGGCTGGCAAGGCAGGGGTGAAAGATTTAGAAGTAACTTCCAGCCCCGTAGGGTAATCCCATGGGCTCTCAGTGGCTTCCTCATGTAGGAACTAGTCCAGAGACCAGGGTCCTCATGTGCAGTTGTTAAGGGGTGACAGGGCTGAGGTCCACCCACAGTCCTGTCACCAAGCTGTACCACTGGCATGTGGGCTGCATACACCTGGAGGAAGATATATTTTTCTAATTTCTACTGAGATGCTCAGCATCCCTCAGCATTTTTTACCCCAAAGTCTAATGAGAGAACAGGAGCCCTCTTTCTGTATTTGGCAGGAACACAGGATTACATCAAAGCTAAAGTTCAGGCCTTGGAATTCCCAGCAGGACCATCAACTGGAATGTCGCATGCACAGGGGCCTGTGCAATCAGAAAGACATGAATGTTCCAGGGTGTGCAAGACCTCTCTGCAGAGCGGTTTATGCATGGAGAGTCTGGTCCTGTGGAGCACGTTGATGTGCAAAGTCAGTGGGGCAGAATGGGTGTAGGCAGGAATTTAACTTCATGTATGCACATTTCCCTAGTGCCTCCTCCAGTCATAGCTAACTGCCCTGGACCTCTCCCTTTGGGGCTGGGCTTGGGCTAGAGGTCAAGAGTCAATTACCAGTCATTTGGCTTCTCAGTGAAGGAGGGCAGAGGGTGGGCCAAGAGTGTTAGATTGTGTTTCCCCGAGGACCTGATGGGGTAGACGCCATTTCCATCCTCAGATTTTTCATTCCTTGTGATGCCCTTTCCTTTCCCTAGTCTCAGTTCTCTGTCTTCTTTATTCCTGGGCCATGGGCATGGGTCTAGATTTCGCTGCTTCTCTTGCCTCCATCACAGTTGTCTGCATTTCCCCCCAGCCATCTCTGTGTTCTGTATCAGTGGTCTGCTTGGGCCACAGATGCCTTTCTTCTCATCTCCAGCTTCTTCAGGCTATGTGGTTTCCACAAACCTACAGATAAATCCTGCTGCTTTAGGGAAAGAAGTGTACTCGAAATTAGAGAGAAGGCCAGGGAAGGATGAGAAAGAGGTTCTGGAAAGATTAGGCAGGGAGAAGCTGGGAGAGAGTATGACAGAGATAGGAGTCAAAGGTGAAAAACCCATGACTTGGAGATGGGAGAGAGCACAGAGAGATGGCCACAATTTAAATGAGAAAGGAAGGAGTGCAGTAGGCTGTGAGGATTAAGAAATTGGAGAGCAAACAGGAAGCCTGACCCCTCCGCAGGGAAATGAAGACAGCTGAGGAGGGCGGACGAGTGGTTGTGTAAGAAGTAGGGCTGAAAAGCCAGGCCATGGTCTCAGCCTGCGTGTCAGTCCTGAGTTCAAGCAGTGCTGGCTTTGACCCTTATGGGAGGAACTGAAGTGGCAAATTAACGACGATAATGAAGTCACTGCTCCTTGTTTGTCTTTGCTGGTTTCCCCTTGAGATTTGTCCTTTGGCCAGACAGGGCAATGTGGGGGAGGGGAGGAACTGGAGCCGTGAAGGGTGGGGGAGAGGGAAGGAAAAGAGGATGGAGAAATGGCAATGTGGAGGACAAACTGACTAGAGGAGAAAAAAGGGAGGGTGATGAGTGAAGAGAAGAGGAGCCCGGAATCGAAGAGAGAAGCGGGGAAAGGAGATATGAAAAGAGAATGAAAGAGGAGAGGGGTGCAGAAAAACGGCCAGGGAAAAGAACAATGGGGGACAGGAAAGGGAAACCTGGTAGGAGGAGCAGAAAAAAAAGGTGGGAGAAGGAGAAGTGGAATGGAGAAATGGCGAGCCGGAGGGAAAGAACGTGGCCAGGGCTGCAAAAGCTGCAGCTGGCAGGGCCAGTGGGCGGGGCCTCATCTCCATCTCTAATGGCTGTGAAATGAGGTTAGCTCCATTAGAGGCAGCGAGAGTGTAACGAGATCACACTCATTAGGGCTGGGCCATCCCAGTAATTACCACCACCCTAAACACGCCCGCGCCAGCCGGGCCAACCACACACGGGCTCACAGCAACACACTGAACAGGACACCCTACTACTGAAAGGGAAGCACAGGGCCCACACACGTGTACATGGAGGGCCTGGGAAAATCCAGCCAGGGAGAACAAGCACCTTCACCAACCCCAAAGAAGTACTGGGACAGGGCTACAGCCAGGTTACCAGCTGCCCCACATACAATCAAAAAACAACATACACATACCCCAACACAGGAAATAAGGCATATGGATGAATAATTATTCCATTTCCATTTATTGATACACCCAAAGTGCCAATCTCAGTGATGATCCTCTCAATGGACTCAACTCCATGAGTTCCCCATTCCCTTTTTTTTTTTTTTCTTTTTTCTGTTTTTGATGTGTTTGTTTTTAGACAGGGTCTCACTCTGTCACCCAGGCTGGAGTGCCGTGGTGCGATCTCGGCTCACTACAACCTCTGCTTCCCGGGTTCAAGCGATTCTTCTGCCTCAGCCTCCTGAGTAGCTGGGATTACAGGTGCACGCCACCACGCCCGGCTCATTTTTTTTGTATTTTTAGTAGAGACAGGGTTTCACCGTGTTGGCCAGGCTGGTCTCAAGCTCCTGACCTCCAATGATCCACCCACCTCGGCCTCCCAAAGTGCTGGAATTATAGGCGCGTGCCCGGCCTGCCCCATTCTCTATATGAAGAGACTGAATTGAGACTTTAAGCAACTTACCTGAGGTCATTTACATATTAAGAAACAGAACTAGAATTTGATTCCAGGTCTGTCTGGCTCTAAAGGCTGTTGTTGTTTTTTTGTTTTTTGAGACAGGGTCTCCCTCTGTTGGAGGGAGAGTGCTTGTCTGATGAAGTTCATATGCTAATATGGATACACATGTGTAGACCTTCAACTTTAAGAGATGCTGTCACAAATGGGTACACATATCATTCAAAGAACACTACCCGCCATTATCTATCCCTTCCCTCCTGTTCCCACTCCCTCCCTCCCGCTCCTTCCCTTCCTTCACACAGGGCATGGCCAGTGCCACTGCATGGACTGCAGTGTGAATGACGCACCCTGGAGTTGCACAAAGCAGTGCTCCTCTTCTGGCCCATCTTATACTAAGAAACAAACCAAATGGAAGACAGCCATCTAGCACCTTCAAGCAGAACATGATAGCACGTATGCTCAAGGTGACACACAGAGTAATACAATCAGACTCAAAAGACCTCATTCAAAATGCATACCAGCCAGAGTTCAGAAGCTTACAAATTAACCCAAGAGCAGAGGTACTGACATCAGGCTACCTGAGTTCCAATCTCAACTCTACTTCTTTTTAAGCAGGAGATCTTAAAAATTACTTAACCCATCTAAGTCAGTCTCCATGTTTGTAAAATAGGAATGAATAGCTACATCTATTGCATCAGATTGAAGTGGAGGATTAGGTGATGTGATACTTGCCGAGGGCCTAGCACGGTGCCTGGCCCATGGCAAACATTTAAAGATGTTAGCTATTTACTATTATTACAATTAGTTTTTGTTGTTGTAATACTATTTAAATGCAGTCATTACATCACACAGGTTCACAGAATAAAATAACCAGAAAGACTTATTTACATACACGGTCACTCAGAATGTTTTCCTTCCAGCCAGGCGCAGTGGCTCACGCCTGTAATCCCAGGCCAAGGTGGGCGGGTCAGGTAGTCAGGAGATAGAGACCATCCTGGACAACATGGTGAAACCCTGTCTCTACTAAAATACAAAAAATTAGTTGCTTGTGGTGGTACGCGCCTGTAATCCCAGCTACTCGGGAGGCTGAGGCAGGGGAATTGCTTGAACCCAGGAGACAGAGATTGCCGTGAGCCGAGATCACACCACTGCACTTCAGCCTGGCAACAGAGACACCATCTCCAAAAAAAAAAAAAGAATGTTTTCCTACCAAGTTCTGGGAGACCAAATTCTTCAGCGGTCCCCCATGCAAGGATCAGATAGGATCCTGATTCTGAATTTAAGGGGACAACTCCCTGAGTGCTCATACAGAAGAAGGGTTCCGAGCTGGTTCGTGGTTGTCTAAGCCTACGGTATGTAGAACGAGAGAACCACATCTAGCAGGATATGAGTCTCTCCAGTGTACTATAAAATCACATAGATCTGTGCAGCAGAGCAGCTCCACACTGCTGTCCTAACACATCCAACACTTTCCAAGTCATCAAGGGAGATGCCTCCTCTCCTGGACACCCACCCCCATCAGTAGCAGACACTCTGTAGCACACCTCAGCAAATCCATGCAATGTGAACGTGTGTGGTTTCAGCCTACCGCTTCCCTTCTCCTCCTGTCTGCTCCCTACCACCCCCATCTTCTTCCTGAGCCTACCCTTTTCTCCTCACACCTCACTCAATCTACTCATGCCCACCTTAAGCATCTTGCAAAGTGCAAGAGACAGCCTCCTTGCCACCTCCTTCTCACTGGGGACAGGCCACCATCCCAATCTGGTGCCAGAGCTGGGAGGCCTGGAAAAGATTCAATATATGCAAATCAAGACCTAGCTTCATCTTCCTCTTCACTTCCTTACCTCTCCCTCTCTCCTTCCCTTCTTCCTCCCTCCTCTTCTCTGCCTTAGCGATCTTTCTTTGCCCTTTACAACACTCCTTTTCCTGCTTGTCTCATTCCCTGCCGTACTCGTTCTTTCTCTCTCTTTTGGACAAAACTTATTTGCACAAAGTAAGCTCTCCTTAAATATTTATAGAAGGGGAAGGGTCTAGAAGAGATAGGTAGAATTAAAAGGGAAGAATCAAAGTACTGTTTGTTTTCTTTTTAAATATAGAAGGTAAGATTTAGAGATAGAATGATAGTTTTAAACGCAGGGATGACTTGGAAAGGATCTTTGGAAAAAAGAAAAAAAGAAGACACGCAGGGAAAGGCCAGAATAGTTTTGATCCACTTATTAGCTGCTTCTGTCCAAATGTGAGCCTGGGCAAAATTTCTACTCTTTGCTCTGGAATAATGGGTCTCTCTAGACCCAGCAATCAAGACGGCTAAGTAAGAAGTGAACTCTATGGCTGAGTAGACTAGATTTAAATCCTGGCCGGGTGTGGTGGCTCAGGCCTGTAATACCAGCACTTTGGGAGGGCGAGGTGGGCAGATCACCTGAGGTTGGGAGTTTGAGACCAGCCTGACCAACATGGAGAAGCTCTGTCTGTACTAAAAATACAAAATTAGCTGGGCGTGGTGGAGCCTGCCTATAGTCTCAGCTACTTGGGAGGCTGAGGCAGGAGAATCGCTTGAACCCAGGGGTGGAGTTTGCAGTGAGCCAAGATCGCACCATTGTACTCCAGCCTGGGCAACAAGAGCGAAACTCCGTCTCAAAAAAAAAAAAAAAAAAAAAAATCCTGTCCATCTAAGATTCTGCCCTCAGTTGAAAAGGGCAGAGATTAGAAGATGAGTCTTGGTCAAGAAAGGGGTGAACAGAGGCCGGGCACAGTGGCTCACACCTGTAATCCCAGCACTTGGGGAGGCCAAGGCAGGTGGATCACCTGAGGTCAGGAGTTCGAGACCAGCCTGGCCAACACGGTGAAACCCCGTCTCTACTGAAATACAAAAATTAGCCAGGCCTGGTGGCGTGCACCTGTAATCCCAGCTACTCGGGAGGCTAAGGCAGGGAGAATCACTTGAACCTGGGAGGTGGAGGTTGCAGTGAGCTGAGATCACACCATTGCACTCCACCCTGGGTGACAGAGCGAGACTCTGTCTCAAAAAAAAAAAAAGAGAAAAAAGAAAAAGGGGTGAACAGAAGGAAAGCTGTCAGCCTCTGTGCAAACACCATGCTCCACTCTATGATGGGAGACAGTCAAGAGAGAAGGAAAAGAACTACCCTCATTGAACACCCAGCAAATGCACTTTACACGTTACCTATCTGGTCTTCACAACTGAGTAAGGAAAATATCATTATTCCCATTTTCCCAGATAAGGAGACTAAGGCTCAATAAGTAATTTCCCAAAGTTGCACAGCTAGTGAGTGATGGAGCAAGGATTGAACCTGGCTCTCTGTGCGTGGATCCAAAGCCCATGTTCTTCCATTGCCCTAAAAAATAGAGCTCATCTAGTTATAGTTTATTTGCTGTTTATACCAAACAATCCTCCATACTAGGGGTACACACATCTCATCCTTCCTGTTTCTCTTCCCCTTCTCTCCATGGTCACCTCCTCTTGTAATCAACAGGTTGAGACAAAAAGGGGAGGAAGGCGAGGACAGTGAGTATGGAAGGGTGCAATGCCTGAGGCAACAATTTAAGAGAGAGGAATTTTTTTAAAAAGGTCCTAAAATTGACTCTAAGGGAAAGTGGGTAGATTAAACAATTAGAAAAGTGAAAGGCAAAACTGTTAGGAGGGTTGGGCTTGGTGGCTCATGCCTGTAATCCCAGCAGTTTGGGAGGCCAAAGCGGGCAGATTGCTTTAGCCCAGGAATCTGAGACCAGCCTGGGCAACATGGCGAAACCTTGTCTCCACAAAAAATACAAAACTTAGCTGGGCGTGGTGGCACATGCCTGTAGTCCCAGCTACTGGGAGGGAGGCTGAGGTGGGAGGATCACCTAAGTCCAGGAGGCAGAGTCTGCAGTGAGACAAGATGGTGACACTGCACTCCAGCCTGGGAGACCGAGCGAGACCCTGTCTCAAAAAATGAAAAACAACTGTTTGGAAGGCCCTGATGTGAAAATCATTGTATGCAAACTTGATGGTGCCCTGATAGACCTCACTTCGAAAGACTTTGCCATGGAGTTGGGTTTGGAGAAAAAGGAGTTGTTTTGTTTTTTGAAGGGGAGTTAGGGAGGAAAAAGCCAGTCAGGTCCCATTAGTCCTGCCAACTCCTTGGTGATATTCCCTCTGTAACCACTAGGGAGCAGTAGTGTTTCTTTTCCTCTCTTGGTCAGCCAGAGGTGGGAGGGGGCTGTACCAAAGGGAGCCCTGGTCTTGCTGGGGGATGGGAGGAAGCACCCCTGGTCAGCTTTGCCTCCAGTTCTGCCGGCCAGCCTGAATCCACGACATGGCTCCTCTTCAGTGAGGGGCAGATTCTCTCCTTTCTCAGACTTCAATTTTTTGGTCCTTCCTTTGCCCATGCCCTTTGTCTCTTGTAATTCTCCGGTCCTTAAGTCTCACTATTTCCCCCATCTTGCTCGGTCAGGGCCTGCCTTTTCAGCTTTCCACCTGTGTTTCTGCAACTTTACATCTGAGCCTCTTATCTCTGTCTCATCACATTTCTCTCTCGGCAGCTTTCTGGGTCCTAATGTGTATCTTCCCACCTCCATGGAAGAACATTTGCAGCTCAGTAATTAGGACTGTATATATTTTTTTGTTTGTAGGGCATTAACTCCCTGGCTGAGCCTTGAAAGTAGCACTTCCATCCTTCCTTTCTCATCCTGAGAAGTACACAGAGACCTGTGTCTGGACAGAGGAAGAGGGCAATACCAAAAGGAAAAAATGTCTTCTATTTCTCCACACCTTTCTCTCCATCTTCATCTTCCTCCCCTCCTCAGCCTTGTGACGAAAACAGTGCATTAGGGGAGGAGGATAGAATGAAGGGGCAGCAGGGAACTCTGGAGACTAAGGGCCATTTTGGAGCTGCAAGATTCATCTCAGGGGATGACTACACCCTCAGCACTCTCCGCCCTCCCTTGGCTCCAGGCCTCCCTCCTCCCATCCCCCTCAGTGGCAGCAGCCTTGTAATTTAAAGCTCTCTCTGTCGCCTCTAATGTGATCCTCTCGTTTTATTGACTCTTTCTGCCGTCGGTGGCGCCCCTTCACATCAATCTCCTCTCTAATCACACCACCGCCACTGCCTGCTCTGTCTCCCCTAACCCCTCTCCTTCACAGAGGCCCCCAGCCCTTGCCTCTACCCAGGTCTTCCCTGACTGTCCCCAACCTCCACCCTACACCAGATCCACCCTCTTCCTCCTTCCTCCTCTTGCCTCCTTCAGAGGCAGCAATGTCAGGGCCTTTCAGGGGTCGCCTTGTCTCTTTACCCACATCTGAGATGTGTCCGCAGGGATAGGGGATGCCCTTAAGGAAAGCCGGGAACTAAAGGGAAGAATGGCGATGGGTCTGAGGATGAGCAAGAATCTTGGTCTTGGGGGTGGCAGGAGGGGATGACTCTTAGGCCTGTCCGTTTCTGCACTGTCTCCAGTTCAAGGTAGGAAGGGCAAAGAAAGGGACCTAGCGATTCTGAGAGGGAAGGAAGGAAAGATGGAGGAGTGAAAATGCAATGAGGGGGAAAAAAGCGAAAAAATAATCGCTGCAGCTAAAGGTTTGTAATAAATAGTGGGTGATGGGAGAAGCTCCGAGAAGAAAGGGGGATGGGGAGTTGGGGTTGGGGGAGGATGTACTGAGGCAGAGATATATTTGCAATTGAAATTCTTTCCTAAAGAGGAGGGTTAGGTTGGGAGGTGGGGAAGAGATTTGCAATTTTAAATAGCTGCCAACCTACCCTCAGCCGATCAGAGTCTCACCTACAAGCTAGCCAAAAGCTAAGCTCCTTTGGTTTCTAGCTAGGAATCAGCTATGTCTTTTTCCAGTTCTAGGAAATAGATGTTTTTGAGAGAGGATCTGGGAGTTACTGCAGGATTTGGGGCTTAGGTCTGCCTAGCCCTACTCTGAGCTGTGATCGAGCGTGGTGAGTCAGGAGCCAGGAAGCAGCTGGTAGGCTTAGGGAGGGTGAGCTGTAGCACTTGGGCCGGCTGGGAGAGAGCACGCACCTGTGTACAGCCCTTGGCGGCAGGGCCCAGGACAGGGCCTCTTGCCCAGTCAGTTATTCCCACCAGGTGGGGTAGTGGAAGGGCGGTGTGGCCCACCCTGTGGGTGACGATGGAATAACAGACCCTCACAAACCAGCACCCTTACCCCTCTCCCCCACCATGGATTCTGTAGGAGGAATACCTTTCTCCCTCCACTTGAGGGCTTCTGCTTTCTGGTTATCGAGAAATCGGCTCCCCTCAGTCCAGTTCCTTCACTTCCCTTTTGGTTCTCCAACTCCCCCGACTCCCCATCCCTTCCACCCCTTTCCCAGGTGCTGATTTGCATTTTCATTACCATGCTAATCCCACTCCACTCAGCATTCCTTAATGGCTCTGACTTCATGCCTGGCTAGAACCCCAGGAGGAGGGAAGCTACAATGGGGCCTTCAGGTTGGGTGGGGCCAGACTGAGGACCCATTCCAAATAAAAAAATCTGAAGGTGAGGGTTAGAGGTAGCCCAGGAAAAGAGAGGCCACGCCCCTCGCCCCTTACACGAAGCACTCTGGCCTGAAGCACTACCAGTTTAATCACTAGAGATCTGCTAATACGAGAGCTAGAGAGGACGTAGATGGGCCAACTGGGACCTTGGGGGAAGTATAGGATGGAGAGGCATGGGAATTGGTGAGTTTGAGGGGGAGGTTCCTGATTTAGGAAAAAAAAAAAAAAAAAAAAGGATGGGAGCCTTGGCGCTTCTGTCAGCTGGAGGCAGCCCAGGAATCCTCATTTCTTTCTTTCTGTTTTTTTGGTGAGACGGAGTTTCATTCTTGTTGCCCAGGCTGAAGTACAATGGTGCAGTCCCGGCTCACTGCAACCTCTGCCTCCCAGTTTCAAGCTGTTCTCCTGCCTCAGCCTCCTGAGTAGCTGGGATTACAGGCATGCACCACCACGCCCAACTAATTTCTTTGTATTTTTAGTAGAGACAGGGTTTCACCACGTTGGCCAGGCTGGTCTCAAACTCCTGACCTCAGGTGATCTGCCTGCCTTGGCCTCCCAAAGTGCTGGGATTACAGATGTGAGCCACCATGCCCAGACTGGAATCTTCATTTCTAGTCCTTTGGAGTCTCATTTTGCCTGTATTGTGTCCAAGGGACAGTCTAGCTGGGTGGAGGAGTCTAGACCACAACTTTGGGGTTTACTCAGTGCCTCATCAGTCCATTTCTAGTTTCACTATCTTGGAGCTGTGTGACCCTCAGTAGCTCACTTAACATCTCTCTTTCTTGGATGCCCCATCCGTAAAATAAGGTTGCTGTGAGATTAAATGAGATGATTAACATAAAGCATTTAACATAGTGCCAGGACCATGGTATATGTACCTACATAACTATTAGTAATATTATTACTATTACTTATTATTTGTTACCTCTTTTGGGAGGAAGAGGAGGCAACCGACTAGCTGTTATCTTTCAACTGACCAGAGAAGCTCCCATCTGTTCCACATGCTGTGACCAGAGATGGATCTGGAAGGCATTGGAGAGAAGCATGGTGCCTGCATGCCAGGGGAAATCAATTATGCCCTATCTCTGGCAAGACTTAGGGAATTTACCTCGTCAGGGTATGGAAAATCTGAGGGTCTTTCCTAGAATTCTGCCATTCAAAAGACACTGACTGTGGCAGGCATTGTTTTCTGTGCTAAAGATAGAGGAAAAACTAAAGCCCCCATTCTGGCTGCTGGATGGAGAGAAAATACACTGTAGTGGGCAGTAGTGGAAGTGGGAGGCCAGTGTGGCATCTGTTGTGTTAGTCCAGGAAAGAGATGATAATGGCCTGCCTTCTGTGCTGCCCGGATTTCAGCGGGCCCCAGGATGGTGTTAGTGAAGGAGATAAATGGAGGGATTGACATGTTTTAGAGGTTGCTGTTGAAGTGGATATGTCCAGCAGGTGAGGGCAAGATAAAACTTTGGGTTTTTAGTCTAAGCCACTGGATAAATGTTGGTACCAACTTTTGAGATAGGAAAGATGGGGAGGAGCAGGTTCAGGGGACAAATAAAGAGTTCTAGGCTGGGCGCGGTGGCTCACGCCTATAATCCTAGCACTTTGGGAGACCGAGGTGGGCGGATCACTTGAGGTCGGGAGTTAGAGACCAGCCTGACCAACATGGAGAAACCCCGTCTCTACTAAAAATACAAAATTAGTCAGGTGTGGTGGCACAAGCCTGTAATCCCAGCTGCTCAGGAGGCTGAGGCAGGAGAATCACTTGAACCCAGGAGGTGGAGGTTGCGGTGAGCCGAGATCACGCCATTGCACTCCATCCTGGGCAACAAGAGCAAAACTCCATCTCAAAAAAAAATTAATTAATAAAATAAAATAAAATAAATAAAATGAAGAGTTCTGATGTGGACATATTAAGTTGTGAAGCATGTTAGACACTAAGTGAAATTTCAGGTTAGCAAAGTGGTGTCTGAGTCTGGTGTTCAGGGAAGAGGATGGGGCAGGAGTATCCAGAGATCCAGCTGCCCAGCTGGGGTCCCTGCAGCCTCACGGCACTGCTCTCTCCTTGTCTCCCTACAGGGTACTGGCTGTCATGCTGACATGAGCCCCCAGCACTCCTCCGTCTACCATGGCCACCCTTAACTCAGCCTCTACCACTGGTACCACCCCCTCCCCTGGGCACAATGCCCCGTCCCTGCCTTCGGACACCTCCTCCTCCAGCACCCCCTCTGATCCTGTCACCAAAGATCCCCCTGCTGCCTCCTCCACCTCTGAGAACATGAAGTCCTCAGAGCCAGGGGGACAGCTCCTGGAGTCAGGCTGTGGCCTCGTCCCACCAAAGGAGATTGGGGAGCCCCAGGAAGGGCCTGACTGTGGTCACTTCCCACCAAATGACCCAGGGGTGGAAAAGGACAAGCAGCAGGAGGAGGAAGAAGAAGGGCTCCCTCCCATGGACCTAAGCAACCACTTATTCTTCACAGCTGGAGGTGAGGCCTACCTAGTGGCCAAGCTGTCCCTGCCAGGTGGCAGTGAACTCCTGTTACCAAAGGGCTTCCCCTGGGGTGAGGCGGGCATCAAAGAAGAGCCCAGTCTGCCCTTCCTTGCCTACCCACCCCCCTCACACCTCACTGCCCTTCACATCCAACATGGCTTTGACCCAATCCAAGGCTTTAGCTCTTCTGACCAAATTCTGTCCCATGATACCTCAGCACCATCTCCGGCTGCCTGTGAGGAAAGGCATGGAGCTTTCTGGAGCTACCAGCTGGCTCCAAATCCACCCGGAGATCCCAAAGATGGCCCCATGGGGAACAGCAGGGGCAACCACGTGGCAGTCTTCTGGCTCTGCCTTCTGTGCCGCCTGGGTTTCAGCAAGCCCCAGGCCTTTATGGATCACACACAGTCTCATGGGGTGAAGCTAACCCCTGCCCAATATCAGGGCCTGTCAGGTAGCCCAGCTGTGCTCCAGGAGGGAGATGAAGGCTGCAAGGCCCTCATAAGCTTTCTGGAGCCAAAACTCCCTGCTCGCCCCTCTTCTGACATACCCCTTGACAATAGCAGCACAGTGAACATGGAGGCGAATGTGGCCCAGACAGAGGATGGCCCCCCTGAGGCAGAAGTCCAGGCCCTTATCCTCCTGGATGAAGAAGTTATGGCCCTCAGCCCACCCTTTCCACCCACAGCCACCTGGGACCCCAGCCCAACCCAAGCCAAAGAATTGCCAGTAGCAGCAGGCGAGGCAGGGCCAGATTGGTTCCCTGAGGGGCAAGAAGAGGATGGAGGGCTCTGCCCCCCACTCAACCAAAGCTCACCCACCTCCAAGGAGGGGGGCACTCTCCCTGCCCCAGTGGGCTCCCCCGAAGACCCCAGTGACCCACCCCAGCCCTATCGCCTAGCTGATGACTACACCCCAGCCCCTGCAGCCTTCCAGGGCCTCAGCCTGTCCAGCCACATGTCCCTGCTCCACTCACGCAACTCCTGCAAGACACTCAAGTGTCCCAAGTGCAACTGGCACTACAAGTACCAGCAGACCCTGGATGTGCACATGCGAGAGAAGCACCCTGAGAGCAACAGTCACTGCAGCTACTGCAGTGCTGGGGGCGCCCACCCCCGCCTTGCTCGTGGAGAGAGCTACAACTGTGGCTACAAACCCTACCGCTGTGACGTCTGCAACTACTCTACAACCACCAAAGGCAACCTCAGCATCCATATGCAGTCTGACAAGCACCTGGCCAACCTGCAGGGCTTCCAGGCGGGCCCTGGTGGGCAAGGAAGTCCACCAGAGGCATCACTCCCACCCTCTGCGGGAGACAAAGAGCCTAAGACCAAATCATCCTGGCAGTGCAAGGTGTGCAGCTACGAGACAAACATCTCCCGCAACCTGCGCATCCATATGACCTCTGAGAAGCACATGCAGAATGTCCTAATGCTGCACCAGGGGCTGCCGCTGGGCCTGCCACCTGGATTGATGGGGCCAGGCCCTCCTCCCCCACCAGGGGCTACCCCCACTAGCCCCCCTGAACTCTTCCAGTACTTTGGGCCCCAGGCCCTAGGGCAGCCTCAGACTCCCTTGGCTGGCTCGGGGCTGAGGCCAGACAAGCCCCGGGAAGCCCAGCTACTTCTCAATGGTTTCCACCACCTAGGAGCACCTGCCCGCAAGTTCCCCACATCCGGTAAGCTTCTGTGCTTCTTCCCTCTTCTCTCCTCCCCAGGGCCAAACTCTATTCCGTGCTTTCTCCCAAGGACCAACTCCCCACTTAGGTAACCATAAGTCCCTCTGAGCACTATCCTACTCATTAACCCACCTCCCCACATAGTGAACCAACCGTGCCCCATTTCTTTCTTGGGCCACTAATCTGTCTCTGTCCTCTAGCCCCTGGAAGCCTATCCCCTGATGCCCACCTGCCTCCAAGTCAGCTCCTGGGTTCCTCATCTGACAGCCTGCCCACCTCACCACCCCCAGACGACAGCCTGTCCCTGAAGGTATTCCGCTGCCTAGTGTGCCAGGCCTTCAGCACAGACAACCTGGAGCTGCTGCTCTACCACTGCAGCATAGGCCGGAGCCTCCCGGAAGCTGAATGGAAGGAGGTGGCTGGTGACACCCACCGCTGCAAGCTTTGCTGCTATGGCACCCAGCTCAAGGCCAACTTCCAACTCCACCTCAAGACTGACAAACATGCTCAGAAGTACCAGCTGGCAGCCCACCTGCGGGAGGGGGGTGGAGCCATGGGCACCCCTTCCCCAGTGTCCCTGGGAGATGGGGCTCCTTATGGGTCTGTCTCCCCACTACACCTGCGCTGCAACATCTGTGACTTTGAGTCCAACAGCAAGGAGAAGATGCAGCTGCATGCCAGGGGTGCAGCCCACGAAGAAAACAGCCAAATCTATAAGGTGAGGCTGGGTCAGGAAGGGCCATCGGAAGAGGAGAAGGGAATGGGGACAGAGGGAGGAGATGCAGAATAAGAAAGTGATAGAAAAACCCTGGGTGACAAATGGAGAAAAAGGAAAGTATGCACCAGGTAACGACATATGTACCAGGGTAACAAAGTGACAGACATGGAGAAAGAGACCAAAGGATAGTAAACTCTGACAAGTGAAATAGACTTTATTCAGCTCTTCTGGTGTTTGGCCCTGGAGGGGAGGGGTGGTATCAGCTCAGTTTGTCATGTCACCAGAGGTTCAAGAGGATGGAACCAGACTCCATTTGCATGCTGGGAGGGAGTCCAGGAGTGGTAGGAGAAAGAGAAAGGGTTGGGGAGAGCAAGCAATAATACTTAGGTGGCCATAGGAGGGAAAGGGGGGGTTTCAGGAGGAGGAAGCGAGGGGTGGGGAGGGGGCTGCTGCTAGTCAGTCTCCCTTAGGGGAGGCAAAGAAATCCCCTGAGGCTAGGTGCGGTGGCTCACGCCTGTAGTCCCGGCACTTTGGGAGGCCGAGGCGGGAGGATCACTTGAAGTCAGGAGTTCGAGACCAGCCTGGCCAACATGGTGAAACCCCATCTCTACTAAAAATACAAAAATTAGCCGGGTGTGGTGCGCATGCCTGTAATCCCAGCTACTTGGGAGGCTGAGGCATGAAAATCACTGAACCCAGGAGGTAGAGGATGCAGTGAGTAGAAATCATGCCACTGCACTCCAGCCTGGGCAACAGGGCAAGACTCTCTCTAGAAAAAAAAAAAAAAAGTCCCCTGAGGTCTGGCATGTCCCTTCTGGGCCTGAGCCAGCCTCTTCCCATGGTTCTAGTTTCTGCTGGACATGGAGGGAGCAGAGGCAGGGGCAGAGCTGGGGCTATACCACTGCCTGTTGTGTGCGTGGGAGACACCCTCCCGCTTGGCTGTGCTGCAACACCTGCGCACACCTGCCCACCGCGATGCCCAGGCCCAGAGGCGTCTGCAGCTGCTACAGAATGGCCCAACCGCTGAGGAAGGACCCGCAGCTCTTCAGAGCATCCTGAGCTTCAGCCACGGGCAGCTCCGGACTCCCGGTGAGGAAGAAGGGACTGGAGAATAAGAGCTGGGCAGGGAGGGCAGCAGGATGTGGGGAGCACGGGGGCTGCGGAGTTAGAGATACAAGGAAGGCGAAGTGGGCCTGTAGGCCACCTATACTAAATGGGAAGAAGCTGTGAAGGGATAAGACAGAATGAGCGTGTCAGGCACCGTGGAGGCTACCTTGAGTGGAGGGGCAAAGAAGGGCAGGGGCTTTGCTGGGTGGATGACATAGAACAGGAAGAGGGTGAAGAGGAACCACCCAGTGATTCTGAGTAGTGACTAGTGTCCTAGTAATGCTGGAGGGTGGCAGGCTGGAGCTGGGTAGGAAGGAGAGAGAACCTGTTTGTGCTGGGCCAGGGCTTCTTGGAAGGAGATAGGAGCTGTGGGCATGATCCAAAGGCAGCAGGGATGGGAAGAGGCCCCTGACAAGCTTCCCAGCCTCTTCCTGTCTCCTAGGAGGTCTTTAGCCCTAAGGCTGGGCTTAGAGTCACCCTTAGGCAGCTGAGGTTGTACCAGCAGAGGCCGGGAACAGCCAGCCAGGCACCATTGATCCAGAGGGTACAGGAGAAGAGCCTGCAAGGGGCTGCCAGAGGTGGGCATGGGCGTCGGGCTTTGCAGAGCCAGTGGTGGGCAAGGGCGAGGGCATGGGCAGCAGGAGCCAGGAACCCGCAGCATTGACTGGTGCTAATTGAATTGCCAATATGCTGGCTGGAGTTAAGTGCCGGAGGGGCCCAGATCAATAGCTAACGATCCTGGCGCAGGGCTGAATGGAGTTAAGGAACTTTAACACTTTAATGAGGCTGCCACCGAAAATAAATTCCTACGCATCTGTCAATTCTTACTTGAGTGGTAATCTCCTCTTCCAGCTAGACCTGCCACTTCCTGCTCACTGCAGCAGCTGCTTCCATTCAGCCGAGGCTTCCTTCTTCAGTGCCCCTCCCACTACATTTCTGGGGCTTCCCACTTCCTGGGTCATTTAAGACAGGGAGCTGAGTTTGGTCTTGTTTCTGCTGTCTACTGCTGGACTTCTATAAAAGGACAGGAGCTGGACTCTAATAAAATGATCTCTTAGGCCCTACCAGTTCTAATACTGTAATTTTCCCTCTATCTTCTGTGTGGGTGTTTCTTTTTGTTGGCTTTTCATACTCTCCTACCTGCTGATTGATCCATCCATTTTCTCCTTCATTGACCGGCTGCTTGTCCTGCTTCCTCTGTCCTATGTTCTCCCTTCCCTGATGCCACACCTCTTTAAGCTGACTCTCCCCCCATCCTACACAGGGAAGGCTCCTGTCACCCCCTTAGCTGAGCCACCCACCCCTGAGAAAGATGCCCAGAACAAGACAGAACAATTGGGTGAGTTTTCCCTCCCTTCCCCCCAGTCCTCCTACATTCTGAGATGCTCATGGGACCTTGCAGTAATCCAGGAGCCCAGCAATGTCTGTGCTCAAGGAGCAAAACTGATTAAAGAAAGGGCTCATCAGGGGGAAGGGAGGCTGAGCCACGAGAGGCTAGGCACTTCCGCCCTCTTTGAGAACTCAGACCTGACCATCCTACTGACCCGGAGTCAGCCCTTGCCAAGCCTCACCTATCTACTGAGTTTCCTGCCCTTTCCCTAGTGCCCAGCTGCCTACCCTGGAAGCTCTCTGCTACAAATCATCTTGAGGGCTGTCAGGGTTCCTTAATCTCCTCTTCTTTCATCCTCAGCTTCAGAAGAGACAGAAAACAAGACTGGCCCTTCCAGAGACAGTGCCAACCAGACCACGGTCAGAACTGGGGTAACTGGGAAGAGCTGAAGTGGGGGCCTGGCTTTACTGAGATCTGCTCATATTCTAAAGGCAGACATAATTTTGTCATGCTTTGACTTATTTCACTCAGAATAGCACAGTTAAGAAATTCCACCCAGATCCAGTTCCACATGTTCAGCACTTTGGGGGGCAGAGCTGGCCCAGCAGGGTCAAGCACAGAGGGAGATGATAGGAGGGAGACAGCAGGAACTTGAGGGAAAGATGAATAAAGGAATTGTGCTGAGAGTAGGAAAGAGTGGGGGTACATGCTGGAAGGAGAGGAGGAGAAAGGCAAAAGCAAACAACCAGCTACTGCCCAGCTCTTTATCCCTCAGTTAGGAGCAGAAAGACAAGACACCGGTGTTCCTACCCTACAAAACGCCCTGAGCCTGGATGGAACTGTCCTGGCATCCCCTTACTAAGGGTAGAGGCACCAACCAAATGGTTCACGCTGACAGCATGTGCCACAAATCTCTAAATCCCCACGACTCAGACCTAGGCAGCACCCAGGAATGGCAGCTCTGTGTTCTGAGGGGATTCCCAGCCTCTGGTTTGAGATGCCATCCTGTGCCTCACAGCTCTCCAAACTGGACTACAATATGTAACATTTATTGTTATTGCAGTACGCAGTGTTACTGCATTACTGCAAGCTGAAGTAATGCCTTATGTCCTCAGCATCTTTTCTTCCTAACTCCTGCTCCCGCCAACAGACCTCTTCCAGATGTCTGCTCCAGGGGCTAGGTGCATTAAGATGAGCATCTGGATCCCCTTCCTTTACGGTCATCCCCTCCCTGACACACAGGCCTGTGCCACTGGTGCCAGCCTGGATGCAGGCTGGGTAAGTCTGGCAGTCAGGTGATGGTGGGGCCTCTGGCAGCCTCACCCCTCTGGAAGTGTGGCTGAGAATGTGCTGAGAGGGCTGGGCCAGAATTTTCCTGGGCCACTGGGGGAGCTGTGGTGTTTATTCACATTAGGAAAAAGAAGAAGGAAAAAGAAAGATGGAAAATAAGGTGGGAGCTGCTGAGCCTGAGGGAGGATGAGCTGGCTTCTGAGCAGACAGGTAGGGCCCCTTTTCAGGTGACGGTTCACAGAGGCAGAGTGGGCAGGGACAAGGGAGCCTCTGGGTCCAGAAAATGCCCAGAGGAAATGGAACCATTTCACAGAGAAGACACGACAGGATAGGATAGGTAAGAGAAGAAAACTAAATCCAAGGTGGGGGTAGTAGGTACAGAGCCATCTGTTAGCTGGAGAGTTGAGGCAGGCAGCAAAGACTGGGAAAGACACACCAAGAAAAGGCAGAGAGGCCAGGATGGTGGAAGAGGGCCAGACAAAGAAGGAGTGCAAGGTAGCGGCCTAAGCTAGGCCTTTGTCCCAATCCAAGGGAAAGTGGGGAGGAGCCAGCTCTCAGGACTGTGGCTGGAGGCTGGGTCTGCTGTAATGCCTTCCTATCTGGCTAGTTCCTCTTAAATTAGGAGTGAGAGGCCAAGCGTGGTGGCTCACACCTGTAATCCCAGCACTTTGGGAAGCCAAGATGAGTACATCACCTGGCATCAGGAGTTCAAGACCAACCTGGCCAATGTGGCAAAACCCTGCCTCTACTAAAAAATACAAAAATTAGCTGGGCGTGGTTGCACATGCCTGTAATCCCAGCTGCTTGGGAGGCTGAGGGCAGGAGAATCGCTTGAACCTGGAAGGCGGAGGTTGCAGTGAGCCGAGATCACGTCACTGCACTCCGGCCTGGGTGACAGAGCCAGACTCCATCTAAAAAAAAAAAAAAAAAAAAGGAGTGGGGGCAGGCCAGTGCTGCATCCAAAGGACTATGTGATGGTGGGTCCCATCCTTCCCTGACACTTCGTCCACTGCCCATATGTACCCTCCAGGTATACTGCTGTCCATACTGCAGCTTCCTGAGCCCACAGTCCAGCCAGGTGAGGGCTCATACACTCTCCCAGCATGCAGTGCAGCCCAAGTACAGATGCCCACTGTGCCAGGAACAGCTGGTGGGCCGGCCTGCCCTGCACTTCCACCTTAGCCACCTTCACAACGTGGTGCCCGAGTGCGTTGAGAAGCTGCTGCTTGTAGTGAGTACAGGCTGGGTGAGGACGGTACAACAAGACCTTATTAGGGCTGTGCAGGAGGGGAGGAAGAGGCAGGGGTATTCAGGCAGGTGCATGTGTTGGGGGCAGGGGGGCATTCAGGCAAGTGCGTGTGCTGGCTGGGTGAGGACGGTCCGACAAGGCCTTGTTAGGGCCATCCAGGAGGGGAGGAAGAGGCAGGAGTATTCAGGCAAGTGCATGTGTTGGCAACAAAAGCAGCATTTCATGGATTTGAAGTTGGATTTTAGAGAGGGAGACTCAGAACTGAGCTTGTCTAGCTGCCTCTACTTAAGAGATGAGGCAGAGGCTTCTGTTTCACCTCCACTAAGTCCTGAGAAGAGTTGTTGAACAGCAGGTACCAGCCTGCCAGACCAGGTAGCCTCAAAGAATGATGACTTCTGGTTTGGGGAAAGAGGAAGCCAGATAGGAGAGGCAGCAGCTCAGGCTCTCTCATCTGTAGCAAAAGCAGCAATTAGGTGGGAGGTTTGTTCAGACAGGAGGCTGGATCTGTGGAAAGGGATCTCGGCACAAGTACAGGTGTAGGGCAGATGGGTCAGGAGTGGCATAGGGGCAGTGGGGGGTGGTGGTGAAGCCACTAGGCTTTTTCTCATTGCAGGCTACAACTGTAGAAATGACATTTACAACCAAAGTGCTGTCTGGACCCACATTAAGCCTTCTGGACAATGGCCAGGAACCCCCCACTCAGGGGCCAGAGCCTACACCGAGCAGAGACCAGGCAGCAGGTAAGGAATGGAACAGCAAGCCTCCCAAGGTACCAGGAAAGGGGACTCCATGGGCCAACAAGGTCTGAAGATGACTGAGGCCAAGGTCAACTGCCTTGGTATTGAGTGGGTGGGTTCTGGCTTAAACGAAGTTCCCTCCTCATTGTACTTTCTTCTCTCTCCCCTAGAAGGCCCTAACCTGACCCCAGAAGCCAGTCCAGATCCTCTTCCTGAGCCTCCCCTGGCCTCAGTTGAGGCCCCAGACAAACCCTCGGGAAGCCCTGGCCAACCCCCTTCTCCAGCCCCATCTCCAGTCCCTGAACCTGATGCCCAAGCTGAAGACGTAGCTCCTCCGCCCACCATGGCTGAGGAGGAAGACGGGACCACTGGAGAGCTCCGCTCTGCAGAGCCAGCTCCAGCTGACTCTCGCCACCCTCTGACCTATCGGAAAACCACCAACTTTGCCCTGGACAAGTTTCTCGACCCTGCCCGGCCCTATAAGTGCACTGTGTGTAAGGAGTCCTTCACCCAGAAGAATATTCTGTTGGTTCATTATAATTCTGTCTCCCACCTTCACAAGATGAAGAAGGCTGCCATTGACCCCTCTGCCCCTGCACGGGGAGAGGCCGGTGCCCCACCCACCACCACTGCTGCCACAGACAAGCCCTTTAAGTGCACAGTCTGCAGAGTCTCCTACAACCAGAGCTCCACCCTGGAGATCCACATGCGGTCAGTTCTGCATCAGACTCGCTCTCGGGGAACCAAGACTGATTCCAAGATTGAAGGGCCGGAACGCAGCCAAGAAGAGCCCAAGGAAGGCGAGACAGAGGGGGAGGTGGGCACTGAGAAGAAGGGCCCTGACACCAGTGGCTTCATATCTGGATTGCCTTTCCTGTCCCCTCCCCCACCTCCCTTGGACCTGCACCGATTCCCAGCCCCTCTCTTCACCCCACCAGTCCTGCCCCCCTTCCCTCTGGTGCCCGAATCACTGCTTAAGCTCCAGCAGCAGCAGCTGCTCCTGCCCTTCTACCTCCACGATCTCAAGGTGGGGCCCAAGCTGACACTAGCTGGGCCTGCACCTGTGCTGTCCCTGCCAGCTGCCACCCCTCCTCCTCCACCCCAACCTCCCAAGGCTGAGCTGGCTGAGCGGGAGTGGGAGCGGCCCCCCATGGCCAAAGAGGGTAATGAGGCAGGGCCTTCCTCACCCCCCGACCCATTGCCCAACGAGGCTGCCCGCACTGCAGCCAAAGCCCTTCTAGAAAACTTTGGCTTTGAGCTGGTGATCCAGTACAATGAAGGGAAGCAAGCTGTGCCCCCTCCCCCTACCCCACCCCCACCTGAGGCCCTCGGGGGTGGGGACAAGCTGGCCTGTGGGGCCTGTGGGAAACTCTTCTCCAATATGCTTATCCTCAAGACACACGAGGAACATGTCCACCGCCGCTTTCTGCCCTTTGAAGCCCTGAGCCGTTATGCTGCTCAGTTTCGAAAGAGCTATGACAGCCTATACCCGCCCCTTGCAGAGCCTCCCAAACCTCCTGATGGGTCTCTGGATTCACCTGCTCCCCACCTGGGCCCACCCTTCCTGGTCCCAGAGCCTGAGGCAGGGGGGACCCGTGCCCCCGAAGAGCGAAATCGAGCAGGGGGACACTGGCCCACAGAGGAGGAAGAAAGCTCCAGAGGGAATCTTCCTCCCCTGGTGCCTGCCGGCCGCCGGTTCTCCAGAACCAAGTTCACAGAGTTCCAGACCCAAGCCCTGCAGTCTTTCTTTGAGACTAGTGCCTACCCCAAAGATGGAGAGGTGGAGCGACTTGCAAGTCTGTTGGGTCTGGCTAGCCGTGTGGTGGTGGTGTGGTTCCAGAATGCCCGCCAGAAAGCACGCAAAAATGCCTGTGAGGGTGGGTCCATGCCAACCGGAGGAGGCACTGGCGGAGCCTCCGGCTGCAGGCGTTGCCACGCCACTTTCTCCTGTGTTTTTGAGTTGGTGCGCCACCTCAAGAAGTGCTATGATGACCAGACCCTTGAAGAGGAGGAGGAAGAGGCAGAGAGAGGGGAAGAGGAGGAAGAGGTGGAAGAAGAAGAAGTAGAGGAGGAACAGGGCCTTGAACCTCCAGCAGGGCCTGAGGGCCCATTACCAGAGCCTCCAGATGGGGAGGAGCTGAGCCAAGCAGAGGCAACAAAGGCAGGAGGCAAAGAGCCTGAAGAGAAGGCTACTCCATCACCTTCCCCAGCCCATACCTGTGACCAGTGTGCCATTTCTTTCTCCAGCCAGGACCTCCTGACCAGTCACCGCCGACTACATTTCCTGCCATCTCTGCAGCCCAGTGCTCCCCCGCAACTCCTAGATCTGCCCTTGCTGGTGTTTGGGGAGAGAAACCCCCTGGTGGCAGCCACCTCACCAATGCCAGGTCCACCTCTCAAACGGAAGCATGAGGACGGCAGCTTGTCTCCCACAGGCAGTGAAGCAGGGGGAGGAGGGGAGGGCGAGCCCCCCAGGGACAAGCGCCTGCGCACCACCATCTTGCCTGAGCAGCTAGAGATCCTGTACCGTTGGTACATGCAGGATTCCAACCCAACACGCAAGATGCTCGACTGCATCTCCGAGGAGGTGGGGCTCAAAAAGCGAGTGGTACAGGTCTGGTTCCAGAATACCAGGGCCCGGGAGAGGAAAGGCCAGTTTCGAAGCACCCCTGGGGGGGTGCCTAGTCCAGCAGTGAAACCGCCTGCCACAGCCACCCCTGCATCATTGCCCAAGTTCAACCTCTTATTAGGCAAGGTAGATGATGGCACTGGGAGGGAAGCCCCAAAGAGGGAAGCACCTGCTTTTCCCTACCCCACTGCCACGCTTGCTTCTGGGCCCCAGCCTTTCCTACCACCTGGGAAAGAGGCCACCACCCCAACACCAGAGCCACCTCTACCTCTCCTACCTCCCCCTCCACCCAGTGAGGAAGAGGGCCCAGAGGAACCACCTAAAGCTTCTCCAGAGAGTGAGGCTTGCAGTCTGTCTGCAGGAGATCTGAGTGATTCATCTGCTTCCAGCCTAGCTGAACCAGAATCCCCTGGGGCTGGAGGGACCAGTGGGGGACCTGGAGGTGGGACTGGGGTTCCAGATGGAATGGGGCAGCGGCGCTACAGGACCCAGATGAGCAGCCTGCAGCTGAAGATCATGAAAGCCTGCTATGAAGCTTACCGCACCCCCACCATGCAGGAGTGTGAGGTGCTGGGAGAGGAGATTGGGCTGCCCAAGAGAGTCATCCAGGTCTGGTTCCAGAATGCTCGTGCCAAGGAAAAGAAGGCCAAACTACAGGGGACAGCCGCTGGGAGCACTGGGGGCAGCAGTGAGGGCCCCTTAGCAGCCCAGCGCACTGACTGCCCCTATTGTGATGTCAAGTATGATTTCTATGTCTCCTGCCGAGGCCATCTCTTTTCCCGTCAGCACCTGGCCAAACTCAAGGAGGCGGTTCGAGCCCAGCTGAAGAGTGAAAGCAAGTGCTACGACTTGGCCCCAGCACCTGAGGCTCCCCCAGCTCTCAAGGCCCCACCTGCCACCACACCTGCCTCCATGCCCCTCGGGGCTGCCCCAACCTTGCCTCGCCTGGCGCCGGTCCTCTTATCTGGCCCAGCTCTGGCTCAGCCCCCGCTGGGCAACTTAGCTCCTTTCAATTCAGGTGAGTAGGGAGGCTGGGAGGAGCTGGACTTCAGAGAACATCCCCCTCTAATGACATGCCCTTCCTTTTCCTTCCTGATTCTTCCCATGCCCAATCTCCTGTGGCCTTCCTTTGCGTCAGGCTCTTGGGGGAAAGAAGGGAGGGAAGGGGCATGGAAATCCGGTGCTGGGAACGGGTGCGTGTGGCTGGAGGTGGCCTATGGCAGGAAGAATGATGGGACAGGAGATGGCTAATCCTTCATCCTTCCTTTCACCTTCCTAGGCCCGGCAGCCTCCTCAGGCCTCCTCGGCCTCGCCACTTCGGTCCTGCCTACCACCACAGTGGTCCAGACTGCTGGCCCAGGCCGCCCCTTACCTCAGAGACCCATGCCCGACCAAACCAACACCTCCACAGCAGGCACCACTGACCCTGTCCCAGGCCCTCCTACTGAGCCCTTGGGGGACAAGGTTTCCAGTGAGCGAAAGCCAGTTGCAGGCCCCACCAGCTCCTCCAATGATGCCCTCAAGAACCTCAAAGCATTGAAGACCACTGTCCCAGCCCTGTTGGGGGGCCAGTTCCTGCCCTTTCCATTGCCCCCTGCTGGGGGAACAGCACCGCCAGCTGTCTTTGGCCCCCAGCTACAGGGGGCCTACTTCCAACAGCTCTATGGCATGAAGAAGGGGCTATTTCCCATGAACCCCATGATACCTCAGACCCTCATTGGGCTGCTCCCCAATGCCCTCCTCCAGCCGCCACCCCAGCCCCCTGAGCCCACAGCCACAGCACCTCCAAAGCCTCCTGAACTGCCTGCTCCAGGGGAGGGGGAAGCTGGTGAGGTTGATGAGCTGCTGACAGGCAGCACTGGCATCTCCACCGTGGATGTAACCCATCGCTACCTGTGCCACCAGTGCAAGATGGCATTTGACGGGGAGGCCCCGGCTACTGCCCACCAGAGATCCTTCTGCTTCTTTGGGCGGGGCTCTGGGGGCTCCATGCCACCCCCATTGCGGGTGCCCATCTGCACCTACCACTGCCTGGCATGTGAGGTGCTGCTGAGTGGGCGTGAAGCCCTAGCCTCCCACCTGCGCTCCTCGGCCCACAGGCGCAAGGCAGCCCCACCTCAAGGGGGCCCACCCATCTCCATCACCAACGCCGCCACTGCTGCCTCGGCTGCTGTGGCTTTTGCCAAAGAGGAAGCAAGATTACCTCACACGGACTCCAACCCAAAAACTACGACTACCTCTACACTTCTAGCTTTATAAACAGATTAACCAAGATGGGGAGAGGGGAGGGCCTCAGGGCTCCCTCTTTTACCCCAAGGGGTGTTTGGTGGGAGCTCAAATCCCTCACCCCACCCCCTGGCCCCGCCCACCTCACAGGAACTGTTCAGTTCCCACCCTCAGTGGGCACCACACACCCCACTTCCAGCAGAGTCCTGCCTCCTCCCAATCCTCACAGACACACACATTGATCCTCATCCTCAGCTCCTTGCAGATGTAGCCCTTGCCCATCTTCACAGACACATACACCCATCTTGGCACCCTGATTATTCATACATGTCTGCCTACCACACACAAAATATATCCTTGGTTCTATCTTCCTTTTCCTCACTGAATTCCCAGCTCCCCATCCCCATAAATGCATACACATACATGCACACACACATGTTATCCCATGATGTTCCACTGAGAAAACACCAAAAAATTTTGAAAAAGAAGATAAAAAGAAGAAACGAAAAAGAAAGCCCAAGGCAAAGAAGGGGGAAGGAAAACAAACTTTGCCACTCTCTCTTCTCCTTCCTAACCCTTTTTCTAGAGCACCACACCGCTCACAAACTCTTTCCAAATGCTCAGTTGGCTCCCAAAGTTGGAGCCTGGCATGGGCAGGGAGCCCACAAAACTCTAACCAAACTGGAGGCTGGCATGGGAGAAGTGCTTCTGGTTCACTCTCCCTACCCTCTCCCTCCTAACCCTCTCTTTGCCTGACAGGGGAGTCCCTGTGGCCTGGACTCTAGGGGATGCCGCCACCAGAAACCCCTCTGCCAATCCCTACCTTGCACCCTGGGAACTGCAGTAACTTATTCTCAAAGGCTTTAAACACAGAGATCCTCTCAGCGGCCGTGGGCCTGCCCCTTGTCCTAGCCCTGCCACGTGAGGGTCCAGCCTCCAGGGACAGGCACTGCCCACCAACGGCAAATCCAAAGTTCTTTTAAAAAAAAACTGAAACACAACCAAAAAAACAAGAGCGAGAGAGAGTATGTGCACACGCGCACAAAAGAGAGAAATGGACACCAGAGGAATGAACTAAAGAAAAACATAAACTTGGAAAATACAGAAAAAAAAAAAAAAAGAAAGAAAACTCCCATCAAACAAGTGTTTTTTTTCCTATTTGTGTCACTCCCTGCTCCCTGTCCCACCCCCATCCCCCCAGTTTAAGGGTTTCTTTAAACCACCTCATCTTTGGAAGACCAAACAGCTTTAGCTCCTTGCTATGGGTCTGGTGGTCCTCGAAGGACTGATGTCAGTGCAACCTTCCCCGGCTATGCCCAGTCTCCGAGGTGGGAGCTGGCAATATAGGGAGAAGAGCCTGAACTCTGGGGAGAGACATGTCCCAGTTCCCTGAATTGGGTATTTATTAGGACAGGTAATAGCCCTTCATTTCCAGCTATGAGTTAGAAAAGTCAGTGTCACCAAAAGTATCTTGGCAGTCCCAGGAAGAAAGGGGTGAGTGGGGTATTTAATTTCTGAATCTGAGATCTGCTTCTCTTTCATCTCCTACCTTTTCCTTGCATTTACTTTTTTCACAAACTCCTAATCCTGTTGCCCTCCCTAGAGGCCCACCTTTGCTGGGTCCCTTGTTCCCTTCCCCCCAGTCTCCTTTTCTTCCCCCTTGTCCTCTGCCCTTGCTCCTGCTCCCTCCAGTCCAGCCCAGCCCAGCTTCTCCATTAAGCAGCAGCTGTTGGAGGCATTCCCAAGGGAGTCGGGACCCGTCCATGAGACTCATGGGGTTCTAGAGCTGATACGAATTGAGGGGATGGGGTGGGCAAGGAGATGACTGAAGCACAGGTCAATCTTTGATAGGGTGTTATCACCAAGGGAACCAATAGAACCTAGAAGAATGTTCCATACCCCTAGGCAAATGGTTTCTGTAGCCATCAGGTGATAATTCTGGCAACCCTAAAGCCCAGCTAAAGTAGTGTGGGGTAGAGAAGTCCATGTTTTCTTTTAGCAAAGAAAAGTCTGCAAAATTCCTTGTCCTCCAGGTAGTTTTTCCTACTACTCTTGTCCCTAAGACCACTTCTCTTTCAAGGTGTTCTCCTTCCATCCTCCCTCCCCTTCAGGCTGTTGCTCTATCATTATCCATTTCATATTCTCATACAAATTCACCCAGCCCTGGGATTTAGGTTTTCTGCTCTATCAGTCACATCACTCTGTGAACATGTTAATACTGAAGCAGTGTCTTACATGCAGACAGAATGGGAGGGGACAGAAAATTCAGCTCAGTCAGTAGCCCCCATATATTCCGTGAGTCTCACTTCCTGTCCCATTCACTTCTGAAATACTCCAACTTTAACAAATTAGGGGTGGGGTGGAGTTAGTTTTCTAACTAACAGCAAATTAGGTGGAGTTAGTTTTGTAATTCCACCCCAATTTCCGATACCAAAAATGCCAGTCACAAATCTAGGCAGCAGGAGAGAAACTGGCCACCGAGGTCTTGTGCTCACTGCCACTTTCTTTCCCCGCCTCTCTTGTACCCTCCCTCCCTGTCCTTTTCTCTCTCCTGTTGAAATTCTGTGTATAAAACTATTTTCTTAGCAGCATGTATCTGAGGAAAGAAGATTCTTCACTTGTGCTTTCTGGGAATGTGACTTGTGTATAAAAGTTAGAAACCAAAAACAATTTAGAACAAAAACAAGACAAAGGAAACGTTTTAAAGAAAGCATCGACAAACACCTGGCATGGAATGGTTAGAAGTGTGGTGTGCTGTATCTTAAGGATTTCAGCCAACTTCAGTTTGAACTATGAGTGTTTTCACCGAGAGTTGATGTAACCAGAAATCCCCCCTCCTCTTGTCACGCAACATGTTCTTTTACACCCAACACCCTGGCCTGGCAATACCATGTGCGGTCCCAACAGTAGATATGAGCTGACTCTAAGCAACTGTACTTACCTGGAACCCTGGAATTTGGGGGCAAAAGAGCCGGGCTGACTCTGCTGACTTAGGTCAATTAACATGCTTCCTGAGGGGGCACCATTCCATGTTCCCAGTGGCTGGAAGCATTCCTTCCCAGTCCCTTTCTCACACCAGAAGTCCTTAGCAGCAGCAGTCCTGCTCCAGAGAGCAATGCACAGTGGGTATTCTGGTGGACAGAAGGCTGAGTCAGCACAATCCTTTGCAGAATCCTAGAGGCTAATGCCAAGTCACCAGAATTAAATCATGGTACTTCTCCTGTGGAGTAACAGCCGTAACTCAAGCATTTGGCACAATAACACCTATTCTGCAGTACCTCCCCCACCCCTAACCCTAGGGCTTCTAACATACACTCGTCCTTCAAGAGGCACCCAAATTGAGCTCTGCCCTACTTAACAACCAGGGTCAGACCGAGAGGCGGTGGTGAAAGTGATCTTGGCTATTTTTGCTCTAAACCAGAGTCTGTGTGAGGATGGTGTAAGGTGTCCAATCCTCAGCTAGGAACAAAAAGATTGCTAGAAGAATATAAGAAAATCTGAAGCCTTAATGGCCAAACAAGACAGAGTTTGCAACAGGAACCACATAAAGAAATCTGTTTCTATCCCACCCTTCTAGCCCTGGAGTATACTTACAGAAGTAGGCTTAAGAACCAAGCAAGCCTTTTATTCCAGGCATAATAGCACCCATCTGCTTAATTCTTTGTATTTGTTTCTTAACCACTTTCAGGGCTTATAGACCAGATCACTGATTCTCCAAATCTCCACCACTGTGATCTGTTTTAAGACAGTCATTCATCCCTGGAAAGATACGTAAATCTGAAATATAGAGCTCCATATATATAACTACACCAGTGAAACAAACAAACACACCCTCAGAAACAGCAGCAGACCCCAGCAGAGGGGGCTGCAGGGAAACACACCAGTGCCAGCAAGGATGGGGCCCCATGGACATATGTATAAGTACAAGGGACATACCCCAAGACCCATGATCTATACTCCCATAAGCAGAAACACCCTCCAACACACGCTAATTTTTCTCACACAAAAGTAGGTAGAAAAAGCTTATAAACAGAGAAAGTGAGAGGAAAAAGTAACCGGTAAGAGGAAGAGTGACCAAATGTTGAATATTAACATATGGGGAGAGGATCTGCTAAGGAGTGTGTAACAACTCACCTGCCAAATCAACTAGCCCTGAAAATGGATGGGCATTGGGCCCATACCAAGCTGTTGCTGGCAGTCAAGAGGGGACAGGGGTATGGCAGCAGCGGGGGCACGCACATGGTTGAGGGGTCCACTCCCCTCCTCGCAGTCACAAAAAACAAACAAACACACACACACCTGATGGGGAGAGGACCGTAAATTATTCTGGACATCAGGGAAGAGATATGTAGGAGGCAAACTAGGAGGAAACTTTTGGGAAAACTCATATGATGTCACCATGAAAAACAGGGTAAACTTCTGCGAATGGCCAGGTATTGGGGGACAATTTCCCTCAGAAGCAACCAGTCAGAAACTTATAAGCCATGAAAGCGTCATTTCTAGAAGACTGAGTTGGGAAGAAATGCCTTTATACTGAGAAAGCTCTTGCTACAGCAAGTCTGTAGATCCAGCCTCAGGGTCTACAGGATTATAGCTCAGATACATTATAAAAAGATCAGATGAAGGCAAATTTGAGAGACATTTGCAGAAGATCTAGACCATGGCCCATCAAGTTTGGGGAAAGATGGGAAGTAATCATGAAGGTAATTCCTCTTGAGAGAAACTATATGTTATGGGAAGAAGATAAAATTGCGTGATTCAATTGCGTGACCACCCAGTGACGCTCCTTCATATATGGGACCCAGACAGCCCTCACACAAAGCACAGACAAGGGGTAAATGTCATTATTCTCTGGCAGTAGTCTGAGTATGGTATTTCTTGCAATTCCACAGCCATGGAAAGAAGTCTGGCCAGAAGCTAATGGGGAAGCAGGTTGAGTATAGGTAGACCAGAACAAGCTGAACCTGTCCAAGAAGAGGGGGAAAGGTGATGCAGCACCCGGGGTTGACTCATAATCCCACCCAACTGCACACATATTCTTACACAAACAATGGCTAAGACACCACAACCAGTAATCAGCAGGGGCTCAGCACTGCCCCATATCTACAAGTCCTCCCTGATACCAAACCCTGCACTAAGTCTTCTCAGTTGGATGTGAAGAATGACCCATGCTGTGCTCATTTCTAGATGTCCCCACCAAGTGCTCAAACCACAGCATCCTCTGCCATTTGCTGAGTATCAGCAGTAGGCTGAGTTGTACTCTACGGACCCCTACTTCCATTACCCGGGACCCAGGCCTGCCTCCAGGACCCATCTTGTACCCAGCCACAAAATCTACACAATTTTGACTTGAGCACAGAGAATAATCTCTTGACAATGTTCCTAACCTAGTGATTCTCAATGATGAGGTTTCAGAAACCCACGGGCAGCCAGCCTTCAGAATCTGTGGGTGAAGAAAGAGTGAATTTTCAAAGTGTTCCCTAAAGGATTCTTCTGTGGTAACTACTGCCAATGAGGATCATTGTTCTAACAAGTTACATTCGCTGGATTCAACCTCACAATCTCTCCTTTTCCTCCCACTGCTCCCACCCAAAACGCATACACACACCCCACAACAAACATATCCCAAACATGTCAGCATAAAGACATGAGTAAGTCTGGGGAAGACAGATGCAAAAGGCAAGGGAAACCCTGATTGGATCGACCATCCTAAAGGTGACTGCCATCTCTCAGAACAGTGTTTTTCAACATTTCAAGTGTCCACTTGCAACATGAGTGCTTATGTAAAATGCATATTCCTGGACCACACCTAAGACCAACTGAATCAGAAACTCCTGAAATGATTCTATGCCCTCTGAAGTTTGAGAACCACTGACCTAGAGAGCTTAGCACCATATCTGTGACCTGCCCTCATCTCTTCAGCACCCAGGGACCAACCCTGCTACCCCAGGGGCTACCACACCAGGGCTTATCATAACCTCAGATTTGTCGACTTCATTACTCTGACATCACCCCGACTCCCACCCCCAACATACTGGAAACTGACCAT
Source organism: Gorilla gorilla gorilla (assembly GCF_029281585.2). Classification (NCBI taxonomy): domain Eukaryota; kingdom Metazoa; phylum Chordata; class Mammalia; order Primates; family Hominidae; genus Gorilla; species Gorilla gorilla. The sequence continues at coordinate 33,126,281 of NC_073239.2, forward strand.
GGTCTTCTGCTTACGTTGGCTGTTCTTGAACAGGAGAAAAGATATAAACATTGTCCACTCACCACTTTGGCTGAGTGCCTCCTTGCTTTCTCCTCTGCTGTGGAAAACACCTTGCTTCTTCTGAAGTAGCCATACACTTCCAGAGATGCTGAAATCAGAACTTCCCCAGCCCTGAGCAGCTCAGCCCAGCATGGACTTTACTCCTACCTCTGGGCAGGTCCTATCTCCCAGAGCCACCCAGCCTCCCCTGCACATCACCCACAGCCAAATCTTCCAGATCTTCTAAAGATCTGCCCAGTCACTGGGAAAGCCAAACCTACTAGAAATTCTTTCAGATGGGGGCCCAAGGTCTAGTTTTCTGAGGGCTAGTCTGTATCACCACAGATGCTGGGGATTCTCCTCCTAGGGGCCTTCCCCTCTACCAGGGATCATTGCTTATCCTCAATCTCCCTTCTTGGGGTGGATTTCAAAGATATGGAAATCTATCCAACTCTAACTGGGTGCCTTGCATAGTCTTTCTGGAAGGACAAGTCCGTTTGTCTTCCTAACACCTGTCTACCTCTCTAGGCCTAGAGCACCTTTCCATCTTTCTAGGACTATTATTGAATATGGATCTTTTAACAAGGGAGAAAGAACCAGTTCATCTCAACCACAGCTCAGCAAATCACAAGGCACAAGGCAGAATGAAATATGCATAAGTACAAACCACCCCATCACCCAAGAGCAAGGTCTGAGGGTCACTCCTTCCTACTTCCCTTCCAATCTCTTCTTGTGCCATCCTGGTAACAACACAGCTGGTGTCCCTCTCTCCACCTCCTTTTGTTCTCCTAGGGTTTTGTTGTTGTTGTTGTTGTTCTTGTTGTCCAAGGATATGTATGGTCCACTAACCTGGAGCCTTGGGTGTGTCTACAGCCTGTGCTCTAGCCTGTCCCTCTGTGCTTGTTTCCTTTCGCATGGTGCTCAAACACTCAATATGGTACCATCTAAATCCCTTTCGTGGGGGCAATAAGGGTAGGAAGGAGGTGGATATCTAGTTGGGAGGAAGGCAGAGCTGAGATTGACCAGGGAGTGCTGACTTAGCCCAGTTGTTAAGGGCATCGTCTCATGCCAGTTCCCTGCACAGAGCTCCACCCAATGCCTGGCACCACTATGTGCACAGCCCCCTCTCTCTGACTGCTGCCAAGTGGCATCATGAGCATGTTTGGTGGCTTTGGGTTTGCTGCAGTGCCAGGATCTGAGACACTGTTCACGTGCCAGTGCAGCACTGCCAAACGTGGCGGCATCCAGTTGGTTGGGTGCCAAGCAGTAGGACCCAGGTGGTGATGACAGATGAAAGTGGGGTGAGGCGAAGGGAGGGGGAGGAAAGGAAGGTACCGAAGAAGAAAATCAGACACCTCACTTGTTCAAGTGGAGAGTCCAAATGGGATCTGCAGAAAGGTACCCTTCCCATTCTAGAGCCCAGCTCAGCAAGCCAGCCCTTCCCTCCTTCCACCCCAGCAAAAGTGGCATATACAGACCAGACAACGGGATCTGGCCATCTTCAGCAGGGAACTGGCTGGGGGCCAGGCAGGACTGCCAGCGCTTTCCATCCTTCTTCCTTGGGGTCTTGGCAATGGTGTGCTTCCTCCTTTGTGTCTTCATGCCACTCTCCGTCTGTTGCTCCACTCCCCATGCCTAAGAGGGAAGGGAAAGGAGGACCTGGCAGAAAAAAATCTGGTCTCCCAAACACCCCACCTCCCGAAATGTTTCACCTCCTTCCTTCTCACTCCTGGCACAATAGCCCTCTCAACCAGATTGGCAAGAGGCACTGTCACCCTCCCCTGTTCCACACAATGCCAGAGCCTGTGCCAGGTGCCATGGGCAGTGCCAGCACCCACCCACCTCACATCTGGTCCTCTTGCTGTCTCCTTCAATACTCTGACAAAGGGCCAGATTGCCAGCCCCAACAAGTTCTCCCTGGGTACGGTGGCACACTCCCTCCTCCCTGGCTCGTAGACTGTTTCTTGGCACTTCCCTGGCTACTCTCTCCACCACTTTACTTCCTCAAGCTGGAAGAGCACTAATCACCTCATACTCCAACCATTTTTCAGAGCTGAGCTTCTAGAGGGACAGCAACATCAGAAACACATTCTGCCCCTCCTCCCTGCTTCCTGGATCCCCCAGTCTCCATTGCCCCAGTTCTGGGCACCGGCCTGACAGATGTGATGCCAACAGCTCCCATGTACAAAGCCTTCCTCCCAGAGCACAGGACTCCTGCCGCTGCGCCCTCCACTCACCTCCTCCCATCTCCGTGGGCACAAGGGTGGCAGCTACAATGCCAATGCCTGTAAGCAGGCAGCATGAAGCAACTCATGCACCCTCTTCTCCCCTCCCAGACCCCAAGCCTCTCCCCTCCTTCTTCCACTCCATCCCTCTGTCCTTCTGGTTGGACACTAGATTGGCAACCGCAATGCCAACCCCCACCCATGCCCAGGAGGCTCACATACAGCACACGCTTATGCGTACATGTACATGCGCGCACACACACATACACACACACACGGCCCCATGAGTGCCAGGCAGCGGTGGCAGACACACAGCAATGCACAGTGACTGGTACCCGAGGAGGCAGCCGGATTCAGCACCTGATCCAGCACCCGTTTGGGATTGGGTGGGTAGGCGGGCGGGCGGAGGGGTGATGGAGGCAGACGATGGCCCTAGGTTGGCAGCCGATGGAGCTGGGAGAATGGAGGGAACAGATGCTCTTTGCCCAGCCTCCCTCCCTCTCTCTCCCCGAGATCAGTGCCAAGCTGGGGGGATGGGGAGAGGGGAGGATGGGGGAAGGGTGGCATTTGGAGAGCTGGCAGGCGGAGGGAGCTGGGTCCGCCCAGGCTGGGCAGTGCCGGCACTGGCTGCCGCCTCTCCACTCTGCCATCTGTCTCGCTTCTCTCCCCACCCACTTTCTCTCTTTTTCTCTCTCTCTCCTTCATCCATAGCAATACGAAAAGAGGAAAACAGGGTCCTCATTCCGCCCACCCCCAACCTCTGCCAGACCCCCCTCTTTTCCTCCCCACAACTCACCACACCATACCACCACCAAGCCATCTGTGCTCTCCTCCTGGCTCAGTCACCTTCTTTCACTCGCCTTCGCCCTCACACCAGAACGGGTGCAATTTAAAAAATATATATATATGCATATATACATATATATGCATATATATATATACACACACACACACACACACACATATATATATATATTTTAAAGCAACTTAAAAGAAAAACTCTTTTCTTTGGGAATATCCTATCCTTCTGAGTCTGGGTCCTCAGTACCAATATTTATGGCAGGCAGAGGGAGGGGACCCCGTCCTCAGCTGGTGCCCATGAATCCCATGCCAGGGAGGAGGGGTGGCTGGGGTGGGGTGGGGGTGGGGTGAGGTGGGGTATCGGGAGAGCTCGCTTCTCTCTGCGCCTGTGGTTGTTTCTTTTTTTTCTCCTCTTCTACTTCCGGAGCAGATTCAAATAGATCTAGAGCCTTCCCCACCCCCAGCCCCACAGCCCCAGTTCCCAGGGCCCCTGTGCCCTTCCCTGCCTGCTTTTGATTCCTCGATCACCCTTTCCTTTTTGTGTGTGTGTGTGTGTATACGTGTGCATGCGCGCAAGTGTGTTTGCATCCATGGCGGTGGGCACTGTGCCAGCCACCGCACAGCCATCTGCGATGCCTTCTGCAGCCTCTGCTATTTCTCCCTGTCACCTCCAGCCCCCAACCCCCTGCACCCCAGCTCCCCAGCCCCCAGTCCCCAATCATTAATTAGCTACTGAATTAATTAAATCGTGGATGCTAATTAACATTCCTACAGGGCAGGCTGCCAGGCTGGGGGTGCAGAGGGGATGTGAAGAGAAGTAGAGATTGGGATGGGGGAGGAGGAAGGAGAGCCAGTCTTCTTAGAAGAACAGCGGGGAGGGAAAGAGAACCCAAAAGAAGGATGAAGGAGGAAGAGAGCTGAGTGGTGACGGACAGGTTGGGGCGGGGGAAGGAGGAGAATAGGCATGGAAAATGGGGTATAAAACTGCGGTCCAAGTGAGCGCCACCGAGCCTTCTTACCCAAATTAAGACTCAGCCAGTTCCTTGTCTTCAAGCTCATTTCCCCACCCCAGCCTAGAGAAGTATATTCCTCAGGCAGCTGACTCCAACAGTAGCTTCTCCTATAGAAAACCAACCCCAAACCAGGGAGTCAACAGCTACTATTTGTCAATTCAGCCACACTGACCCTCAGACCAGGTTACCAAGAGAACACTCTGGGCTCAGAGGGGCCCCTGTTGACTTGCCCTTGTCTACCTCTCTGTCAAGGGGAAGGAGCATTCTAGGATCATCTGCTGCAGGGAGACATGGGAGATCAATATAGGGAAATGTGAGGGTATCAAATCAATGGGAATTATTAATAGCAGAGAATCGCTGGCACTGCCTGTAAGACTGCCTTAGGAAGACCACAACATAACACTGCCTGCCTTTGGAGTTCCAGAGTAGGAAAAGTGTGTACTCTTACCTACCTCAAAAGTCAGGAATTTAGGAATAAGTCAGTAAGGGCTATCTAACTTTGAGTTGTTATTTTTTTAAAAAGGAGAGAGATGCCAGTATGGTGAAACTTCTTCCTGGGTGTGCTCTGTGAAACATTAATCTGATGAAATGCTCCTCAAGAAAAAAAGGACCCCCCAATCAAATTAGTTTGAGAAATACTGCATATTCCCTCTTTTAAGAGATTCACAATGTATGCTGGTATGTTAAAGGCTCTAAGGAGCTGGTTAAAAAACCCAAATGGTTGATCATGTTTAACCCACTAATTCTCAAACTTATTTGGCCATAGAGGCCTTACTTTTTAAGTTTTATTTTTATTTATTTATTTATTTATTTATTTATTTATTTATTTATTTATTTTGAGGTATGCTCTTGCTCTGTCACTCAGGCTGGAGTGCAGTGGCACGATCACAGCTCACTGCAGCCTCCAACTCTTGGGCTCAAGCAATCTGCCCACCTCAGCCCTCCAAGTAGCTGAAACTACAGTTATGTACCACCATGCCCAGCTAACTTTCAATTTTAAATTTTAAATTTTAAATTTTACTCCCACAGAAGCAGTGTTCTGCTTTGTGGAAAGCCCTATCAAGTAACTAGGGCTGGTTCTGACCTGGAAGCTGGCAGATGGATAAGCCGTCCCCACCCAGGTCAGCAGGATCCTAACAGTCCATGAACAAAGGGACAGCAGTGAGGCTGTCTTTCTAATATAGGAGTAATACAGGAAAGTATCAAACCAGCTCATGGGGTGCGGAAATCATATCACAGACCTATACCCTTTGCCTTCACCCCATCTTTGGAACACTGCAGCATCTATCTTCCCCTGGAAAGTCTATTCTGTATCCCTATAGGGGTAGGGGATGGGAGAAGGAGTTTGTGTTTTTCAAAATCTCCCCTAAGTGTTCCTGATATCTTGGATTCAGAACTTCAGTTCTAAGCCATCTCTGCTCTCTCTTCTAAAACATCCTTCACTATAGACCATTGGCATCAACACAAAGCTTCTATTCCTATTAACTCCTCAATCCCATTCTGGTCCAGAAACTACAAATGTCTCCTGGGACATCTCCTGCTGCATCCCTAGCAACCTTCCCTTTTCCTGTCCTCACTTAGGCATCTGGAGTCCCTGAGGTCACTTAACCTCTCTATCAGAGTCCTCAAGAGGATAGGCTGTCTGAAACCTGCAGGGACATATGACTCACCTTAATTTTAAATTTTATTCCCACAGAAGCAGGTTCCACTTTGAGGAAAGCTTGTCAAGTGACCAGGAGTGGTTCTTTAGCTCCTTGAGCTTCAGAACATCTACCCTCAAGATGACTGGCCTCCCCCTGCCATAATGAGCCCACCTTCCCTTGCATGGCCCTTTGTGGAGCTGAAGAACAATGGTAATAGGTGGAGACCAGCTCATTTTAATAAGAATATTACCAATTTTTTTTCACTTTCTGGGTCCTATTGTTGGTCCCATCCTACGTCATACCCATGCTCCCAGTGTACAACCCCCCCAACAACTTAACAAGAGTGATGACTCTTCACAAGAAAACTCACCATACCATTTCAAAGACAGAATAGCTTTAAAATACAATTTTGATTTGCCAAAGAGATCTACATTCATATTTCCAGGTGATAAGGTCCCTCCAAACTCTGAAAGCCTATCAATGTCCCAGCTGACCCCATCTCCTCCCTCCCTCTCTAAAGCCTCCTGTAGAAGTCCCAGACTCCTGACAGCCCTATGGCACAGGAATGACAGAGCCATTTTAGAGTATGACTCACTGTCCCACCTGCTGACTACTCCTCTAGCTGAGGAACCATAGGATAAAGGGGCACAAAGTGAAGTCACTCACCTAACCAGAGTCTAGAGGCAAAATCTAAATGTTCTCAGAGGACACATTTTTTAAAGAAAGCATTTTAGGGCTGCTTTTATCACTGGGTGACATCTTTGATAAATTATCCCCTCAGTGGTCAGTGAGAGAAGCCAATACTCAGTTTGCCAGGGTTGTAGATTCCATCCTGGTTCACTTTCTCTTCTAGAGCCTGTTTTATCTCTCCAACACCCAGATACTGAGCAGTTGTCAGTAGCAGAGGCACTCCAGAGCTGCAATATAAATGATGATTATTATATTATCAAATAACATTGCCAAGCCTGGCTGGCTCCCTACAACAGTGATGGTAGAGGTGAGCTACAAGATTCAGTATTGATAAACTGTATATTGTCTTCTGGAACCATCATTCGGCCTGACAGCCACTCTCCAAGCCTCCCACCATTAGCAGCAAAGAAGCAGGAGAGACTACTTAGTGGTGGCCCTTGGGGGATGGGGAGGCTATGCAGGAGAAAAAACAGAGAAGGCCAGGAAACCTTGAGGAAGATGAAAAGTCCTCAGCATCCACCACTTCTACATCCCCCCCTGCAACCTGAACCAGCCTACTCCAACCTTTCAACCCAGATATGCTCCGCACCTAGGGCCGCTGCACTAGCTGTCCTCTGTGCCTGGTATGCATGTCCCTGGATAACTGGGTGGCAAGCTCCCTGTCCTCCACCTGCTTGTTGCTCACTGAGGCCTAGCCTGACAACTCTATTTTTCTTTTTTTTTTTTTTTTTTTTGAGAAAGAGTTTCGCTCTTATTGCCTAGGCTGGAGTGCAATGGCACGATCTCAACTCACCACAACCTCCACCTCCCCGGTTCAAGCGATTCTCCCACCTCAGCCTCCCCAGCAGCTGGGATTACAGGCATGAGCCACCATGCCTGGCTAATTTTGTATTTTTAGTAGAGATGGGGTTTCTCCATGTTGGTCAGGCTGGTCTCGAACTGCCGACCTCAGGTGATCCACCCGCCTCGGCCTCCCAAAGTGCTGGAATTACAGGCGTAAGCCACCGCACCCGGCCCTGACAACTCTACTGTAGCTTACACCCAACCCAACCCCTTTACCCTCCTCTATGTTTTCCTTTTTCCAAGCATTTATTACCTTCTAACATACTACATAATTTAGCTATTATGTTTATTGTTTATTTCTATTTCTCACCTCTGGTATGTAACCTCCACAAGGGTAGGGATCTTTGCTTTATTCACGGATATATCCCAAGCACCAATAATGGTGCCTGAAATAAAGGAGGTGCTCAATAAATATTTGCTGAATGAACGAAGCTAAGTATAGAATGGTACATGTTTTGGTCAGATCCATCTGATTAATTCCATCATTAAGGCTGAGCACAGGGAGAAATGGGTCATTTCAGTGTTCTCTACCTACTGGCAATATGGCTGGTAAACACTCTACATCCTCCTCTGTCTCCACCACAGCCTCAAGAACATGCCAATCAGGAAAACCTGGATGTTTCAGTGGGATGTTTTCTGGAACTCCAAGCACCTTCCCAACTTGCACTCAGTGGGGTTGCTTAGTCCTCCTCCACAGACTTCAGTCCCCTATTCCAGGCTATCCCAGATTAAATACAAACTTCTAGAGCCATGGTTCTCCAACTTGAGTAAGCATAAGAATAACTTGATAAGCTTGCTGACAATGCTTATTCCCAGACCACGTTTCACAGACTCTGATTCACTAGGGCAGAGGAAGGACCCAGAAATATTCATTCTAATAACTCTCCCCATCCACAAGGTATTTGTAGTAACAAGTATTGTTTGGGAATAGGGAAGAGTGGGTCACTCAGATATAATACAGCTAGGCCAGATCCCAAGACTAGGGGTTGAAAAGGAGCCCTGGGTCTCCTCTGCTTCTACTAGGTTAAGGTCATGTCACCTGGAGATCTCCAAAGGCCAACTGTATTTCCTTCAACAATAACAATAACAAGCAGTGTTTACTCAGCACTTCCCTTATATCAGGTGCTATATTAACTCATCTAATACAGCTCTGTGAAATAGGGTCTATTATTACACCTATTAACTGAGGCAAGGAGAAGTTAACTAGTGAGAGGAACAGCTGAGATTCTAACCAGGCAGACTGGGCTCCAGAGCCCACTCTTTTTAAAAAAATTTTACTTATTTAATTGACAAATAAAAATTGTTATATTTATTGTGTATAACATGATGTTTTAAAATATGTATACATTGTGGAATGGCTCAGTTGAGCTAATTAACACATGTATTACTTCATATACTTACCATTTTTTGTGGTAAAAATGTGGTAAAAAACATTATATCTTTTTTTTGAGATGGAGTCTTGCTCTGTTGCCCAGGCTGGAATGCAATGGCACCATCTTGGCTCACTACAACCTCCGCCTCCCGGATTCAAGTGATTCTCCTGCCTCAGCCTCCAAGTAGCTGGGATTACAGGCGCACACCACCACACTCGGCTAATTTTTTTGTATTTTTAGTAGAGACAGGGTTTCACCACTTTGGCCAGGCCCATCTTGAACTCCTGACCTCAGGTAATCTGCCTGCCTTGGCCTCCCAAAGTGCTGGAATTACAGGCGTGAGCCACCGCACCCAGCCTTGATTTTCAATACACTACATTGTTATAAACTATAGTCATCATTTTGTACAATAGATCTCTTGAACTTATTCCAAAAACTAAATTCTTGATTTTACCCCTAAACCTACTCCCTTCACAGTCTTTCTTAAGTAAATGCAGAGCCCACTGTTTTAACTACATTGCAAACTCACTGACTCTGGGCCTATAGATGGCCAGTTAGTTGCTCCAAGTGACAGATCCAAGACTAGGTCTAAGTCTCCTAAATTCCAGGACAGTGGTGGGACATCAGTCTCCCACCATAGAATCAACAGCAGAAATGAATTTTATAAAGTCAGTAGTGTCCACATATCCCCTCAGGGAAATTTTAAGCTCTCTAGGTAAGATGGTTCCCTAGTATCCTATTCTAGAAGCTCTGAACCTGGAATACTTCTAGTCCATGCGATCTCACATTTATATATTTCACTATCATTCAACATAAAACTAATAAGTACCTACTTAATGCCAGGAACTGTGCTAGGCCTGCAAAAGAGCAATGGTGAGCACAAGAAACTACAAGTAGATTACTGCTGTACAGCAAAAAGTATAAGGCAAAGGGCCAGACACTGTGGCTCATGCCTATTAATCTCAGCACTTCAGGAGACCAAGGCGGGAGGATTGCTTGAGGCCATGAGTTTAAGACCAGCCTGCACAACATAGTAAGACCCTGTCTTTACGAAATAAAAAAATAAGCCAGGCATGATGACATGCACCTGTAGTCCTGACTACTCAGGAGCCTGAGGCAGGATTGCTTGGGCCCAGGATTTCTGAGGCTGCAGTGAGCTATGATTGCACCACCACACTCCTGTCTGAGCAACAGAGTGAGATCCTGTCTCTTAAAAAAAAAAAAACAAAAGTATAAGGCAAAGATGTGCAGAAGACAGGTCAGAAAGGGCTTTCTGTGTATGCTACATTTAGAAATTTAAATGTCATTCTGAAGGCTATTAAGAGCAATTGAAGGATTTTAAGCAGGGGAGTAATGGTAAGATTTTTTTTCTTTTTTCTTTTTTTTTTGAGACGGAGTCTTGCTCTGGCGCCCCAGGTTGGAGTGCAGTGGTGTGATCTCATCTCACTGCAACCTCCGCCTCCTGGGTTCAAGCGATTCTCCTGCCTCAGCCTCTTGAGTAGCTGGGACTACAGGTGCACACCACCATGCCCGGCTAATTTTTGTATTTTTTAGTAGAGACAGTATTTCACCATATTGGTGAGGCTGGTCTTGAACTCCTGACCTTAGGTGATCCACCTGCCTTAGCCTCCCAAAGTGCTGGGATTACAGTAATGGTAAGATTTATGCTTCAGATAGATTACTTTGGTGGCTAATTGAAGAACAGATTTGAATAGGAATAATACCAGAGGCAGGGGTAAGAGGAGGTTGTGGCTGGTTCAGGTTAGAGGTAATTAGAAACTAAACAAAAACATGGGTAATAGGTAATAGAAAGTAATATTAGCTTTCCTTAACTGATGGTATATAGGGACAAGTGGAGGAAAAAATCCAGAGTGATGCTCAGACTATGTGCTTAGGTGACCAGGAAGATACTGGAACCACCAGCTGGAAAGTGACTAAAAGAAGTAAATGTTGGGAGCTAAGCTATGATGACACAAAGGCATAAGAATGATACAAAAGACTTTGGGGACTCGGGGGAAAGGGTGGGAGAGGTGTGAGTGCTAAAAGACTACACACACAATGGCTACAGTGTACACTGCTCAGGTGATAGGTGCACCAAACTCTCAGAAATCACCACTAAAGAACTTATTCATGTAACCAAATACCACCTGTTTCCTAAAAACCTATTGAAATTTTAAAAAATTTAATCAAAAATTTCTGCTCTGCCAAAAAAAAGTGTGTGTGTTTGTGTACACATACAGATACACACACACACACATATATATATCAAGAGAATGAGAACACAAGGAACACACTGGGAGAGAATATTTGCAAATGACATGTCTGATAAAAGTCTATTATCCAAAACATACAAAGAACATGTAAAACTCAATGATAAGAAAACAACCCAATTTAAAAATAGGCCAAAGATATGAACAGATATCTTACCAAATAAGATACACAGATGGCAGGCTGGGCGCAGTGGCTCATGTCTGTAATCCCAGCACTTTGGGAGGCTGAGGCAGGTGGATCACCTGAGGTCAAGAGTTCAAGACCAGCCTGACCAATATGGTGAAACCCTGTCTCTATTAAAAATACAAAAAATTAGCCGGGCATGTGGCAGGTGCCTGTAATCCCAGCTACTCAGGAGGCTGAGGCAGGAGAATTGCTTGAACCAGGGAGGCGGAGGTTGCAGTGAGCCGAGATCGTGCCATTGCACTCCAGCCTGGGCAACAAGAGCGAAACTCCATCTCAAAAAAAAAAAAAAAAAAAAAAAAGATACACAGATGGCAAGTAAGTATATAAATAAAAGTTCAACATATATGTCATTAGAGAATTCGAAATAAAAATAACAATGAGATACTACTACATATCATTAGAATGGCTAAAAACAAAATACAGTATCAACTGCTGTTGAGGATGCAGAGTAACAGGAACGCTCATTCAATGCTGATGGGAATGTAAAGTGATACAGCCAGTTTGGAAGACAGTTCAGCAGTTTCTTTAAAAAATGAACTTTTTTTTTTTTTTTTTTTTTTTTTTTAAGATGGAGTCTCACTCTGGCGCCCAGGCTCGAGTGCAGTGGTGCGATCTTGGCTCACTTCAACCTCTGTCTCCCGGGTTCAAGCAATTCTCCTGCCTCAGCCTCCCGAGTAGGTGGGACTACAGGCACCTGCCACCATGCCCAGCCAATTTTGTATTTTTCAGAGACGGGGTTTCACTGTGTTAGCCAGGACGGCCTCGAACTCCTTACCTCGTGATCCGCCCATCTTGGCCTCCCAAAGTGCTGAGATTACAGGCGTGAGCCACCGTGCCCCACCAAACATACTTTTACCATACAATTCAGCAACTATGCTCCTTGGTATTTACCCAAAAAAGTTAAAAACTTATAAGCACACAAAAAACTGAAAATGGATATTTATAGAAGATTTATTCACAATTGCCAAAACTTGGAAGCAACCAAGATATACTTCAGTAAGTGACTAGATAAACAAACTGTGGTACATGGAATACTATTTAGTGCTAAAAATAAATGAGGTATCAAGCCATAAAAAGACATGGGGGAAACTTAAATGCATATCATTAAGTGAAAAATGCCATTCTGAAAAGGCTATGCATACTGTATGATTCCAAACAAATGACATTCTGGAAAAGGCAGAATTATGGAGATAGTAAAAAGATCAGTGGTTGCTAGGGGTCAGTGGGATGGGAGGGATGAAGAGACAGAGCACAGAGGACTTTTAAGTCAGTGAAAGTATTCTGTATGATACTATAATGGTGAATACATGTCGGTATACATTTGACAAAATTCATAGACTGTACAACATGAAGAGCAAATCCTACTGTAAACCATGGACTTTAGGTGATGATGGGTTAACATAGGTTTGTCAGTTGTAACAAAAGTACACTGTGAGGCTGGGCATGGTGGCTTACACCTGTAATCCCAGCACTTTAGGAGGCTGAGGTGGGAGGATTATTTGAGCTCAGGAGACCAGCCTGGGCAATCTAGTGAGACCCCATCTCTTAAAAAAAAAAAAAAAAAAACAACAACAAAACCCCCAAATGTACCACTGAGGCGTGAGGATGTTGATAATGGGAGAGGTTGTACATGTGTGGACACAGGGGTTACAAGGGACATAGGAACTCTTTAATTTTCAGTCAATTTTTCTGTGAACCAAAAATTTCTCTAAAAAAATAAAGTTTATTTAAGAAAAAAAAAGAAGTAAATGTGGCAGAGAAATGATGTAGTGGCTTTAGAAATGTTAAGCTAAGGCTGGGCACGATGGCTCACACTTGTAATCCCAACATTTTGGGAGGCTGAGGTTAGAGGATTGCTTGAGGCCAGGAGTTCAAGACTAGCAATAGGCAACAGAGTGAGACGCTGTCTCCACAAAAAATGAAAGAAAGAAAAAAAAAAAAGAAAAGAAAAGAAAGAAAGAAAGCGAGCCAGAACAATCAGACAAGAGAAAGGAATAAAGGGCATCCAAATCAGTAAAGAGGAAGTTAAACTGTCACTGTTCACTGATGATATGATTGTATACTTAGAAAATCCTAAAGACTCATCCAAAAAGCTCCTAGATCTGATAAATGAATTCAGTAAAGTTTCAGGATACAAAATCAATGTACACAAATCAGTAGTACTGCTATACACCAAGAGTGACCAAGCTAAGAATCAAATCAAGAACTCAGCCCCTTTTACAATAGCTGCAAAAAATAAAATACTTAGGAATATACCTAACCAAGGAGGTGAAAGACCTCTCCAAGGAAAACTACAAAATGCTGCTGAAAGAAATCATAGGTGACACAAACACGTGGAAACATATCCCATGCTCATGGATGAGTAGAATCAATATTGTGAAAATGACCATACTGCCAAAAGCAATCTAAAAATTCAATGCAATTCCCATCAAAATGCCATCATCAGCTGGGCATGGTGGTTCACACCCGTAATCTCAGCACTTCGGGAGGCCAAGGTGGATGGATCACTTAATGCCAGGAGCTCCAGGTCAGCCTGGCCAATATGGTGAAACCCCATCTCTACTAAAAAGAAAATACAAAAATTAGCCGGGTATGGTGGCACATGCCTGTAATCCCAGCTGCTCGAGAGGTTGAGGCATGAAAATTGCTTGAGTCTGGGAGGCAGAGGTTGCAGTGAGCCAAGATCACGCCATTGCACTCTAGCCTGGGCAACAGAGTGAAACTCCGTCTCAAAAAGAAAAACAAAAAAAGGCCAGGCATGGTGTCTCACGCCTGTAATCCCAGCACTTTGGGAGGCCAAGGCAGGCAGATCACCTGAGGTCAGGAGTACAAGACCAGCCTGACCAACATGGTGAAACCCTGTCTCTACTAAAAATACAAAATTAGCCAGGCATGGTGGCGGGTGCCTGTAATCCCAGCTACTCAGGAGGCTGAGGCAGGAGAATCACTTGAACCCAGGAGGTGGAGGTTGCAGTGAGCTGAGATTGTGCCATTGCACTCCAGCCTGGGTGACAGAGCAAGACTCAGTCTCAACAAAAAAAAAGAAAAAAAGAAAGAAAAACAAAAAAACAAAATACCATAATCATTCTTCACAGAACTAGAAAAAACAATCCTAAAACTCATATGGAACCAAAAACAAGCATCCACAGCCAAAGCAAGACAAAGCAAAGAGAACAAATCTGGAGGCATCACATTCCTGACCTCAAACTGTACAAGGCTATAGTCACCAAAACAACACGGTACTGGTACAAAAGTAAGCACACAGACCAATGGAACAGAATAGAGAATGCAGAAATAAAGCCAAATACTTACAGCCAACTGATCTTCAACAAAGCAAACAAAAACATAAAGTGGGGCCAGGCGCGGTGGCTCACGCCTGTAATCCCAGCACTTTGGGAGGCTGAGGCGGGTGGATCACAAGGTCAGGAGTTCAAGACCAGCCTGGCCAAGATGGTGAAACCCCGTCTCTACTAAAAATACAAAAAAATTAGCTGGACGTGGTGGTGGGCGCCTGTAATCCCAGCCACTCAGGAGGCTGAGGCAGAGAACTGCTTGAATCTGGGAGGCAGAGGTTGCAGTGAGCTGAGATCGCGCCACTGCATTCCAGCCTGGGCGACAGAGTGAGACTCGTCTCAAAACAAAAACAAAAACATAAAGTGGGGAAAAGACACCCCTTTTCAACAAATGCTGCGGGGATACTTGGCAAGGCACACGTAGAAGAATGAAACCAGATCCTCATCTTTCACCTTTATAAAATTCAACTCAAGATGGATCAAAGACCTAAATCTAAGACCTAAAACCACGCAAATGTTAGAAGATAACATCAGAAACAATTCCAGACATTGGCTTAGGCGAAGAGTTCATGACCAAGAACCCAAAAGCAAATGCAACAAAAACAAAGATAAATAGATGGGACTTAATTAAACTAAAAATGTTCTGCACAGCAAAAGAAATAATCAGCAGAGTAAACAGACAACCCACAGAGTGGGAGAAAATTTTTGCAAACCATGCATCGACAAAGAACTAATATCCAGAATCTACAAGGAACTCAAAACAAATCAACAAGAAAAAAACAAATAATCCCATTAAAAAGTGGGCTAAGGACATGAACAGATAATTCCCAAAAGAAGATCTACAAATTACCAAACATACGAAAAAATGCTCAACATCACTAATTATCAAGAAAATGCAAATCAAAACCACAATGTGATACCACCTTATTCCTGCAACAATGGCCATAATTTAAAAAATCAAAATATAATAGATGTTGGTGTGGATGCAGTAAAAAGGAAACATTTTTACACTGCTGGTGGGAATGTGAACTAGTACAACCACTATGGGAAACAGTGTGGAGATTCCTTAAAGAATTAAAAGTAGAACTACCATTTGATCCAGCAATCCCACTATTGGGTATCTACCCAAAGGAAAAGAAGTAATTATATGAAAAAGACACTTGCACATGCATGTTTATAGCAGCACAATTCGCAATTGCAGAAATACAGAACCAGGCCAAATGCCCATCAATCAATCAATGAGTGGACAAAGAAAATGTGGTGCATATATACCATGGAATACTACTCAGCCATAAAAAGGAACCAAATAATGGCATTTGCAGCAACCTGGATGGAGTTGGAGACCATTATTCTAAGTGAAGTAACTCAGGAATGGAAAACTAAACATTGTATATGCTCACTTATAAGTGGGAGCTAAACTATAAGGAATCAAAGATATAAGAATGATACAATGAGCCTTGGGGACTTGAGGGGAAGTGTTGCGGGGGTTGAGTGATAAAAGACTACACATTGGTTGCAGTGTACACTGCTTGGTGATGGGTGCACCAAAATCTCAGACATCACCACTAAAGAACTTAATCATGTAACCAAACACCACCTGTTCCCCAAAAACTATTGAAATACAAAAAAAATTAAACTAAAGTTTGTTTAGATCATCCAGGTGAAAGTACCCATCAAATAATGAATACAGGAGTTAGAAGCTGAAGATAGAGACTTAGGAATTATTAGGAAATTGATGTAGTTGAAACCATGGGAGTGAATGACATGACCCAGTGAGAAAATGCTGCATGAGAAACAGAGAAGAGGACAGACTCTTAAGATGTCTAAGGGGTGAGAGAAGGCTCTGAAGCCAAAGAGACCAAGAAGGAACAGGGAGATGCAAAGACCAATGGGAGTGTACATCACAGAAACCAAGGAAGAAGAGTTTCAAGAAGAAAAGTTCAACAGGTCAAATGGTGAGGTCCACTGGGTTTGGGCAAAGCCAAAGATCTTGTGGCCATGCTAATCTGTCCCATTCAGGCTATTGCCATAGAACACTGCTTAGGACTGTTTTGTTTGATGATTCCCATTTTAACACCACTGAGTGAGAAAAACTATTTTATTTATTTCTTTATTTTATTTATTTATTTTTTTTTGAGACAGTCTTGCTCTGTCGCCCAGGCTGGAGTGTAGTGGCACGATCTCCGCTCACTGCAAGCTCCGCCTCCCAGGTTCACGCCATTCTCCTGCCTCAGCCTCCCGAGTAGCTGGGACTACAGGCGCCCGCCACCACGCCCGGCTAATTTTTTGCATTTTTAGTAGAGATGGGGTTTCCCCATGTTAGGCAGGATGGTCTCAATCTCCCGACCTCGTGATCCACCCGCCTCGGCCTCCCAAAGTGCTAGGATTACAGGCGTGAGCCACTGCACCCAGCCAAGAAAAACTATTTATATTCTCATGCTGAAGCTCAGCAAAGAAGCATGCCAGTACAGCAACAGCAGTATTCCAAGGGGGCAGCTAGGCAGCATCCTGAGGACCAAGATCCACATCTGAGAAAGGAGCTCTTGTAATAAATCTGGAACCCTGGAAAATTTTTTCACACTCTAAGGAAAAATCTCCAAAAGCCTCAGTTTCCTCATCTGTAAGATGGTTGCAAAATGCCCCGGTGACTGTAAAGATTAAATGAGCTAGTTTTCCTAAGAAAAACCCCTTATCCTGTGGTTGGCATTTAGGAGTCACCCAATAAATGCTAACACATGTTCATATCCTTCTTTCCTTTATAAGTTTTAAAAACTTTTACTTATTTTTATTTTTATTTTTTTTGAGACAGAGTCTCGCTCTGTCGCCCAGGCTGGAGTGCAGTGGTGCAATCTCGGCTCACTGCAAGCTCCGCCTCCTGTGTTCACGCCATTCTCCTGCCTCAGCCTCCCGAGTAGCTGGGACTACAGGCACGCACCACCATGCCTGGCTAATTTTTGTATTTTTAGTAGAGACGGGGTTTCACTATGTTGGCCAGGCTGGTCTTGAACTCCTATCCTCAGGTGATCCACCCACCTAGGCCTCCCAAACTGTTGGGGATTACAGGCGTGAGCCACCACACCTGGCCAAGCATTAAAAACTTTAAACCTGTCAGGGCACGGTGGCTCACGCCTGTAATCTCAGCACTTTGGGAGGCCACAGCAGGTGGATCACATGAGGTCAGGAGTTCGAGACTAGCCTGACCAACATGGAGAAACCCCCGTCACTACTAAAAATACAAAATTAGCCAGGCATGGTGGCACATGCCTGTAATCCCAGCTACCAGGGAGGGTGAGGCAGGAGAATTGCTTGAACCTGGGAGGCGGAGGTTGCGGTGAGCCGAGATCGCGCCATTGCACTCCAACCTGGGCAACAAGAGTGAAACTCCAACTCAAAAAAAAAAAAAAAAAAAAAAATTTAAACCTAAGATCTCATGTGATCAAACTAGAGAGATCGCAACCTAGGAAGAAATAGTGAAACCCAACTTCAGAGAAGTTAAGTGCCTTACCAAAGGCCACACAGATAATTAGCTGCAGAGCCAAGATTGGAATGCAGAGCTAAGTCTTTTGTTTATTTGTTTGTTTGTTTTTAGACGGAGTTTCGCTCTTGTTGCCCAAGCTGGAGTGCAATGGCCCGATCTCGGCTCACCGCAACCTCCACCTCCAAGGTTCAAAAAATTCTCCTGCCTCAGCCTCCCGAGTAGCTGAGATTACAGGCATGCACCACTATGCCGGCTAATTTTGTATTTTTAGTAGAGATGGGGTTTCTCCATGTTGAGGCTGGTCTCGAACTCCTGACCTCAGGTGATCCACCTGCCTCAGCCTCCCAAAGTGCTGGGGTTACAGGCGTGAGCCACCGTGCCCAGCCCTGTTTGTTTGTTTTGAGACAGGGTCTCACTCTGTCACCCAAGCTGGTGTGCAGTGGCACAGTCATGACTTACTGCAGCCTCGACCTCCCAGGCTCAGGGGATCCTCCCACCTCCGCTTCCTGAGTAGCTAGGACTATAGGCGTGCACTACCACACCCAGCTAATTTTCGTATTTTTTTTTTTAGAGACAGGGTTTTGCCATGTTGCCCAGGCTGGTCTCAAACTCCTAGGCTCAGGCAATCCACCCACCTCAGCCTCCCAAAGTGCTGGGATTACAGGTGTGAGTTACTGCACCGAGGCCAGAGCTGCTAAGTCTCAGTCCAGGGTTTTGTCATCTATAGCACATAAATGTCCCAAATCTTTTTGTGAGTAAAACCGTTTTCACTAATCATTAAATTTTGCATAAATCTGAGGGGTTTTTTTTTGGTTTTTTTTTTTTTTGGAGATGGAGTCTCACTCTATTGCCCAGGCTGGAGTGCAGTGGTATGATCTGAGCTCACTGCAACCTCCATCTCCTGGGTTCAAGCCATTCTCCTGCCTCAACCTCCTCAGCAGCTGGGACTACAGCCATGCGCCACCATGCCCGGCTAATTTTTTTTATTTTTAGTAGAGACGGGGTTTCACTATGTTGGCCAGACTGATCTCAAACTCCTGACCTCAAGTGATCCGCCCACCTCGGCCTCCCAAAGTGGTGGGATTACAAGTGTGAGCCACCATAAATCTGAATTTTTAATATAGTAACCGCATTAGTAACTGGACCAATCTACAAGGAATTCACTCTAGGGAACCTGAGCCCTCTGAATCCTCTTGGCTTTCCCCAACAGGACAGTGCCTGTGACAAGCTCAGGAACAAAGGAACACAATAGTCCTATTTCCCAGATTTCTTCTTCCGAATATTATTTACTACCAGTTTTATCCTTGACCTTGAAGCCAAACCCAGCTAAACAGACTACCAAGATCCTTCCACTTGGCAGGATCCCTTTTTAGCCACAAGGCAAGACCCAAGATGCATAATGTCCAAGGCTCACTCTAGCCACGACATTCCTCTGCTCTTGAAATGCCAGCAGAAATTGTACCATAAGGCAATGTTCAGTAGATAAGCCATCTCTAAGTATATGTAGTATGTTAGATGTTGAAAATGCCACAGAGAAAAATAAAGCAGGGAAGGGGGACAGGGGTTTGTATAGAGGGAAAGATAGGGCCATTTTAAATAGAGCAGTCATAGAGAAGGGGACATTTGAGTAAAGATCATTCTCTGAAACAAAGACAAGATCAGCTCAAAATATAACCTTTGTAGGTCTCAGTTACTTCATCTGCAAGGCAGGGATACTTCAGGACCTACCTGGACGCAGGAGACTTAATGCCTCCGAGGAAAGTGTTTTTGTGGTTAAGAGCACATTCTACTTTAAGCTTTGCTTTGGAAATTTCCTGTTCTATGTATCAACACAGAGTGGATATCACTTTCTCTTTAAAGATGAGGCAACTGAAAGGCTGACTCCCTCAAACTTACCCTGTTGGTAAGTAGCAGAGGTGAGAGTAGAACCCAGGTCTTCTGACTCATAATCCAGGGCACTTTTCTCTATAACACATGGCCTGGACTGAAGCTACAGGCAGCTCACATCTCATAAGGTGACAAGGGTTTCCCAATGGCATGCATCAGACTAATGATGGCATTCTGCATTTACTTCAATATCTCCCTCCAAGGATCTTAAAGCACTATATAATTTTAAGAGCTAAGGGAGTTTTATTTTGTCAAGTGATGCAAAACTATTTCACCAAGGCCCTCAGAAATGGCTTACTTTTCATTGTCAGACCTTAGTCAATCAATTAATATTTATCAAGGGCTTTGCTAAGTATCTAGCTCCAAGTAAGGAGCTATAGAGTACCTATTTTTTAAGAAAAGAGAGAGATGTAATTATGAGTATCCCAATTCCTGCAATTAAGTTGTTTTAATAGTAGTTACTGAATCACTTAATTCTTCCTCCTTTTTAATCCCTTTAAGCTTTGCCTTGAAACTTCATCATGGGCTCTTGGGATCAGGAAAGAAGTTTTATATGTCCAATTCTTATACCCTCTTTGCACATAGGAGGTACTAAATCAACTTATAGATTATGATCCAGCTCTAGGTAAGAGAACTGGGACTTGAACCTAGGTCTTATTATTCCCAGTTAGGGTTCTTGCCACTTTACCATACCAGACTGCACGTGAAGAGTATTCCTAACCCCAGGTGTGACCCAATGATGTTATCAAGGTTTCTGCTCCAATAAACTCTCCTCAAAAGAGGGGAATGCATCTACCATCATACCAGGTTTCCATACGACCCTGAGTCTGCAGACAGCTAAAGTACAGCCCCAGCCCCAATACCATAGTCCTGGACCAAGGCCCCCAAATCTCTCTGCCATGTCTTATGGATCCACTCCATTGATCTTACATAGTACTTTAAACAGACAGTCCACTCCAGAGCATACCCTATATTGTAATGACCATTCAAACACGCCCATCTCTCTTCCAAATTATGAACTCCTCTGTGAGAGGGCTCTTGTCTTAGCCCAGCACCTAGCACAGTGCCTAATACAAAAAGCAGCACTCAGAGTTATTGAGTGCCTAGCAAATGCTACCTGTTGCAGATATCATGCTGCCCAAATTATCTATGCCTAGAGTCATTTCCTTAGAATCCTCTGTAGACAGATGTGCTACTCTTACCTAAGTTACAGCATGACATCACCTGGGAAGGATACCATGAGCAATCAAACTCATTAGCAGCACTTAGCTAACATCACTATTCACTGTCTCCTAACAGAAAATAAGGCCCTTTGGGAATGGAAGTAGGAAAAGATAAAATAGGGCAAGAAAAGCAGGTAACGGTCCAGAGCTCAAGGTACCACAGTGAAGACAGCAGCCGTGGTAGTTAGCATAAGACACGACAGTCCCCTGAAGTTAGCTCTAAAAGGAGAGTGGGTAAGTGTTGCCAATTTAATCCATCCAGGACAATCTCTGTACAGAATTTAGCAATATGGGAGCCAGTGATTCCCAAAGACACTTGCATACTTTTGCTGAGGCAAGATTCTCAGCCTTGGACCTTCCAGTTTCACATCCTCCTCCCTTCTTCCCTCTGCAAAATGCAGAAAAAATATCCCAAAGGCCAACCAGCTATTTTCCTCTCTCAGCAGCTCCTGGTTAGGAGGAAACAAGAGTTGACCAATAGGATACCAGCGCAAATCAGCCTCATCCATTTGGAAGTCCCAGCCAACCAGAGCCTGTGAGCACAGTAGGAAAAAAGGGGGAGGGGGAGTGGAAGAGCTCAAAGTACATTCCTCACTGCTTAATGCCAGAGATGGATCCAAGATGACTGGTTTACTGCCAGCAAGGCCTTCTGATAAGCCAATCAATTAAATCTCCCCTACTGAGTATTTCTTCCTATCTTGTACCTCCGTGGGGTTCCCATCCCAATTATCTCCCTATACACAAAGACAGACAAAGAAGGATGAGGATGTGCACATGTGGGATGGGGGCGGTGGCAGCAGCACGTTTTTGCTTTTTTTCTTTTTAAACTAAAGAATAAATGAAAGAAGCCTGTATTGTAGTGTGGTAAAAAGGAAACTGGACGAAAAGTCAAGATATCTAGATTCTGGGCCTGCCTCTGCTACTCACAAGGTCTGTGACCTCAAGCTGGCTACTTCACTTCTCTGAACCAGTTTCCTCATCCAAATGAAGGTGCTGGCCCATCTGATAACCAAATGAGTACCTTCTACATACTAGGCACTTTGGGAAATGCTTTATATTTATTTCTATTTCTCATAAAAATCCTATGAAGTGGCCAGGCGCGGTACCTCACACCTGTAATCCCAGCACTTTGGGAGGCCAAGGCAGGCAGATCACCTGAGGTCAAGGAGTTCAAGACCAGTCTGGCCACCACAGCGAAACCCTGTCTCGACTAAAAGTACAAAAATTAGCTGGGCATGGTGGTGTGCACCTATAATCCCAGCTACTCGGGGGGCTAAGGCAGGAGAATTGCTTGAACCCAGGAGGCAGAGGTTGCAGTGAGCCAAGATTGTGCCATTGCACTCCAGCCTGGGTGACAGTGAGAATCCATCTCAAAAAAACAAACAAAACAATCCTATGAAGTAGTTATTATCTTTATTTTGCAAATGAAGAAACTGGGGCTCAGAGAGGGTAGGCAACTTGCCAAAAGCTATGCAGCTAGGATGTGGTTGAGTTTCAAGGTCAGTTTTTTCAGATTCCAAACCCCATTAAGCCATATGCCATTGTAAATGACCTCCAAATTCCCTCTCAGCTCTAATGCTCTGGAGTTTCTTAAATGATCCCTCAATGTCAGTTTTTCTTCATTGATCTGTTCATAGCATCAAGATCTAGAAGCTAAATAGCCCAACTTGAACTTTTTATGGCCACAGCGGCAAACATTTCCAATTATTCAAGGATCCTAAATCCCTGGTGCTGGAAGAGGCCTCTTCCTCCCTCCCTCCACACATTTATTCCTCCATTACTCACACAGGAGGAAAGTCAAAAAAGGCCTTCAAGAATAGAAGCCTTCCTGAATGTATCTATCCCCTTTTTTTTTTCTGTAATAACTACTAAGGCAACTGAAGTTGTTAAAGTAGCAAACAATATTCATTACTTCTCATTTATTTTTAGTTATTGTTTATTTGTTCCTGTGTGTAATCCAAAAGTCAGTAGGGCTTGAAGGTGACTGTACCCCTTTTCATTAGGGCAGGCCCATTTTCACTGTGCACTAGCCAATGCTGCCCTATAATCAAGAGGCCCCTTGCTGAACTGATGAGCACACACAAGCACTCTGATCCCACCCTTTAGTGGCTTCTGTTCAAAGGCAGCCTGACTCTCACATTCCAAACAGATCACAAATAGGGCAAAACAATATTTACCAAACAAATAAAGTGTTAAAACAGAAAATAAGCAATGTGTTAAAGTGTTATATAATTCCTCACCCCCACCAGTGCTGATAGGTAGTTAAGAGAAATCATTTTGACTCTAAGCAGTTATACCTAAACCATTCCAGGCATAATAGTGACTAAAAAAGGGAAATGCAGACAGGCACAAGGATGTTCAGAAAACACATAAAATGTAGACACTTGACTCAAAAAGAAAAAAAAAGACTATGTATCTCAGAGAACAGGTGCAGACAGAGGTCAGAAATAATAGGGGAAAAGTTACCCTAGAGTTTAATCAAAAGAGATCTGTCAATATTTGGCTTTTTCTGCAAGAGACCATCCAGTAGAAGCAATTAACATAAAGCAAATTCAGGTGAGGAGCAACCATTTGTCCCATGCTAGCAAGGGAAATGGTACTCTCATAGACTTCCACTAGCAGTATATTAGAGTACCATTTCCCTTGCTAGCATGGTTTAGCGTTTTTGGACGGAACTTCCATCTCCACTAACATTTAAAACTTCTCTCCAGCAATTCTACTTCTATGCATTTATGACAAAATATTTCAACATTCTTTCTAATAGTACTGCTTATAATAATTCCCACCATTAGGGAAATAGTTACATGAACTGGAGACATTAGTTCCTTAGAATAACATTACCTTTTTTTTTTTTTTTTTTTTTGAGACAATTTTGTTCTTGTTGCCCAGGCTGGAGTGCAATGGTGCAATCTCGGCTCACCGCAACCTCCGCCTCCCAGGTTCAAGCAATTCTCCTGCCTCAGCCTCCCGAGTAGCTAGGATTACAGGCATGCGCTACCATGCCCAGCTAATTTTGTATTTTTAATAGAGACAGGGTTTCTCCATGTTGGTCAAGCTGGTCTCAAACTTCTGACCTCAGGTGATCTGTCTGCCTCAGCCTCCCAAAGTGCTGTAATTACAGGAATAAGCCACGACACCCGGCCAATATTATATCTTCAGGTAGAAATATTTTCAAGGTATATTATTAAGAGTAAGTATGGTATAACCCTCTGTACAGTGTGCTTCCAGTTATCTAAAAATAAAATAACAACTTCAAAACACTCACAAAACCATGTAATACTCTTCTACGTAAATAAACGCACAGAAGGGGATCCAGAAAGATATACACTAATTTGATAACAGTGGTTACAAGAATTTGGGGGTGACGATGAAAGGGGTATTCTCTTATCTATATTATTAATCTCATGGTTGGGGGAAGGGAATGAGGGAGGATGAATATTAGCCTACAGTAAGAGGCATGAGTTCAGATCTTCACTCTGCCACTTACTAGTCCCACAATTACTGGCAAGCTGCTTAATCTCCCCAAAGCCTCTAGAATTACCTAGCTGGCTCATGGGGTGCTATGAAGTTTAAGTGAGAATGTATACAGCACTTTCCACAGAGCTCACCACAAATAAGCACTCAACAGATGGTAGCCATTATTTGTATTATTATTAATAAATTCAGTACAAAAAACTGGATCCCTGAGATCATTTCAAAGAGAATCTTTATGACACTTGATTATGGCTTTTTATATTAACCATCACTCTTTTTAAAATTATGAATTCTGTGAGTTTCAGTCATTAAATTTTAGAGCTGGAAAGGATCCTACAAGTTCATCTAACCTAGTGGTTCCCAAATTTGGCTACGCAGTAGAATTAGCTAGAAAGCTTTGGGAGTGGGGGGATATTCCAATGCTTCATTTCAGACTGAATTAGAACTTCCGGGAGGGAGGATCAAAATAATCTCTATTTTTTTTTTGTACAGATCTTCAGTATCTTCACATGTACTCATACATGAATAGAACACCTTTATGGAGGGGAAACAAGGGGCAAAAGTGGAAGAAAATTTCATTGCATTCCCTTTCATAGTGTTTAAATTTTTTACCTATTCAAAAAATAAGTCCTTAAAAAATGTAAATAATAATAAGTTTCCCAGGTGAATCTAACACAATCTACAGACTAGAATGAGGGTCTTTATGCTTTGTGCCAGAAATTCCTCTTCAGAAAACTACAGACTTATGTATAAAGATGTGAATGTCACCATAAAAGGAAGAAAACCTAACTAAACAACAAAAACCTGGAAACATTCTAAATGTCTAACAAATAAGAAATGGTTTTACAAATTTTGGTATATCCATGATGGAATATTACATGTTCATTAAGCATGTTTTTGTTTTTGTTTTAGACAGGAGCTTGCTCTATAGCCCAGGCTGGAGTGCAGTAGTGCAATCACGACTCACTGCAGCCTTGACCTCCTGGGCTTAAGCGATCCTCCCACCTCAGCCTCCCAAGTACCTGGGACTAGAGGCACAAGCCACCATGCCTGGCTAATTTTTCGTATTTTTTTTTTGTAGAAATGGGGTCTCCCTATGTT
Organism: Gorilla gorilla gorilla; assembly: GCF_029281585.2. NCBI lineage: Eukaryota > Metazoa > Chordata > Mammalia > Primates > Hominidae > Gorilla > Gorilla gorilla. The sequence goes on from NC_073239.2 coordinate 33,151,821, forward strand.
GCCAGGCTGGTATTGAACTCCTGGGCTCAAGCAATCCTCCTGCCTCAGCCTTCCAAAGTGCTGGGATTACAGGCGTGAGCCACCGTGCTAACCCAAGTATGTTTTGAATATGATTTTTTAATAGTATAGGAAAAGATGACACAATGTTAAGGAACAAAACAATATAAATGTGTATAAATTGCCTAATCATAATTTTGGAGTAGGAAGATGGGGGGAAATATCTACGAAAAAGTGAAAGGAACTATAGTACATACAAACACAGGCCTGTGCCCTTTTCTCTTCACTCTCCACTGCCTTTCTTCAGGCCTGCCCCTATTTAGGAACTGCCCCTATTTAGCCACCCAGGCTGGCTTCAACTCCCATTTAGGAACCTAAGCAATTTATCCTATTCAGTTACCTTTCTTGTTCATCACATAATTATATCTTACTCACCATCATACTTTTTGCAACTTTTAAAAAATAAGAGCTCCCTTCAGAGGACAAATACTTGCCACAACTAGGAATGTCACAGACTCTAAAGCAACGATTCCACCTTGATAAATGGTTATATATTAATCAACAAATTTACTGAACAGCTGCTAACATGTAAGACTTTAAGCTAGTGCATTTGGACCTCACTCTGAAGCCCTGTGTTTCTTCCATCAAAAAGACCCCCATCTCTGGGGTCAGATAAGACACATATATGTAAGAATGAATAAGTAACAATATATAAAAAAGGAGCACAGGCAACAAGTGCTACAGGAGTTCATATTTATATGTTCATATGTATATGCAGAACGGCAGAACGAGTTACCGCACTTTGCTTTTTGTTTTTTTTTTGAGACGGAGTCTCGCTCTGTTGCCCAGGCTGGAGTGCAGTGGCGCAATCTTGGCTTACTGCAACCTCTGCCTCTTGGGTTCACGCCATTCTCCTGCCTCAGCCTCCTGAGTAGCTGGGACTACAGGCGCCCGCCACTAGGCCCGGCTAATTTGTTGTATTTTTAGTAGAGATGGGGTTTCACCGCGTTAGCCAGGATGGTCTCGATCTCCTGACCTGATGATCCGCCCGCCTCGGCCTCCCAAAGTGCTGGGATTATAGGCATGAGCCACCGCACCCAGCACTTTGTTGAGTTTTTTAAGGCAGGGTCTCACTCTGTCACCCAGGCTGGAGTGCAGTGGCATGAACCACAGCTCACTGCAGCCTCGAACCTCCTGAGCTCAAGCGATCCTCCAACCTCAGCCTCACAAGTAGCTAAGATCACAGGTGCATGCCACTATACCTGGCTAATTTTTTTTTTAAATTTTTTACAGAGAGAGGGTCTCCTTATGTTGCCCAGGCTGGTCTCAAACTCCTAAGCTCAAGCAATCCTAACACCCTACCCTCCCAAAAGTGTTGAAATTACAGGTGTGAGCCACCATGCCCGGCCAAGTTACCACACTTCACTGTGTACATCCTTTCCCCACCGCACTAAACTGGAATATATACACCCCTCAGATATAGCAGTTCTACCTCATTCCTTATTTTTGTATCTAACCCTAATGCTTAATGTGTCTGACAGAGATAGTAGGTGTTTAATATGCAAACATTTTTGAGTTAATCGATTATTATAGCAGGAATAATGGTGGTGGGCAATGCCATCTAATTAAATGAATGGTGGTAAGAGGGATATAAGATAGTACTTGCCCCTGACGCATTTCAGACTGAAAAAGGTTGGGTTAAGGGCCATCAGAAGGATCTGCTAACTTGCTGGATACCTTCCAGACATCACTTATTGGTGGGGAAGCAGGGGAGGCAAGGGAGAGTTTAGATCTGTACTAAGCATAGTTTTCTTTACCTTTCAGAGGAAAAAAGCAATGACAAGCAAGCTTTCCCTACTTTTTTTCAGGCTAGGCCACCTCACAGTGGAGTCCTCTGTGCCGGCCATACTCTTGTCAATCCACACCCTCCCATCCCCCCTTCTTCTGGCCCCATACAGAACTCGTCATTCTCCTGTCTGTCAACCCCTCAGCCAAGAAGAGAATTCATGCTAGCCATCAGACAGCCATCTGAAGTCCTAGCTAGGAATCAGTGCCCTAAACCTCCCAGAGAAGCAATGATCTAATTTAAAGTGAAGGTTCATCCCTAAAAAGTTGATAGGACCATAGAGAGCAACGTCAAAGTTCACCCTGGATGCAATGAGAAAAGAGAACTGAGGATGAATCCTGAATTTCCCCATCCTGGATTTTCTTGGTGCTCCAGGACACAGTACACACTACAGGATCAGTATTTATCTAGAAAAAAATCTTCAAAGTGCATCACCTCCCCTGGCTTTGGGCAAACTTTAACCATTCTGAGCAGATAAGAATTTACCTTCTAGAGTTCCTTTAGTAAAGTGTCCCACTGCCTTGAAATAAGGAAGTTCTCCTTCATTTCTAACCTAAATTACTCCTGTTAAAATTGAAATTTATTTCTTTAGAAGACATTCAAGGCAGCAAATTAGCATCCTGTGTCATTATTTCTCAGGTTATTCATGCACACTAATGCTTGAGACTCACGGCTCTACTTCCTAACCGTTAGAGGCTTCAGGTTTCATTTCTCCAGTGCTAATAATTCTAATTTTTTCTTTTTTAATAGGTTCCATGATTTCCCTTCTCCATCTCTTTAATACCTATCTCAGGTTTCTTTCCACCCTTAGATTGTTCTTTCCACCTCAACCTTTATTCCTCTTCCCCTACCTTCCCATCCCTAAATATCCTCTCTTAAATGGACAAAAGCCTTGTTTCAGCACCCCCCATTTTTCTGACCTGGCATTCTTCCCTGTAGGAATGTTAATTAGCATGTGGGATTTAATTAATTCAGCACCTAATTAAAAATGAGAGAGGAAGAGGGGGAGAGGAGGAGGGCGGGACAGACAGCGCCCGCTACAGTGCAGAAGGCACCGCAGATGGTTCTGGGTTGGCTGGCATCATGCCACCGCCCTCCAAACCCCCTTCTGCCCGCCCCCCCCCCCCAACCAACAGCATGCACAGTGAGGGGGGAGGGACAAAAGTGAGGGGGATAGGCTGGCAGAGTCTCTAGACAGGCTCATTCAGTCCTGCCGCTGCTTTGTGCTGGGGAGAGACAGAAAGCGAAAACAAGAGAAAGGGAGGGAGAGACATGGACATACCCACACTCAGGAGCCAAAGAATGGGACATCTGAACCGAATAATTCCTCTCCTCTTCAACACTGGAAGAAGCCAAGAGAGCTTGTTCATCCCAAGAGAGTCAGCATCTTGGGGTTCCCTGGCTCTTAAGGATCACTGAGGACAAGATGGGAAAACATAGCACTGATCTTCTGGAGAAAAGGGATAGCTTACTTTGGCAACCAGGGACCTACTCTGCTGCCATTCTTCCCACAGCATGCTGTTTGCTCAGCAAGAGCAGGCGATGAGGAAGATAGCTATTCAAAATGAAAGATGGGGGGAGTGGGCATGGATGGGCAACAGGGAGCAAACGGACAAGAAGGAGATTTAAAGGAAGGGTATCCATGAGAGAAAGGGAGAAGTGAGGGAAAGCAAAGAAGAAATAAATGATGGAGGAGAAGGAAGAGGAGGAAGTTAGGGGCACAGCGATGCTTTGTTTGCCAAGATGGATAAAGAGGGATGGAATGTCTATGCAGAGGACTCCACATACTGATCCCACACAGCCTAGGCCAGGCAGAGGGCAATGGCAGCATTGCAGGCAGAATGCAGGAGCAGATCTTTCTGAGGGGCAACCAAGCTGCCGGAGACAGGGAACCCATCCCACAAGATCTTCCTAAAAACTGGATATTTCTACCAAACCAGGAATTTATCAAAAGCAATGGAGAAAATCTTCCAAATGAACAGAAAAGGAGGCTAGAATGACAGGAAACTGCAAAATCTGATTCCAGGAGCTCCAGCGGGGAGATGGGTGAGGAATGGGATTTGCAGCAGTACCTAGTGGCTCTCTAGGAGTGTCCCCTGATACTCTCAGGGGAAATGTGTCCAGTAGGGGATTGATGTGAGGATATGAGGGCTGAGAAAGACAGAAAAGGTTTGGTTTCAGAAAGCACCCCTTTGGTGGGACGCATCTAGGAAGCTTTGTGGCTTGAAGCCTCGGGGGGACTACATAAGGAGGGTAAGAAGGAAGTCTGCCATCAGTGGCAGATTACATAAGACTTGACTGAAGGAAACTAAGAAGGAGGGTGTGAAGCCAGATGAAGGTTTTCTGGTGTTAACAGCCACAGAGCTGAATGCAGTACAGAGAAGGGTCATTGTAACTAAGAGACAGGGTTTTCCTGGCTAGGAATTCTGATTTGATCTCTTTACCACCTAGGGCTTCCTGTAAGAGTCAGCAGTGAGTAAATCAAAATTGGGAGAGAGGAAGTAGAAACTCAGGGGCTTTCTGTTCTCCAGAGCCCACCCGTGGGGCTAAACCCAAGGCTGGGAAATGAAACAAAGCACTTCTCAGGGTAAGGTACCATTGGCTCAGTCAAAGTGGTACATACAAATGCTTTCTAAGCCTATTTTCTATTCTAAGCTTTAACTAACAATAAAAATTATAAGAAAATGTATTAATATAGTCACAATGGTAGTTTTACAATAGAGAGAAATGATGTAAGATTTAGAGTTATCAGCACTAGTGGAAGGGGGTGGTCCATAGAACTTTTTGTTATTTAAGTGATCCTGGGACTGAAGAGTTTGCTGCGGAAGATCAGCACAGAGAGAATGGAGCGTCCAGAGTTCCAGCATCTACCACCAAGTGCCATCCAGCCCCAAGGTATTTAGCAGAAGGGGTATACTAGCCAGCAGTAAGGTCAAATTAAATCTGGAATGGGAATTCATTCCCTGCCTTGGTACTCTGGAGGCCCCTGTAGTAGGCTAGCCTGTGTAAGGCCTGCGTAAATGCTAATACCATCCCAGCAAGCTAGATTCCTCAACCAGCCAGCCAAGCCCACATGCCCTGGCTGTCTTGCTGCTGATGCTGTCTCAGCATCAGGCCAACCAAGGCCAGCTTTTGACACAAAACCTGGCCACGTTGCTGCCTTCAAGGCTGCCAGTGGCTCTGGGGATGAATTGGAGACATTGGTTTCTAAGGGGTAGTAAAGGAAAAGTCAGACCTGGATGTGAGAGAAAACAAATTCTAATACCAGCTCTGCTAATGACTTATTTGAATAGGCTTAGATAAATCATTTCCCCCTATAGGGCCTTCAAGCAAAAGAAAACAAAAATCAAACAATTTTAGCCACAGCAATGTAAGTATCTAGAAAAAAAAATAGTCAAAACTCAATTTACTGCTCTCCCCAAGGATGCTAAAGCAGCTAAGTCTCTACCATTCACTGCAACAAATATTTATTGGATCTTGCTTTTTAAAAGAGGGACCTAAACAGAGATCACTGTCTACATTACATGAAACCATGACCCTAACTACAGTCCCCTGAATAGAGCAAGAAAGATCTCTAAGAAAGGAAACAGGAAAATCAGCTGAGGAAATGAAGAGGCCACCGGCCTCTGCCTCCACCAACACATGTATGCACCTTAGGAAGGCAGGAGAGGTAGGCAAGAAGACAGGGCTCCACAGGCACTTCCATGGCTCAGACAGTAAGGTGAGGGGTTGGTGTTCTAGTCCCTGCTTTTCACCGTGGCTCTGGCAAACTCTGCCTCTCCCCATAGTCCAGGAGTCAGTCTTGACTCACACATGCTGAGGAAATGGAAGCCAGCCATTCTAGGACTGCCACTTAAGCTAAGGAAGATCTCCTCCCACCAGGGAATCAAGGAAAGAGGTCCATATTATGGCCTATTCCTAGGATATACAGAAGTCAGACTCAGCACTACCATCCAGGGAGTAACTGGATGCTACTAATTCATAAAGAATAGTCCAGTAAGAGAAAAATTAGCCATCCTAGAAATTGGATAACTTTACAATAAAAAACACTGCTGAATTAGCTGGTTGTGGGGTACTGGTCTCACAACGAAAGGTCTCCAAAATAAAGTTAAGAAGCGAGATGAGGCAAGAGCTAACAGTCTAAAGAGTTTGGGCATATTCTGGAAAGGCTAAACAATACAGGGCACTGTGGGCTGAATGGGGCAACCAGGTAAATTCAGCTGTGATAAAGGAACGACATGGAATGACAAAAAAAGGAAGCAGACTACAAGAGTGAGCCAAGGTCCTGCAGCCAGAATTGTGCTCAGCAGTGACCAGAGAGCCAGGATGTCCATCACATAAGTGTCACAACTGTCCTGGAAAGAACCTTCTGAGGACACAAAAGATCAGTAACAGGACATCTCCTCCAGTCTTCAAAACACAGGATAACGAAAGTAGAGGTATCCTTAGCAATCTAATCCAAAAGTTTCTGGATGAGCCATTATTATCTGAATTCTTGCTATTCCCTAGCTCCCATTTTCCCAGCATGTAGAACCCAAATCTGTAGATTCAGATAACACAGGATCGATCGCTTGCCAAGTGAACTCTCCTTATCCAAATCCAGGAATTGAATAGATGCGGACAGCAAAGGATATCTTCTCTCTCCCATCATGTTTCCCCTGTAGAGCCTCGTCATTCTCCCACCTACTCTTCGGTACTGACCCCTCAGTTCTCCTCACCCTGTTCTCTTCTAAGCCACCCTCATCTACAGCCCCCTTTCATTGGGAGAGTCATCTGTAAGATGTCAGGGGTAGAACAGATAACGAAAAAGAAAGGGAGTAGGGAAGAGTGTAGATTTCAGGTAGGGAAGTGAGATGGAGATCCTGCAGACAGAGAAAGAGAGAGACAGAAAGCAAGAGAGCTGGAGCTGGGGGAGGGGAAGAAGATGGCACTGCGGAAAAAAGAGCGCCACAAAATTAATTTGAGGAAGGGAACTGTAGAGGAGACGTTGGTGGAATAACAATCAGGCAGTAGAGGGCTGGGGAAAGGGGGAGGGCGACACGGTGGGGAGGAATGATGTTGGCGGGGAGGGCCCTGCCTGCAGAGCAACAGCAGCACCACCTATGGGTATGGTGAAGGGCTACAGGCTGCAACAAAAGAGGTCCCTGCCTAGGCATGGGAGTCTGGGGTGCAGGTGGGGAGGAAGAAGCCATGGCTTTTGCCCTTCAAATCTCTTGGTTACACAACATGCAGGCTAGAAGAATAAATTGTATATGGGAAGAGAGGGACTTAAGGTAAGGGAGGGAAGACAGAGAACTCCTGGCTTTTTCCATTACAAGGGGGTTTCCCCTTCAGAATTCAGGCAGTAGAAAAGAGAAGAATATGAAGAGGGAGGAACACCAGGTACTGAAAGGAATGTGAGCACCTGCTTATTTCATTACCTGGAGAAAGGATTTTTATCTTTATTTCCAAGTGATTTCCTTTCCCCACTGGATATAAGAGAATACAGCTGCCTCCCTGGGGCCATGAATGCCCCTCACTCAGCTGCTTCCTCCCAGCACTGCCTCAAAACTCCCAACCACCATTAGAAACCCCCAGGGAGCCACCAAGGTCTAAGAAGGAAAGAAGGGAAGGGTTCCCCCCACCAAACAGACCAAGTGGGGGAGGACAGGGTGGAATGAAAGAGAGAATGCAAAAGCTCTGCAGAGGGAGGGGAGAGAGAAATGTGATCAGTAGTATTTGTTGTGCTTCCAGGGAGGAAGGATCTGTCACATTTTTAATAATAATAAATACATGAAGACAGATTTGCCAGCACTGCTCTGGCTTCTTGGGAAGTGTGGGGGAGGGGAAGTAATGCAGCTGCAGCACACACCAATATCTCCCCCTCCCCTCCCCCATTAGATAGGCTCAGTATTGCAGCAGCCTCCCCCTCCCCCTCTAACCGCAGTCCTCCCCTTCACAGCCCAACCTTTCCACGGTCCCGTCACACAGTTCTGCCCCTCCTTCCCCTACTTGTATCTCTACTCACTCCAACCCCACTCTATCCTTTCAGTGCTGGTCCTCATTTAACACATGCTTACTCTAGCTGGAAGAAACCTTAGCACCTACATCTTAGATGAATGAATCTGTTCCCCCAATCCTGAGGCTCTGCTGTTTCCAATCAGTGCCCTTCACTAGCTGACAGCAATCTTCCCCTACACCCCACACAACACTCCCACAGATATAATCCAGCACATTTCAGCATTTCCTGGATTCCACCAAAAAGGATTGCTTTTCTCCCCATTTTAATCTCAGTGTGACCTCCTTTCTCACATCCTTCCTTAACTATAATGGCCATCAAATGTGTTTGTGTTTAGGGGGTGTCAGGGCCTCAGGACTCAGTGACTACTGCCACCTTATTGACCCAAATTTGTTCAAGATAGACCTTTAATACACTTCTTACACAGTGACGCTCTGTTATTTCAAAAGCATCAATAGCTTAAACATGCAAAGGCATGGCTCTTGGGGCTTCTCTGAGACCCTCTGAACAATGAGATCAAAGAAACACAAAAGCAAGACTGGGCAGAGAGCCAGAGCATTGATGCCTTTCCTCATGCAGAGGCAGAAAACGAGGCCCAAGGAATGAAAAAGCAACTTTAAGTCCCCTCAAGGTTCTCTAAGCAAAGATGAGTAGGGAACAGAGTTTTTCTTAAGGGCTGGTAAAAATTTCATGTATCATAATATAAATGATAAATGATGTTACCAATGGAGCAGGAGGCAGGATTCCACTCACATACCTCCATCAAGTTAGCCAAATCCTTGGCATGAATCTGGGATTTATAGACCTAAAAGATTCCAGGGAGGATGGGGGGACACTCAGGGGTGTGTTTGACTCTCATCCAATCTGTACCAATCAGAACTGGAGACTGGACAAACTGGGCTCTGAAAACGGGCAGGTCTATACCATGCAGCTCTATGGTTTAGCTGTGTCCCATTCACCAACCCAAGCAATGAGGAGCGTTTGAACTCTCCATGGTGCTGAAAATTGACACACTAATAATCTCCCCTGCAAACAAAACACAGTTTTCCTAACAAGGTATCTATGAAGACTGTTGTGAATTCCCAATAGACATTTCCCCAAGCCTTCATAAAATCCTAACAAAACAATGATTTTAAGGCAAAGACAGGCCTTGGTCAAACTCTCTTCCCTGTCCCCTAAGATGAAAAGAATAAGGCGGAGGTGTAAATTACTTCTACAGAATAAAGCTATCTCATGACAAAACCATCACATGATAAAACCAAACAAGTAAGGTGCTCATGTGTGCATTAATGACAGCTATTACTTAGTGAACACCAGAAATTATCTGTTGTGAGCAATATACTGAGGAAATCCGATATTCATATGGTCTGAATAATCAGAGAACTGAATCTATTAGTAGGAATAAGGGAAAGAAAAAAAGTGACCAGAACAGTCATAACGAAATCCTAAAATTCTAGTTCTTAGTTCCCTTGTTCTACTACCCTAACAGTTGTTTTCAAACTATATTCTAAGGAATTCTAAAGGTTCCTTGGGAGCTCCTCAGGAATCTTGGGGAAAGGGGGTCATAAGAACATGGAACTTCAGGACCCCTCATTCCCACTTCAATCAAAGTAACCCCACTTATGCTTGTTTTACATATTGAGAATCCATGTAATATTCCATCAAACAATACACTCTAAACAGTGTTTGATGACTCTGGTACAAATATTCTCAGAAATAGTTCAACTTTTTACCAGAAACTTCTTTCAAATAATGCCTAAAAGCCAGGGAAAACAAAATGTCCTGGGATTAAAGACTTGATTGAATTAATATAAGGTCCACAAAGGCAGGGATTTTGTCTGCTGTGTTCACTGGTATACCACAAAGAGACCAGAATTGTGGAACTTAGGGTTTCTTTGAAGACGAGGCCTGTAACAGAAATGGGGCAGTAGGGTGGGGGAGCTAGATTATAAACCACCTACAAATAAAAAAAGATTTTTTAACCCTTAAGATTTTCATGAACCACAGGACACCTGAAGTCCTCCATCCTCAGTGTTCCCCAAGCACTGGTTCTCCAACTTAGGAAAAATTGTTTGCCCTAAGTGTCTAAGCTTCCTCACTAGTAAAATGGAGATTTCATAAATTTTATAAGGATTGCCAGGCGTGGTGGCTCATACCTGTAATCCCAGCACTTTGGGAGGCCGAGGTGGGTGGATCACGAGGTCAGGAGATTGAGACTATCCCGGCTAACACAGTGAAACCCCGTCTCTACTAAAAATACAAAAAATTAGCCAGGTGTGGTGGCACGTGGCTATAGTCCCAGCTACTCAGGAAGCTGAGACAGGAGAATCGCTTGAACCCAGGAGGCAGAGGTTGCAGTCAGCGGAGATCGCGCCACTGCACTCCAGCCTGGGCAACAGAGTGAGACTCCATCTCAAAAAAAAAAAAAAAAAAATTTATAAAGATTAAGTATAAAGCACTTAGCTCAGCCTATAGCACAGGAATTTTTTTTTTTTTTTTTTGATGGGTCTTACTATCATTCAGTCTGGAATGCAGTGGTAAGATCATAGCTCACAGCAAGCTCAAACTCCAGGGCTTAGGCAATACCCCTGCCTCAGTCTCCCAAGCAGCTGGGACTACAGATACACACCACCACACCTGCCTAATTTTTTTATTTTTTATTTTTTTTAGAGACAGGGTCTTGTCGTGTTAAACATGCTGGTCTTGAACTCCCTGGCCTCAAACTATCCTCCTGACCCAGCCTCCCAAAGTGCCCGGATTATAGATATGAGCCACCACACCAGGCCAGAAGGTAGTACCTGTTTTGTTTTGTTTTTTAAAGAGCACTTCCCTTCCCTTGGAAGTTCCCATAATCCACAAATCTTAATAAATTAGAAACAAATATAGTGGTCCTAACAAGCAAATGAAGTGGTTTTAACTAAAGTATTTTTGAACTGAATCACTCATCTAGTTAGTTCAGCCATAAAGGAAAAAAAGTCTCTAAATCTGTTCTTGTGGCTCTTTGTTTAGATTCCCTTGAGGAAACAGAAGTATGAGAGCCCAGGGCATGTGAGACTCTCTCAGATCTACCAGGGACTAAACGTTAGCGGCCCCAGACATAAGCCCATCTTGGTGTCATGCACAAAAGCTCTAGGCTCTTTGACTTGAAGGGAATCTCAGAGATGAAGTCTAATACATTCATTTCTTAGCTGAGGAAAATTAAAGGCCAGGGATATTAAGTGATTTGCCCAAGATCACAGAATTAGCAGAAGACAGCCACAAGTCCAGTCTCCTAACTACTTTCTACCAAGCGGCAGCTGAGTGAAAGACCCCTGCCCCAATCAGGCTGAATAGTATAAATCCAAATTCAGAAATTCAGAATCAACAAGGTTTTAGTCATATAACCCAAATTAATTTGTCTATCGATATAACCCAGCAATACTAGACACTAAAATCAGATGTTCATGAGACCCAAAGCCTTTTTTAAAAACTCCAATGAATTAATTCTACAGACCCAACTTCTATCTTTTTTTATCCCTTTTTTCACTTTCTGTATTATCCAAGGCCTGTGGGATATCTCACCAACAGAGGTTATTCTCTCATTAGAATACAAGATCTCAGATGTATAATGCCCACCAGTCTCCTGGCTTGAGTTTGGCTAATTATTTCTGTGGGATTTTCATTTGTTTGGCTGTTAAGCTAGGAATGTTCTGCTTGTCTGCTGGCATTTTTTTTTTTTTTTTTTTGCCAGCTCTTTATAGAAGGGTTGGCCTTTACTGACTCTGGTAAAATGACTCTCAGTTGAAGGGGGGGGTCAGAGACTGAAAAACACAAGACTATACTGACTCTTCACTCTAGCCTTCTTACTCACTCTACTATTTTCTACAAACTCCCTCAGTAACTAACCAAAGATCAGCCTTATGTTCATGCTATTTCAGAAAGAAATGAAAAACATTCAGAGAAGTGGAGATAAGAATAATCTTGCTGATGTGGAAAGGTTCTATCTTGCTTTCGATTACAGCCAAGCTCAAGTTTCTTGAACCACTTATGCCACCTGGTGGCCAGCCCAGATAACATTAATAAAACCTAAAATTCATGTGTTAATATCTCAATCTGTATTGTATTATAACAAATCATACAGGAAGTTGAGGCAACATGGGTTGAAAGAGTTGATTATACCACCCTCGTCTCTCAATACTTTTTGTGACGTAACCAATTTTTAGTTTTTGGGAAAAATATATTATCAAAGAAAACAATACAAATGTTTTGCACTTCCAAAAAAAATTTCCCTTTTCACCAACCGCTCACCAAAAATATCCCAAACCCAACGACTCCAGTCGTATAATACACGTGCAAAAAGGGGCTTTAATTCATAAGTAAAATCAATTTTATTAGTAAGGCTCTTTCCACATGTCCAAAGCAAACAATTAATGAATTCCAGGGAAAACCACCTATATACAATGAAATTAGAAGTATCTCAGGATGACAAAAAATATACAAATATGTACACCCATAATCACCGCCGCCTCCGAAAACCTGAAAGGAAGGGAAACCAAGAATGAGGCAAAGGACAGTTGGAAAAGCTAAAGGGACAGGAAAACAGGACATCTACAGGGAAGGGCTCACAGGGGTGGGGTCTCCTAGGCAGTACTCTGAATATCTTCCCAGGACAAAAGACCAGAAGTAGGAATAAAATTGAAATGGGATAATGGTTCCTTCAAGTGACACTTCATCAGTTCTATTTAGGGAAGCCTGAACAGGAGCTGTGGGACCTTAGAGGTAGAATCCAGAGATTCATTTTGTGAATGATGCTGATTTCCAGCTCAGGAAAGCAAAAAATAAAAGCCCACCTAAGGAGATTATTGCCCAGTATGGAAGAGATACTACAGGGCTTGGTGAGACCCAGAATGGCAAATCCAAAGAGACTCAATTTGTACTCCCCACCTTGCACCTGATCACCTAAGTCCCAGCAGTTCACTGACCTTTTTTCTTCCGACCTTTCTGAGGTATCTTCTTCCGCTTCTTAATAGGATTCTGATCCTGGAGACAGATGGAGAAGTGATGGAATGGCACTGTGGTTCTGAGAGCCAGCATCCCTTCCCAAGTTCCTCATGGTAATAAGCCCCACATACATTTTGCTGAAAGCATGAAAGTCACATCCTACTACAACCATATCTCAACCTCACCTCATCAAGATGAGCAGTTCCCCCTGTCAAAGCACTGATGTCACTGAAGTGTGTAAGGGAATGAAGTTGTGAGCTCATGACATTTGCTCGTTTTCGTCGTCCTTTCTCTCGCTTACTGACGCTCAAACGCACCATCATGCTCTCCTCATAGTTAATCCTGCCAGAGAAAGACAGTTTCCAGCAGGCTCAGACCATGGAGACGGAAAGCTCCAGCCCACAACCTGGGCCCAAGTATCTACTCATCTCTTGTTCAGGGAGTTCTCAAGAAGTTTCACAGCAGATCAACATAGTAGTTAGGAAGGACATATTGAATGCTCAATACTGAGCTTCCTCAATGAAATGTGCTCTGTGCTAGAACTTCCCTCATGCTAGATATGAATCCATAGCCTATCCATAATATTATTTAAAATATTACACCAAAATTTTTTTATTTCAGCTCTATAAGCAGGTTTCCCTAAACGTGTCCTTTCATGCAAATCCATCAACTGCAAAGACTGCACCTGAGCAAAGTTGACAAGTCTGTATTCAATTACACTGCTTTTCTACTTTCCTTCCCTGAACTTATCTAGCACTCACAATGTCACTATAAAAACCTACCTTTATTGCCTTCTGCACAAAAGTGAGAGCTGTGACAGTGAAACACAGAATCTTAAAGTTGTACTATGTGGAACTGCATATATTCCTCTTTGTACTGCTTTTTTTCCCCTCAAATCTCATGTCGAATTGCAATGTACTGCTTTTGCTTTGAACTAAACAGTTGGGGTAAAAATTTTCCTAGTAGGAACTATCTTGTACTCCAAACTCCTGATTCTTAGAAACTATCATCCCAAAGTTTTCACTCCATTTTCTATGTAACATTAATTCTCTTGGTACCAAACTTAGTCACATTAGTCTAAAGCATGAGGACAGGACTCTAGAGTGTAGGAATAATTTCTAATGCAAGGGCTCAGACCTGTGTTGGTCCTCCTGACTCTGGCGGGTAACATGGGGATGCCGAGCATCACGGATTTCCTCTGGAGCATCTGAGTACTGCTCCTTAAGTTCACGAATGACAGAGCTGCTCAATGCCCGTCTCTTGGCTCGTTCTAGACGCTTCTTCTCCCGCTCAGCTTCTGTTTCATCTACATGATGAAAATAAGCAGGGTTATCCAAGAACAGAGAAAAGAAGAGAAAGAGTTCATGCTGAGGAGGCAGCAGCCAAAGTTCACACCATAATGTACTGGAACCAAGCGTGGAGGAACATATTTCTTAGACACTCCCTTCACAGATTTCTTCCCTGAAGCCTCAGACTGGCCATCTTCTGCTTCATCTTCCTCCTCATCCTCAGAGCTCAACTACAAAAGAAACGATGTCTGCAAATTTAGGAAGCATTCATGAGATAAGTGAGAAGAAAACCCAAAGCTGGAGTACCCTGGGGAGGTGGGAATATAAAAAGGGAAAAAAGGGAATCTCAAACTCAGCATTCTAACACACAAGTTGGAAAATCAAGTCCTAAGAGAATCCCAGGGGATCCAGGATCACCAAGAGGCTCATCTAGGTATAGATGCCTCAGAAAAAAATCAGGAGAATAATACAACCCCTTACCTTGCTCATCATATTGCTGGGATGAGGCTTAAAACGAAGTGGGTCATTCTCACCTGAAATAAATAACCCAGTGAATTTTACAAAATTTGGAACTTTCTGATGGTCCCCACAACTTCATGATGGTCTCCTCACTTACTAAGGCTGCCTGTCACTGCAGTCTTGATCAGCTTGTCAATTTGATACTTCAGCTTTTGGTCCAAGGGACGAAGCTTTTCCAAAACCTACAACATGGTAGTTAATCAGGATTATATTTCCTTCCCAAAATGAAGCACACACCAGAGTCCCTATATTAAGGTGCCACATAAGGCACCTAAAATATGTACAAAGTAGAGCAAATGAATAGAAAAATACCTTTTCTCATTTGGTTTCCTTAAACATGAGAAGACTCACTTAAATGAGAGCTACTGTGTGATACCCTTGGAGCTCAAAATTTAGAAACCTAAAACTCCAAGAAGCCAAATGCTTCATACCGTGCGAATCTCCACCAGTCTCAAAACTGCATCATGTCCCTGAAGAGATCCTCCTGAGGCTTTGTCCAGAATGAGGTGGGTCAAATCCATAAGGTACATGAGCAGCAGCTGGTCTTTCACTTCCAAGAAGCTGAGACCCTGAGTTGAACAAAACAGAAAGAAAAACAGATTTGGTTTTAGCCAAAGAACCAGATGAAAGCCTAGGGTAAACAGGATGTTTTTCCAAGTTCGAGATTTTCCCAATCAGTTCATATTAGGTATCTAGAATAGTCTCAAGAAGTAGCTATGCCTAAGATGGCCAATAAGAAAGTTATGCTAATACAAGAGAAACAACGCTCAGAGAATTAATAGAAGACAATGAGAAGAGGAAAATCAATAAACTACCCCCCCAAAAAAGACTATAACAGGGTTTCTCAATCTCAGAGCTACTGACATTTGAAGTCAGAACATTTTATGTTGAGGGCTGTCCTGGGCATTGTAGGTTTCCAGCAGCATCCTTGGCCTCTTCCCATGGATGGCCCCTCCAAGCTCTAACAATCAAAAATGTCTCCACAGACTGCCAAGTTTTAAATTAATTTTATCAAAGTAATTACCAATTTCCCCCCATACAATGGAATTATATGATACAGGTAAAAACAATGATTTATATATAATGACATCGAATTAAATCCATGTCACCACAAGTTGTAGAAAGTGTAATATGACTTCAATTGTGAAAGTGTGTGTGTGGGGGGGGATATGATGAATACATTTTATACACATAGAAAAATGTCTACAAGACAACACACAAGTAACTGCTACCCCTAGGGTGAGATGAGGAAAAGGAAGAAATGGTGTACTTTAGACTGTGAAAAAGTGTTGCATATATTATTCTTATAATTTTAAAAATCTCAAAAATATTACCACAGTGGTTATCTCAGAGTGGTGATTATACTGATTTTTCATTTTTTTCTTTGGGCTTTTATGTATCTTCCAAACTTCACAGCCCTGAGAAAACCTATTTCAGAGAGGTTAAATACTTTGGCCAAGATAACACAGTAATACAAGTAGAGCTAAGATTCAAACTCAATCTGACTCCAACACCTCATCCCTGGATGTCTTTAAGCCAACATGCTAAGCTGTTGAGATCAACACTACTGTGGTATAGAAGGAGAGCAAAGGATTTAGAGTCCACAAACTGAGTTTAAGTTCTGAATTAGGTGTTTGGTAGTCAAATATTGAGTAAGTCACTTAACCTTGTGACCTCTTTTTTTTTTTTTTTTTTTGAGATGGCGTCTCACTCTGTCGCCCAGGCTGGAGTGCAGTGGCACTGTCTCGGCTCATTGCAACCTCCACCTCCTGGGTTCAAGTGATTCTTCTGCCTCACCATCCCAAGTAGCTGGGACTACAGGTGCCTCCCACCACGCCCGGCTAATTTTTTGTATTTTTAGTAGAGACGGGGTTTCGCCATGTTGGCCAGGCTGGTCTCTAACTCCTGACCTTGTGATCCACCTGCCTCAGCCTCCCAAAGCACTGGGATTACAGCCGTGACCCACTGCGCCAGGCCAACCTCAGTCTTATCAGTAAAATACGTACAATATTTACTCCCTGCCACAAAGAATAATTATGAGGCTCAAATAAGATAATGTGAAAGAACCTTGTAACCTATAAAGCACCTAGTAAAAGTCTTTGGTCAAAAAGATAAGTTAATATGTATTTGTTCAATAAACAAACAAATATATAGTGATCTAAGAAAGATGCTGGCAACTCATCCATCTCCAAAAGGCACTGAAATGGTTCAAGGCATGGTACCCAAGGCCTGGTGTGGTGGCTCACACCTGTAATCCCAGCACTTTGGGATGCCGAGGTGGGTGGATTACCTGAGGTCAGGAGTTCGAGACCAGCCTGGCTAACATGGTAAAACCTCGTCTTTACTAAAAATACAAAATTAGCCAGGAGTGGCGGCGGGCGCCTGTAATCCCAGCGACTCGGAAGGCTGAGGCAGGAGAATCACTTGAACCCAGCAGGCAGAGGCCGCAGTGAGCCAGGATCGTGCCACTGCACTCCAGCCAGGGCGACAGAGGGAGACTCCATCTCAACGAAACAAAACAAAACAAAAAAGCATGGTACCCAGGACAAAAACAGGTAAGAATTTGAGAAGCAGGCTCTTCCGATGTGCTTGGGCATTGTCAAATTCAAACTGAGCTACAAGCATATGAGAGAAAAACAAAGATTTAAATTTTCTTTAAATAAAAATGGACAATAAGAACATAACTGAATGATAAAGACAAGGGAATATATTTTGAATGCTGTTTTTAGTTATCTTTCTGTAAGCACAAATCTGCTGTAACTCCTGTGCTTAAAACTCCTTCAGTGACTCTTATTACAATGATTTTCATACTTGTATTTACCCATAGAATATTTGGCTTAAATATCTTAGGACAAAAGCTCAATATATAAAAACAGATAATACCAGAGTTTTCCAGTTAAGTAGGGATGAGAGGTCCAGAGTTGTTCTTCCACATTGCCCCCAACCAGTAATCCCTGAGAAGATTCTACCAGACCTTAATTTGAAAACTACAATATTTTAATTGTTGTTTTGTTTTTTTCAGATGGAGTCTTGCTCTGCTGCCCAGGCGGCAGCACAGTGGCATGATCACAGCTCACTGCAACCTCTGCCTCCTGAGTTCAAACAATTCTGCCTCAGCCTCCCAAGTAACTGGGATTACAGACAGGCACACGCCACCATGCCCGGCTAATTTTTGTATTTTTAGTAAAGATGGGGTTTTGCCATGTTGGCCAGGCTGGTCTCGAACTCCTGACCTCAGGTGATCCATCCGCCACAATCTCCCAAAGTGCTGGAATTATAGGTGTGAGCCACCTTTTCTTCTTAGCCTGGCCATTTTTTTTTTTTTTTTTTTTTTTTTTTCAAGACAGTCTCACTCTGTTGCCCAGGCTGCAGTGCGATGGTGCAACCGTGGCTCATGGCAGCCTCGACCTCCTGGGCTCAACCGATCCATTCACCTCAGCCTCCTGAATAGCTGGGACTACAGACACACACCACTGCGCCCAGCTAATTTTTTTTTATAGAGACAGGTCTCACCACATTGCCCAGGCTGGTCTCAAACCCATGGGCTCAAGCAATCCTCCCACTCTGGCCTCCCAAAGTGTTGGGATTACAGGCGCATATTTCAATTTTAAGATGCACATCGTTTTCATATTTTAACATCTCTGAAATCAGGATGCATGTTTCAGTCACTGGCATCTTGGTATTATGTCATAAGCAATTTTTTTTTTTTTTTTTCGAGACAGGGTCTTGCTCTGTCACCCAGGCTGAATGCAGTGGCGCAATCACAGCTTACTGCAGCCTCAACCTCCCAGGCTTAAGCAATCCTCTGGCCTCAGCCTCCCGAGTGGCTGGGACTACAGGCACATGCCATCATGCCCGGCTAATTTTTAACTTTTGTAGACAGGGTCTCACTATGTTACCCAGGTTGGTCCCGAACTCCTGAGCTCAAGCGATCCTCCAGCCTCAGCCTCCTGAAGTGCTGGAATTACAGGCATGAGCCACCATGCCCAGCCTGTCACATTTTTTCTTAATATATACAATAAGTGATATGTCCCAATTAATAAGTGTCTTAGATTAGATGAAATCTGAAAGTAACTCCTCAGTTGGCCTACAGTAATCTTCAGAGTGACTACTTTTCCAATCTTATTTCCTACCCCCACCACACATAACACAGAAAGTATGTCCTATCACAAAAATGACTTACTCCTTTCCCTTATCACCATACTTTCAGGCCTTTGTGCCTTTGCACATGTTCCTTCTTTCTGTCCCTCCCATTTATTCCTCAAAATCCTATCACCTCCTCTGGGAAGCCTGTCCTGAATCCCTCTGCTCTTCTGGCAGTTGATTAATCCTTCTCTTTGGCTGGAGACTCATAACTCTGTAATGTGACTGCTACTATTAACACTTACATCTATTGCTTTGCTTTGTCTTCCCTCTAGACTTCAGCACAGAAACTGGATCATATTTATGTTTGAAGCTCGAGCACTTAGGATATATAAGACACAATAAACATACAATGAAAGAACTACTGAGAACATTAAGTCAGGGGATGCTTACTGTTTGAGTACATCTTACCTTTTCTGTAGGATAGGCACCAGCTTGAACTTTTTGTGTCAGTGATTTCACTTGTGCAGTTACAGCCATCACCTGAAATTAGCCCAAATAAAACAAGTGACTAGACTATATCAAATCATGTCTGCAAACTGTGAAGAGCAAAAGCTAAACAATGCCACCTAAAAATTATCTGAAACACTGTCTAAAGTATAGTACTATCTTCTCACTTCTGGGAAAGCATAGGAGAGATGGTTCTTCAAAAAGTTAAAAAAAAAAAATTTTTCCACTTCTTAAAGAAGAGACCATCTTTTACTGAACCACAGGGAGGAGAAAAGGACTGAGAGAGTAGTGACTGAAGGACTATAATTTTGTTTGTACTAGTTGAACTTAACAATGCATAGAACTACATGACTCCCCGACTTATGACTTAATTTCCACTTTACGAGGGTGTAAAAGGAATATGCATTCGGTAGAAACCGTCCTTTTCTCGTGATGCTGGGCAGCGGCATCAAGCCTAAATTTCGACTTATGAGGTTTTCGAATTAACAATGGGTTTATCAGGCCATAACCTCCATCGTTAAGTCGACAAGCATCCGTATATAAGTGTGTATTACCTGGGCACCCAAAGGGCAAGTCATGTTACCATTCCAAGCACTGGTTTCCTTAGCTATATGAATAAAGGAAAACTATTCAGATAATTTCTTTTTGGAGTTTCTTGTATTCCCTTGGGTGCAGAATCAATTACTTAGAATTCTGGCGTGCAAAGGTTTTGATTACATCACTTTACTCTTAAGATTTTTGGAAGCATTCACGTATCTCAATCACCAAAGTTTTGAGATGAAGTACACAAACTCAAAGCCAATCCGTGACTAATTTATTCCAGAGGCGACACTACTCACTTGCTCCTGGAGATTTTTCAGAAGTGTCACGGCACTTGGCAGGTCTGACTCCAGCACCCCCTACAGAAGGGAGAGGAGGCGTAAAGAAAAGTCATTCTTTCCTCAGGATTATAAGAAAGCGGAAAGTCTAGGGTGGGAAACTGCCCTCTCTCCGTCAGACACCCAGACTCGGGGCCTTCACACTCGGGTTCACAGACTCGCCTTAAAGCCAGCCCCTTGGGTTACTGGACAGGAACGGTAACTCTAGGGAGGCCGCCTCCCTGAAGCAACTTTCATCACCACCCTTCCCTGGTATCAACAGTTTGCCTCCAACCGCTGAAGGCAAAGGAAAACTCCACAATAGCTACGCGAGGGACAAACCACACCAAACTCACCAGAGCCGCCATCTTCGCAAAGCCCACCCCTTCCGGTTTCGTACTTCCTGAGCGCTAAGGGCGTCTTGATAGATTTGATAGACAACTGCCCCTTGCAAATCTAAGCCAATACGAATAAGGGCTTTCTCACTTCCGCCCCCAACAGGATAAACGAGAGGAGGAGTCTGATCTGGCCAATGGAATAAAGGAACTGGCTAAATTCGTCAGACTCAGAAAGAGACGTCAGGACGAAAAAAAAAGCACTTGGCAAGGAGCGTGTGATTGGTAGACTGAGTAAAATGATTGACGGCCAGCCAATAAGAGACAGGCAAATAATTGATTGACAGTTGGAAGGACCAATAGAAAAAAGAAATTAGCAAAGCGAACTTAGCGCGTATTGGCTCCCGTCTGCCGCAGCACCCAGAGTCTTTTATCACGGCACTTTTCTTGTAGTGCCTGAACCGGCCGCTAGGTGATGAGCCTCGGCTTTGCTTTGCGGTGCCGACGTTGCAGAGCCGCCATTGCTGGCTGCTCATCCAACAGCCACCGCGCCAAATGCCTCCCAGACCCGGTGGCCCTGGAATCGATTCTGTAACAGTACTCCTTGTGTGACCGTGGACAAGTCACTCGGTCTCTGAGCCTTCTTCATCTGTAAATAAGAGAGCGAGGCTAGAGAAGCCCAGAGCCAGAGTTTAGAAACCGAGTGCAAGGACACCTGCCCTCTTGGTGTGCACTGTGGAGCGCTGAGAAACGGCTCCAATAACGCCCCGACACTCCTCGCTCCTACCAGTTGGCGGACATGAAAAGAATACGTTTTACAAGTTGGGGAACCGTTCATATTTATATGACTGACCGCGGTCACACATGTCTTCAGCAGAACTTGGTTCAAACTCTGGCAGTGCATGTTTCAGTATAACCTGCCTCATCATTACCCAGTGCTTTCAGATGTGTTCTCTCACTCTAGTTTTTCACAAGCTGGTGAAGTAGGTTGGACGGATACTCATTGTTCCCATCCCATGCCTTAGGAAATAAAGCACCGAAAGGGTGAATGATAGTGTATAATTTTTTGTTCACAACTCGTCCAACAGAGCTGGGTCTAGAAATCAGATCTTACCGACTCGAAGCTGTCTTTTGGAATTAAGAATAACACCTGTATCTGGGCAGGTGGGGTAAGGAAATCCTGGTATCTAGATCTTGCTGGATTCAAGAAGGCAGGAGGGTGTTCAGTCCCCACTCCTCTAACATTTATTTGCTGCTTCAAGCCCACTGTGGAAGCTCAGGACGCTGTTGCAGCATACTTAGTCAATTATCCAGTAGCTTTTGTAATGTTTTATCAAGATTTGTATTATGAAAAGTTTCTGTTTCTACATAAATTTTCGGACCTGTCTAATTAGATCAGCTATAAACTTTTCCTTTTCGGGGAATTTGAAATTTAGTTTGTTCATATGCTTTATGATAGCAATGAGAAAACAAATTGCACTGCCATATTTTGGGTTTTTTTGAGACCGAGTCTCGCTCTGTCACCCAAGCTGGAGTGCAGTGGCGCCATCTTGGCTCACTGCAACCTCCGCCTCCCGGGTTCAAGCGATTCTCCTGTCTCGCCCTCCCGAGTAGCTGGGACTACAGGCACTTGCCACCACACCCGGCTGATTTTTTTTTTTTTTTTTTTTTTTTTTTTTTTTTAGTAGAGACAGGGTTTCACCATGTTAGCTAGGATGGTCTCGATCTCCTGACCTCGTGATCTGCCCGCCTCAGCCTCCCAAAGTGCTAGGATTACAGGCGTAAGCCACCGCGCCCGGCATTTTTTTTTTTGGGCGGAGTCTCATACTGTTGCCCAAGCTGGAGTGCAGTGCCGCGATCTTGGCTCACTGCAACTTCCGCCTCCCTGTTCAAGCGATTCTCCTGCCTCAGCCTCCTGAGTAGCTGGGATTGCAGGCACCCGCCACCATGTCCAGCTCATTTTTTGTATTTTTAGTAGAGACGGGGTTTCTACTAAACCATGGTTGGCCAGGCTGGTCTCAAACTCCTGACCTCACTATCCACCTGCCTCGGCCTCCCAAAGTGCTGGGATTACAGGCATGAGCCACTGCTCCCGGCCTTGATTATTAAAATAATTGTCCACCAGGAACGGTGACTTGAGCCTGTAGTCCCAGCTACTCTGGAGGCTGAGGCAGGAGAATGAGCCCATGTCAAGGCAGCAGTGAGCCATGATCATGCCACTGCACTCCAGCCTGGGTGACGGAGCAAGACACTATCTCTAAAAAAAAAGGTGAAAGAGGGAGACCCCATCTCTAAAAAAATAAAATACTTGTCAACTATAGGGGCAGAAAAGTGTGATACCTTTCCTCACCCATCATAAGGGTCATAGAAGACACTCATAACAAAAGACAAGTTAACAAGAAAAAAGTTTGATGAATTTATTTAAAGTTTTACATGACACGGGAGCCTTCAGAAATGAAGATTCCATTTTTATGGTTAGGTTTGATGAAGAATGGACAGCGTGTAGAAATGTGATAGGACAAAAAGAGTATGATCTGACAGAACTAGACTGAGGGGGGAATCCCAGCAAGGCCTGTCCAGATTTTTCTTAGCCTCTCTAGATAGCAATCCTTTGGGGTATAGGGAATGCGAAAGGAAAATAACTTGGGACCCCAGTTCACTATGCCAAAAGAAAAAAATTAAGCTCAACAGAGTCATGCAAGCAACTGCCTTTGCTTTTGTTCCTAAGCGGATAGCTACAGATAAAATGTTAAATATCTCTACAAGTATTTACTGTGTGTTCACCTTATCTTGTGTGCCGATTTACTGAGCCTGAGACAAATACCAACTGACTATTCCTCTACCTGCTCCTTTTCTCTTGCAACATGTGAATCAGTGTACCCTCCCTCTTTCTCCTCCAGCCTACTTTTCCCCTTTTAATAGTGAAGCCCTGAAAGTCATCTTTGGAGAAAGGCACAAACCTCACTCCCAGACACGTCCTTAATCTTGGCAAAATAAACTGCTAAATTGATTGAGACCTGTTTCAGATACTTTCTGGTTTACAGGGAGGATCCCTCCAAAATGAGGATTTATGACTGACAATCAAATGAGGAAGTCAGAGAATATTTTTTACGGCTAGCTCCTAGCAGAAAGGTGAGAGAAATTTAGAGTAAAATTTTTAGGTTTTATGGCTGGTTTGGGGGACAGAGCTTCCAGTTTTTTTGTTGTTTTGTTTTTGTTTTTGTTTGTTTTGAGACGGAGTCTCGCTCTGTCACCCAGGGTGGAGTGCAGTGGCGCGATCTCAGCTCGCTGTAATCGCTTGCCTCCTGGGTTCAAGCGATTCTTCTGCCTCAGCCTCCCGAGTAGCTGGGATTACAGGCATACGCCACCACGCCCAGCTAATTTTTGTATTTTTAGTAGAGATAGGGTTTCACCATATTGGCCAGGTTGGTCTCGAACTCCTGACCTCGTGATCCACCCACCTCGGCCTCCCAAAGTGCTGGGATTACAGGCATAAGCCACCACACCCAGCCCTGGGGTTCCAGTTTTTACAACCTGCATTAGGGAAGACGAATTCTAATTTTTTTTTCTTTTTTTTTTTTTTTGAGACGGTGTCTTGCTCTGTTGCCAGGCTGGAGTCAGTGGCACGATTTCAGCTCACTGCAACCTCCACCTCCTGGGTTCAAGCAGTTCTCCTGCCTCGGCCTCCTAAGTAGCTGGGATTACAGGCATGCGCCACCACGCCTGGCTAATTTTTTTTTGTATTTTTGGTAGAGTCGGGGTTTCACCACATTGGCCAGGCTGGTGTCGAACTCCTGACCTTGTGATCCACCGGCCTTGGCCTCCCAAAGTACTGGGATTACAGGCATGAGCCACCGCGCCCGGCCTTTGTTTTTTGTTTTTTAGACAGATTCTCGCTCTGCTGCTGAGGCTGGAGTGACTGGAGTGCAATGGCACAATCTCTGCCCACTGCAGCCTCTGCCACGATGCCCGGCTAATTCTTGTATTTTTAGTAGAGATGGGGTTTCATCACATTGGCCAGGCTGGTCTCAAACTCCTGGCCTCAAGTGATCTGCCCACCTCAGCCTTCCAAAGTGCTGGGGTTACAGGTGTGAGCCACCACACCCAGCCAGAATTCTAGTTTCTATGGCTTGCCTTGCAGCAGAAGGAAGGGCAGCAGACAAGAGGGCAGGAGAACGTCAGAGAAAGACTTTGCTTCTGAGGCTGCTTCTAAGGCCTTCCAATCTCCTTTAGTTCAAAGTGCTTAGCATGCCAAAGTGCCATACTCTGGAGTATCGTTTTCTGAGCCCTGACACAATCATTCCTTTTGTTACAAGAGAATCTTGGAGCTAACAGTACAATAAATCTTTGTAAAGCTCTTCTACCACTCAACCAACAAGCATTGGCAAAGAATACAAGATCATTAAATTTATTGTCTTCTATTTCTTTCAACAGTTTCATAAACTGGCAATCGTCCATAATATTTCAAGTATATACTGAGAAAAATTTTTAACAGCTATATTGAGAGTTAATATACATATCATACAATTCACTCTTTAAAGGATACAGTTCAGTGGGGTTGGGCATGGTAGCTTGCACCTGTAATCCCAGCACTTTGGGAGGCTGAGGCAGGAGGATCACTTGAGGCCTGGAGTTTGAGACCAGCCTGGGGAGCATAGTGAAACCCATCTCTACAAAAAAAAAAAAAAAAAAATTGTTTTGATTTAAAAAATCATAGAATTCAGCGGCTTTTAGTATATTCACAGAGTTGTGCAAATATAACCATAATAATTTTAGAACATTTTTACAATGTTCCAAAAAAAACCCAGTATCCATTAGTAGTCACTTCCCCTTTTTTTCCCAACCCTCTAACCCTCAGCTCTAGACAACCCCTAATCAACTTTGTATCCCTGTAGCTTTGTCTATTCTGAACATATCCTTAATGTGGAATTATGCAATGTGTAGTCTTTTGTGACTGGCTGCTTTCACTTAGCATAATGTTGTCAAGGTTTATCCATATTGTAGTGTATATCACTACTTTATTCCTTTTTACTGCTGACTAATATTTCATGGTATAGATATACTTCATTTTATTTATCCATTCATCAGTTGATGGGCATTTGGGTTGTTTCCACGTTCTGGCTAAGTAGTGCTGCTATAAACATTTGTAGCCAAATTCCTATGGGAACATATGTTTTCGATTCTTTTGGGTTTACATCTAGGAGTAGAGTTGCTGGGTCATACAGTAACTCTATGTTTAACCATTTGAGGAACTGCCAGACTGTTTTCCAAAGGGCTGCTCTGTTTTACATTTCCACCAGCAACAAAACAGTTCCAATTTTTCCACATCCTTGCCAACATCTGCTATAATCTATAGTCTTAATTATAGTTACTCTAGTGAGTTACTCCAGTGTCTTATTGAGGTTTTGATTTGCATTTCCCTAATGTCTTACGATGTTGGACATCTTTTCATGTGCTCATGGGCCACATGAGTATCTTTGAAGAACTGTCGGCTGGGCACGGTGGCTCACGCCTGTAATCCTGGCACTTTGGGAGGCCGAGGCGAGCGGATCACGAGGTCAGGAGTTCAAGACCAGCCCGGCCAATATGGTGAAACCCCGTTTCTGCTAAAAATACAAAAATTAGCTGGGTGTGGTGGCACATGCCTGTAGTCCCAGCTATCGGGAGGCTGAGGCAGAAGAATTGTTTGAACCCAACCCAGGAGGCGGAGATGGCAGTGAGCCGAGATTGCACCAATGCACTCCAGCCTGGGTGACAGAGCAAGACTCCGTCTCAAAAAAAAAAAAAAAAAAAAAAGAACTGTCTGTTCAGATCATTTTTAAATTGAGTTGTCTTTTTATTATTGGTCGTAAGAGTTCTTTCCATATTCTAGACACAAGCCCCTTATTAGATACATGATTTGCAAATATTTTCTCCCACTTTGTTTTGTCTTTTCACTTGCTTAATGGTATTATTTGGAGGACAAAATTGTTGAAGTTTGGTTTGTTTTGTTTTGCTTTTTGAGATGGAGTCTCGCTCTGTCACTCAGGCTGGAGTACAGTGGCACGATCTTGGCTCACTGCAACCTCCGCCTCCCGGATTCAAGCGATTCTCCTGCCTCAGCTTCCCGAGTAACTGGGATTGCAGGCATGCACCACCATGCCTGGCTAATTTTTTGTACTTTTAGTAGAGACGGGGTTTCACCATGTTGGCCAGGCTGGTCTTGAACTCCTGACCTCAAGCAATCCACCTGCCTCAGCCTCCCAAAGTGCTGTGATTACAGGTGTGAGCCACGATGCTTGGCCTTTTTTTTTTTTTTCTCCTCTTTTTTTTTTTTTGAGACAGTGTCTCGCGCTGTCACCTGGGCTGGAGTGCACCAGCATGATTTCAGCTCACCACATCCTTGACCTCCCTGCCTCAAGTGATCCTGCAGCCTCAGCCCCCCATAGCTGGGACTACAGGTATGTACCACCACGCCCGACTAATTTTTGTGGGTTTTTTTTTTTTTCACAGAGACAGATTTTTGCCATGTTGCCCAGGCTAGTCTCAAACTCTTGGTTCAAGGAATCCTCCTGCCTCAGCCTCCCAAAGTGCTGGGATTACAGGTGTTAGCCACCATGCCTGGCCAAGATTTTAATTTTTATGAAGTCCAATTTACCTTTTTCTGGGGGGTGGGGGCGGAGTGTTGCTTGTGCTTTAGGTATCATATCTAAGAAATTGGTGCTTAGGCAACAAGCTCATGAAGATTGACACTTATGTTTCCTCCTAAGAGTTCAAAAATTGACTCAAAATGGATCAAAGACCTAATGTAAGATCCACTTTACTTTTACACTGTTGGTGGGACTGTAAACTGGTTCAACCACTGTGGAAGTCGGTGTGGCAATTCCTCAGGGATCTAGAACTAGAAATACCATTTGACCCAGCCATCCCATTACTGGGTATATACCCAAAGGACTATAAATCATGCTGCTATAAAGACACATGCACACGTATGTTTATTGCAGCACTATTCACAATAGCAAAGACTTGGAACCAACCCAAATGTCCAACAATGATAGACTGGATTAAGAAAATGTGGCACATATACGCCATGGAATACTATGCAGCCATAAAAAAGGATGAGTTCATGTCCTTTGTAGGGACATGGATGAAATTGGAAATCATCATTCTCGGTAAACTATCGCAAGGACAAAAAACCAAACACCGCGTGTTCTCACTCATAGGTGGGAATTGAACAATGAGAACACATGGACACAGGAAGGGGAACGTCACACTCTGGGGACTGTTGTGGGGTGGGGGGAGGGGGGAGGGATAGCATTAGGAGATATACCTAATGCTAAATGACGAGTTAATGGGTGCAGCACACCAGCATGGCACATATATACATATGTAACTAACCTGCACATTGTGCACATGTACCCTAAAACTTAAAGTATAATTTAAAAAAAGTCAATTTTTGTGTGTGGTGTGAAGTAGGGGTCTGCCCTCATTCCTTTGCATGTGAATATTCAGTTGTCCCAGCAACATTTTTTGAGAAGACTATTCTTTCCTTGTTGATCATTTCCTCAAGGGTCTTGGGACCCTTGTTAAAAATCAACTGGGCATAAATGGCCGGGTGCAGTGGCTCACGCCTATAATCCCAGCATTCTGAGAGGCCAAAGCGGGCAGATCACTTGAGGTCAGGATTTCAAGACCAGCCTGAGCAACATGATGAAACCCTGTCTCTACCAAAAAAATAAAATACTAAAATTAGCCATGTGTGGTGGCACACACCTGTAGTCTAAGCTATTCAGGAGGCTGAGGCAGGAGAATAGCTTGAATCCAGGAAGTGGAGATTGCAATGAGCCAAGATTGTGCCACTGCACTTCAGAGTAGGCAACAGAGTGAGACCCTGTCTCAAAAAAAAAAAAAAAATCAATTGGCTATAAATGTACATGTGTATTTCTGGACTCTCAATTCTATTCCATTAATCTGTATGTCTGTCTTGATGCCAGTACCACACTATCTTGATTACTGTATATTTGTAATAAGTTTTGAAATTAGGAAATGTAAGTCCTCCAATTTTGTTATTAGTTTTTTTAATAGAGACAGAGCTTTGCCATTTTGACCAGGCTGGTCTTGAACTCCTGGCCTCAAGCGATCCACCCGCCTCAGCCTCCCAAAGTGCTGGGATTACAGGCGTGAACCACAATACCCAGCCTAACAATTTTGTTATTTTTCAATATTATTTGGCTATTCTGGGTCCCTTGCATTTCCATATGAATTTTACGATCAGCTTGTCAGTTTTTGTCCAAAAAGGACAACTAGAATTTTGATAGGGATTGCAGTGAATCTGTAGATCCACTTGGAGAGTACTTCCATGTTAATTACATTAAGCCTTCAGGTCTATGAACATGAGACATCTTTCCACTTGTTTAGGTCTTCTTTAATTTCTTTCAACAATATTTTGTAGGTTTTAGGGTATAAGTTTTGCATTTCTTCTGCTAAATTTATTGCTATGTTTTCAAAATTATTTTTCACGTCATATTATGTTCCT
The DNA here is from genome assembly GCF_029281585.2 of Gorilla gorilla gorilla. Classification (NCBI taxonomy): domain Eukaryota; kingdom Metazoa; phylum Chordata; class Mammalia; order Primates; family Hominidae; genus Gorilla; species Gorilla gorilla. The sequence continues at coordinate 33,180,750 of NC_073239.2, forward strand.
ATGACTGCTTTTACAAATTACCATAAACTTGGTGGCTTAAAACAACAGGAATTTATTATGTCATCATCCAGGAGGCTGAAGGTTCAAAATCAGTTGAATTTGTCTGAAATCAAGGTGTCAACGGGGCCACACTCCCTCTGGAGGCTCTAGAGGAGAACTTGTTCTTTGACCCTTTCAAGCTGATGGCTGACAGCATTCCTGGACTTGTGGCCATGTCACTCCAGTCTCTGCCTCCTTGGTCACATTGCCTACTCTTCTGTGTTGTCAAATCTCCTCTGCCTCTGTTTTATAAGGACACTTGTGATTGGATTTAGGGCCCACTTGGATAATCCAGAATAATCTCCCTAAGGTAACCTCCTTGATTTTATCACATTTGTAAAGACCCTTTGTTCTTATAAGGTAACATTTCCAGGTTCTAGAGATTAGGACTTGGTATTTTGGGATGGCCATTATTCAGCTATTGCAGATCCTATTGTAAATGGAACTGTGTTTTAATTTTATTTTTTGATTGTTCATTGCCAGTATGTAGAAATCCAATTGATTTTTGTGTATTAATCTTGTGCCCTGCAACTCTGCTGAACTCATTTATGGTTTTCTTTTGTTCTGTTTTGTTTTGAGACAAAGTCTCACTCTGTCACCGAGGCTGGAGTGCAGTGGCACTGTGTCGGCTCACTGCAACCTCCGTCTCCTGGGTTCAAGCAATTCTCCTGCCTCAGCCTCCGGAGTAGCTGGGATTACAGGCGTCCACCACCACGCCCGGCTAGTTTTTATATTTTTAGTAGAGACAGGGTTTCACCATGTTGGCCAGGCTGATCTTGAACTCCTGACTTCAGGTGATCCCCCCGCCTTGGCCTCCCAAAGTGCTGGGATTCTAGGCATGAGCCACCGCGCCTGGCCTAGCTGAACTCATTTATTATTCTAATTGTGTTTTAGTGGATTCCTTAGAATTTTCTATATATAAAATCATGTCATCTGCAAATAGAATTTTACTTCCTCCTTTCCATTCTGGATGCCTTTGATCTCATTGCCTTGCCTAATTGCCCTGACTCCAATACAATGTTGAATAGAAGTGGCAAGAGTGGACATCCTAGGCTTCCTACTCCTGATCTTATGGGGAAAACATTAAGTCTTTCGCTATTAAGTATTATGTTAACTGTGGAGTTTCAATAAATGCCCTTTATCAGGCTGAGGAAGTTTCCTTCTATTCCTAGTTTGTTAAGTGTTTTTATCCTGAAAAGGTGTTGTATTTTGCCAAATGCTTTTTCTATGTCTATTGAGATGATCATGTGATTTTTGTTCTTGATTCTGTTGCTACTGTGTGTTACATTAATTGACTTTCAAATGTTAAGCTAGCCTTACATTCCTGGTGTAAATCCTAGTTGGGCATGGTATATAATCCTTTTTATGTGCTGATGGATGCAATTTGCTTATATTTTGTTAAGAACCTTTACATCTATATTCATAAGAAATATTGCTCTGTATTTTTCTTTTCTTGTGATATCTTTGTCTAGTTTTGATGTCAGGGTAATATTGGCCTCATAAACATGAGTTGGGAAGTGCTGAGAAATTTTTAACAACCATATCCATGAATTTTTCATACAGTCTGTTTCAGAAAGTTGAACATGAATATTTTAAATATGTGTCATGTGGTATGATAAAACAATAATGGAAACACCAGTCTCTTGTTTTAAAATTCCAATACATTTGAACTTTTAACCAAACATGGCTGGAGCGCCATCCATTTTGATATAAACCAAACTTTTTATATCTAGCAAAATTATTCTATGCCATGAGTTTAATTTGCAGGGGAGCCACATATTTCTTTGTAAATTTAGAAGTCTTTTGAGACCAATAAAACAAAACAAAACAAAAAGCCAAAAGTATTAATTGGGCAGTATCTCATACTGCATAATTCATCTAAAGCTAAAGAAAAGTACTTGCAATTTTTGAAATTCTGAATCATTTGAATTTTTTTTTTTTTGAAACAGAGTCTTACTGTGTCACACAGGCTGGAGTGCAGTGGTATGATCTTGGCTCACTGCAACCTCTGCCTCCGGGTTTAATCAATTCTCATGCCTCAGCCTCCCGAGTAGCTGGGATTACAGGCATACACCACAACTCCTGGCTAATTTTTTTTATTTTTAGTAGAGACAGGGTTTCGTCATGTTGGCCAGGCTGGTCTTGAACTCCTGACCTCATCTGATCAGCCCGCCTCGGCCTCCCAAAGTGCTGGGATTACAGGCGTGAGCCACCACTTCCGGCCTGAATCATTTGAATTTTGACTTTGTTAGAGGTGTCTTGAATTCTATAGCAACTGTTTTGTCTTCAATTGGAGAGCCTTCATTTAAAAAAATTTTTCTAGACTTTTCCCTATAATTTTCTGACAAAATTTTCATAACTGAAACAACAGATTCTTTTACGTCTCCATCTAAAAATGGTTTTCTTTTTTGTGTAAGAATCTAAGCTATTTTATTGCTCAATAAAGTTACAAGCTCAGATTCTGTTAATTTTTTTTTAATTTTTGGACATTTAATTTTGATTTCAGGAGACTAATTTTATCAATTCATTTTGATTATTGAACAGAAATTTAAAAATCAAGTTCACTATGTATTTATTGAAAGTTTCTCTTAATATTTTGTCCATTTTATTATCTTAAAATTTTTTTACACAAGGAACAACTTTTTTTTCCCCATTTTGCTTTGCTACTGCAAATTGCTATTGCCATCCATGGTGACATTTATAATCACTCACATTTAAAGTGATTATTGATATATTTGAATTATATATTTACCATGTGTGTAATTGTTTTGTATTCACTACACTTTTTTGTTTTTTTAAAAATTCTTCTCTCTTTTTCTGCCTTCTCTGGTTTTAATTGAGCATTTTATGGGATTCTGTTTTCTCTCCACTCAGCATATCTAAAGGAAAACTGTTTCTCTACTCACAAGACTTCTGATACCAAATATGTAGGGTTTTCACACAGAGCAATTTAGCTAAGTGTGCTAAAATGTAATCCATTCTGATACTAACTACCTGGAGTTAGCACAAATCCCACAGGTTAAAGACTTAGTCCCACAAGACTGCCCTACCTCCACATCAGATGCCAGTTACAAGTAATGGATCCCCAGGTTACCCACACTTCTCTCTCACTGGACTACAAATTGAGGATTCCCATGACCCCCTCCTCAGACTCAGTAATTTGTTTTAATGGCTCACAGAACGCAGAGAATCTCTTTACTTACCTTTACCAGTTTATTATGAAGGCTATCATAAAGGATACAGATGACTCACTGAAAAGGCACATAGAGCAAAGTCCAGATAGGTCCTGCACACAGGAGCTTCTGTCCCCATGGAGTTGAGGTGCACCCTCCTCCCAGCATATGGATGTGTTCACCAACCTGGAAACCTTCTCAACCTCATCATTTGAGGTTTTTATGGAGGTTCCATTACATAGGCATAATTGATTAAGTCATTAGCCATTGTGATTAACTCAATCTCTAGCCTCTCTCCCTTCTCTGGAAGTTGGGCAGAGGGGGTGGGTGCTGAAAGTTCCAACCTGTTTTAATCCATTCTGCCACTGCAACAAAACCATCACAGACTGGGTAATTTATAAATAATAGAAATTTATTGTCCCGGCGCAGTGGCTCATGCCTGTAATCCCAGTACTGTGGGAGGCTGAGGCGGGCCGATCACCTGAGGCCAGGAGTTTGAGACCAGCCTGACCAACATGGAGAAACCCCGTCTCTACTAAAAATACAAAATTAGCTGGGCGTGGTGGTGCGTGCTGGTAATCCCAGCTACTCAGGAGGCTGAGGCAGGAGAATCGCTTGAACCCGGGAGGCGGAGGTTGCAGGGAGCCGAGATCGCACCATTGCACTCCAGCCTGGGCAACAAGAGCGAAACTCCGTCCCAAAAAAAAAAAAAGAAAAAAGAAATTTATTTCTCACTGTTTTGGTAGCTAGGAAGTCCAGGATGAAGGTACTGGCTGACTTGGTGTTTGGCAAGGGCTTGCTTTCTGCTTCCAAGAAGGTGCTTTGTGGCTGTGGCTCCATCCTCTGGAGGGGACATATGTTGTGTCCTCACTTGGCAAAAGAGCAGAAGGGCGAAAGGGATGAATGTTCTCCCTCAGGCTGTTTTATAAGGGTACTAATCTCATCCACAAGGAGGAGCTCTCATAGCCTGGTCGCTCCCAAGGTCCCCAACTCTTAATAATGTCATCTTGTGGGAGCTATAGTCCAACACATGAATTTTGCAGGGACACATACATTCAAACCATAGCCCTCTAATCACATAGTTTGTCCCTCTGCCAGTCAGCCCCCATCCTGCAAGGGTCACTTCATTAACATAAGACCAGTTATGGTTGTAAGGTGCTTACTATGAATAACAATAACTACCACCTCTATCACCCTGGATATTCCAAGGATCCGAGCTACTCTGTGTGAGGAACTGGGGACAAAAATAAAATATTAATTTATTGTATTACACTAGGAGCTCTGTATCAGAAACCAGGGATAAAGACCAAATATATATTTCTTATCATATCACTATATCACGTACACTTCTGGGTTTGTTTGTTGAGATGGAGTTTCACTCTTGTCTCCCAGGCTGAAGTGCAATGGCACGATCTCAACTCACTGCAACATCTGCCTCCCAGGTTCAAGCGATTCTCCTGCCTCAGCCTCCCAAGTAGCTGGGATTACTGGCGTGCGCCACTATGCCCAGCTAATTTTTGTATTTTTAGTAGAGACATTGCCCAGGCTGGTCTCGAACTCCTGACCTCTGGTGATCCACCCACCTTGGCCTCCCAAGTGCTGGGATTACAGGCGTGAGCCACCATGCACAGCCCCAGTTACACTTCTTACAAAAATATTTTAGTGTTTGCCTTAGGATTTGCAATATACATTTACAACTAATTGAAATCCACTTTCAAATAATATTCTGTCTCACGGTTAATGCAGGTACCTTATAATATAACAGAGTATTCCTAATTCCTCCCTCCCTTCTCTACTAACATCACTATAATTCATTGAACCACTTGTTCATGTGCTCTAATCACCCAATCCATTGCTGCTATTATTACTTTGAACAGTTATCTATTAGATCTGATAGGATTAAGAAAAAGATTTATTTTATCTTCATCTTTTGCCTTCTCTGATGTTCTTCTTTCTTTATGTAGATGCAAGTTTCTGATTTATGTAATCGTCTTTTAGCATTTCTTGAGAGGCAGGTCTGCTGGTGACAGATTCCCTCACTTTTGTTTGTTTGAGAACTTTTTTTTTTTTTTAATTGGAGTAGCCTCCATTCTCCAAAATAGAAAGGGTCCCTTGAGGAAGTCTTTATTTTCTCTTCACTTTTGAGAAATAATTTCATTGTATACAAAATTTTAGTTTGGTGGATTTTTTTTTCAACACTTTAAATATTTCACTTTACTCTCTTTTTGCATGCAGATTTCTGACAAGAAATTACATTTTCATTCTTATCCGTTCCTCTATAGGTAATTTTTTTCTCTTCTTTAAGATTTTCTGTTTGTCTTTGGTTTTTGCAATTTGAATATGATATGCCCAGGTATAGGGGTTTTTGTGGTATTTACCCTGCTTTGATATTTTTTTCTAATCTTCTTGCATTTATGGTTTGGTTTCTGTCATTAATTTTAAAAAATTCTCAGCTTTTTTTTTTTTTTTTTAGTTGAAGTCTCGCTCTGTCACCAGACTGGAGTGCAGTGGCGTGATCTCACTCACTGCAACCTCTGCCTCCCGGGTTCAAGCGATTCTCCTGCCTCAGCCTCCTGAGTAGCTGGGACTATAAGCACCCACCACCACACCCGGCTAATTTTTGTATTTTTAGTAGAGACAAGGTTTCACCATGTTGGTCAGGCTGGTCTTGAACTCCTGACCTTGTGATCCGCTCGCCTCGGACTCCCGAAGTGCTGGGATTACAGGAGTGAGCCACTGCACCCAGCCTGCCATTATTACTTCAAATATTTATTCTGCCCATTTCCTTCTCCTTCTGGTATTTCCATTACACATAATTACATATTTTGTAATTGTCCCACAGTTCTTGAATATTGTTACTTTTCTTTTGGCATTTCAGTTTGGGAAGTTTCTATTGACATATCTTCAAGCTCATTGAATATTTCCTCAGCCATGTCCAGTCTACTAATCCATCAAGGCATTCTTCTTTTTGGTCAGTGTTTTTGACTCTAACATTTCCTTTTGATTCTTTCCTAGAGTTCTCGTCTCTCTGCTTTACATTACCCATCTGTTCTTGAATATGATCCACTTTTTCTCCATTAGAGTCCTTAGCATATTAATCATAGTTAATTTAAATTTCCACTCCAATAATGTATTAATCATGTTTTTTAATTTTCTGTATTTTATGAGGTTTTGACATCTTAGGGGCCTGCTAATCCTGGAAAGACTGCCTCTTTCAGAGCTAACTAATTTCTAGAGGCAGTAAACAACTTGCCCATGAGCATCCAGCAAACCAACCAATCCAAAGCTTGTATCCCTAACCACCTCCTTTATCTAACTCTTGCACACCAAGCTAGTATTTCCCCTGCCCTAATTAATCCCAGGGCCAGAGACCAGACAACTAGAGATCACTGCTGTAACACAGAGCCTGCTAAAATTGTCCAGATTGGTCAGAGCTAAGCTATTTACCTTGCCCTGCCTTCCTTTCCTGTGGAAAACACAATAAAGGTTTGTGTCCATGCTTTTCTCTCTCTGTCTACCTCCCGACTGAACTGGATGCTTCTCCATCTGGCCCTGTGTGGCATGAGTTGTCCCCTCCTCTTAAGAACTGTAATAAACTCTTCTTTCAAGGCAGTTGTCTCCATGTTTGTCATTTTACCATACTTGATTAAAACAAAATCTTCAGTACATTTTAAAACAGATAATACCAAAATCTCTGCCACATCTGAGTCTAGTTCTGATGCTGGCTATGTCTCTTTGGATTGTGTTTTTTCTTGTCTTTTAGCATGCCTTGTAATTTTTTGCTGAAAGCAGACATGGTAATAGGAATTGAGGTAGACTTTGTGTGAAGTTTTATTTTTATTTTTATCTGACCAGGAGTTAGACTGTGTTTAGTTTGCTGCAGCAGTAGGTGTCAAAGATTTTAATTTCTTCTAAAGTCCTTGTGTTTGCCTCCTCTGTTGTCTTTGAGTTTCCCTAGAAACTCCTTCGTAAATAGAATCTAAGCCTTGCAGCCTTGTCAGCTATAATCCACTTTTACTATTCAGGAGTCCTGTTGATGTGGTAGCAAGATACGGGGTAGGAGAGCATTCTATAGTCCTATGATTGGGGCTCAGTATTTTAGTGGGCCTGTGACTCTAGACTGTAACCTTCATAATTGCTTCTTAGGGTATTGTTTTGTTTTGTTTTGTTTTGTTTTGTACCTCATATGTGAGATAAGAAGTCCAGAATGAATTGTTTCTTAGGGTATTTGTTTTGTTTTGTTTTGTTTTTTACCTCATATGTGAGACAGGAAGTCCAGAATGAGATGGAGCTAGATAATTTCCCTTTCCCCAAGTAAAAGAAGACATCAGCGAAGGCTTTCCCCCTGCTGGATAGGCCTTAGTTGTGGAGAAAGCTCTGATTTTATTTCTAAATGGTCACTTTACCCTCGCCCTGCCAAACATAAGGATATTTCTCTCCATTCTTCGTCATGAGAACCTGGTGGGAGGTAAAACTCATGAAAGTGTGGGTTCTCCCCTTAGACTGGGCTCCCAGGAGTTTTTAACTCTCAAGCTAATTCACGCTCAGCCTCTGGCAATTCATCGAAGTTACCATTTAGGTGTTCCTGTCAGTTACTGGTTCCAGCACCTCCTGCTTCAGGTAAGCTGGCTTGTATTCTCTGTATTCACCCGTCTCTCCAGTTTTCAGGGTGATAGTTTGTCCTGTAGCCAAAATTCTCTGATAGAACTAAGAAAAGTTGTAGGTTTTCAGTTCAGCTTTCTTCTTGCTTTGAGAATGAGAGAGAATGTTTCCTAACCAAAGACTTTTCCTATGTTTTCTTCCAAAAATTGTAAGTTTTAGATCTTACATGTAAGTCTCTGAACTGTTTTAAGTTATTTTTGTGTATAGCGTGGGGTGTCGTCTAAACGTATCTTTTTGCATGTGTGTATCCAGCACCATCTCTTCATAGAATAGTTTAGGAATCTTTGTTGAAAATAAATTGATCTCCCTTCATTTTAAATTTTAACTAAATGAAAAATTCAGTGTCTCAGTTGCACTAGACACATTTCAAGTACCCAACAGCCATGTTTGGCTAGTGACTACCACACTCAGTAGTGTAGCCCTAGGGGACACAAAGATGAAAATATTACAGTTCTCAACCCCAAGGACCTCATATTCTGGTGACATCAACTTAAGGAAACTGAAGCGGTGTAAGAATAAGCAATATGCTAACAATGAAAAGCAACAGCAGGAAAAAAAGCCACAATGATTGCAAATTAATGCTTTCAAAGGGTGGCTATATGTAAACATATTCATAATTTTTGACTAAGGAATTCGTCTCCTAGAATTTGTTCTGTTGAAATCATTCAAAATAAAAAGAAGCCATGTGTACTTATGTTTAGAGATACTTTATTTATAAGTTCAAAAAAACTACAAACAGGGAGTCAGTGGGAATGAGGAGTAACTGCTAATAGGTATGGTATTTCTTTTGGAGGTGATGAAAATGTTCTAAAATTTGATAGCGGTGATGCTTGCACAACTCTGAATATACTAAAAACTACTGAATCGTATATTGTAAAATGGTAAATTTTATGGCACGTGAATTATATCTCAATAACAATGTTATTTAAAACTGTAAACAATCTAAATATCAAACAAATAAATGTTAATATTTTTACTCAGAAATAGCAAATGAATAGCTCTGTAGCTCCATTTATTGGGCATTTACTACATGCCAGGCACTATTCTGAGCACTTTACATGCATTAACTCAGTGGTTCTCAAGGTGTGGTCCTCAATCCAGTAGCATCTGGTATGCAAATTCAGGCATCCCAGGCTGGAGTGCAGTGATGCAATCTCGGCTTACTGCAGTCTCCACCTCCCAGGCCCAAATGATTCTCCTGCTTCAGGCTCCCAAGTAGCTGGGATTATAGGCATGCACCACCACACCAGCTAATTTTTTTTTTTTTATTTTTCATACAGATGGGGTTTCACCATGTTGGTCAGGCTGGTCTCAAACTCCTGACCTCAAATGATCTGCCTGCCTCAGCCTCCCAAAGTCCTGGGATTACAAGCGTGAGCCGCTGCACCCAGCCAAGAAAATGTGTCCTAACAAAGCTTCTGTGTGATTCTGCAGCATGAACAAGTTTGAGAATCTCTGTATGTATTATGCCATTCTTGCATTGCTATGAAGAAGTGCCTGAGACTGGGTAATTTACGAAGAAAAGAGGTTTAATTGCCTCACAGTTCTGCAGGCTTTACAGTATCTGCTCAGCTTCAGGGAAGGCCTCAAGGAACTTTTACTCATGGCAGAAGGCAAAGCAGGAGAAGGCATGTCATATGGCAAGAGCGGGAGCAAGACAGGGAGAGGGTGCCACATGCTTTTAAACAATCAGATCTTGAGAGAACACACACACTATGGTGAGGACAGCACCAAGGGGATGGAGCTAAACCATTCATGAGAAATCTACTCCCAGGACCTAAACACCTCCCACCAGTCCCCACCTCCAACACTGAGGATTACATTTCAACATGAGATTTGGGGGGACACATATTTAAACTATATCACTGTATTAAGTTATCTGACAGCAAACCCATAGGTTAGCAATATTATTATCCCCATTTATGAAATATAAGATTGTAAGAATATGAAATGCTAATTGGTGTTTTATGAGATTATGTACATATATATATCTACACACAGCAGCCATACAAAAATATATATTATACACATATACACACCCCTTGGAAAGAACTGAACAAACGAGAATAATGTGATTGGGTAGGAGATCTTGGGTGTCATTTTTGTAGTTGTAAAGTTTCAACAAAGTTTGTTTTGTGTGTTTCAGGGGTAGCTGTGTTGGACTGGCAAGTGCTTTCAAACCAGAGCCACTGAGCTTTGCCTAGAAAAGCAGCCAGAAAAAGTCCCGACAAGGTCAGGGACTGAGAAAGCCCAACCTGGGGTGAGGGTGCTGTCCATAGACCAGTCAGACCTGGGGGGAGACTGTGAAGGGATAAGGTGGGGCAGTTGGGCCAGCTTATGGAGGGCCTTTAAATGCCAGCCAGAGGAGTCCAGGCTTCATCTTAAAGACAACAGGGAGCCCTGGAAGTTTCTATGAATGACAGATATGTAAGAGGTAGTGCTTTAGAAAATCAAGTCTGCTAGCCATCTGGTGAAATGAGCCTCTGGAAGACTAGTTAAGGTGCTGTTGCAATTATCCAGACATGGAAAAGGGGCTTGCCTAGTGTTTTTCGAGAGAATGGAAAAGAAAGGAGGAGGCGGGACATTTCGAAGGTGGAATCTACCGAATAGTATAAATGTAACTGAGTACGTTTCTCCTGGATCCCTTCCCCTTTCTCTTCTCTAGTTCCCAGTTTCTCTAGGTAGGTTTCTTCATTCTTTACCTGTGACCACAAGTCTAGAATCTCTCATGCAAATGAATCAGAAACTAAACGTTGCTTTCCCCAAGAATGACTGGTTATGCCACCTATTCTATAAAATCAGATAGTATCATGATCTCTCTTAAAACACATTAATAGCTGCTCAGTGCCTATAGATTAAAGTCCAAACTTCCTTAACTTGGTTCAGAAGGTCCTTCATGACCAGCTGAACCTGCCTTCTAGGCTCTTCTCTTGTCATATTCCCCTGATTACTCCCATACTTTAGCCATTCTGAATCAATTTCAGTTCCTCTTGGGGCTTTGGACACGCTGGCTTCTCTGCTCAGCTCCTTCTTGACATATTCTGATATAATTTGTATCTGTGTCCTCACCCAAATCTCATATTGAAATGTAATCCCCAATGTTGGAGGTGGGGCCTGGTGAGAGGTGACTGGATCACGGGAGCAGATTTCTTATGAATGGTTTAGCTGCATCCCCCTTGGTACTGTCCTCACAGTAGTGAGCGAGTTCTGGTGCCATCTGGTCATTTGAAAGTGTGCAGCACCTCCCCTTCTCTCTCTTGCTCCTGCTTTCACTATGTGACGTGCCTGCTCCCTCTTCACCTTCCACCATGATTGGAAGCTTCCTGAGGCCTCCCCAGAAGCAGATGCCACTATGCTTCCTGTACAGCCTACAGAACGGTGAGCCAATTGAACCTCTTTTCTTTATAAATTACCCAGTCTCTGGGATTTCTTTATAGCAATGTGAGAACGGACTAATACATATTCCAATTTATCCTTTAAGTCTCACCTAAAATGGTGTTTCTTCCAGACAGCCTTCCCTGATCGCCAGTCCAAATCATGTGGCCTTGCTTCATGCTCCCATGGCATCCGGACTTTGCCCTTCATAGCACCTGGTACTTCCTCCGTTATAGTACCTGTTCTGTTATATTGTAACCACATCTGTGCTTGTCTGCCCTGCTACAGTGTTAAAGTAATTGAAATGGACACTGGGCCTGAGGAATCCCTGAGCAGGAAAAGCCAGTTAGGCCTCTTAAGTGATCTTAACCTTGCTTGATTTGTGAACATAAGTGAAACTTAACTTGGGCTATTTCTTGTAAATGCCTATGTTAAAGAAAAACAGAACTTAAGCTCAATGAATCAGAAGCAACCAACAAACTTATAATTATGTGACTAGGGACTTTCTAACAGGACAGACCAAATAAGACAGCTGTATACCTGTAACCAATCAAATGTTTTATTTGCCTTACTTCCATGTTCCTCCTGTAAAAGCCTCCCACTTGTGTACCCTTAGTGGAGCCCCCCAGCCACTTCTGGTTTGGAGCTGCCTGATTCACGAATTGCTGTTTGCTCAAGTAAACTCTTTTAAATCTTATGTGCCTCAGTTAATCTTTTTAACAACATTATTCTGTGAGCTCCCAAAGTCAAGACTATGCCTGCCACAAAGCTGGTGCTAATCAATGTTGGTGGAATGAATTCCTGGGGTGTGGTAAGCTGTGTTCCTGTTAATTGGAGCAGAACAGTAGGCCTGGAAGGACCTGGGATCTGGAGTTAGACAGGACCCAGTGAGATGGGGCAGATCCCAGAGAACATTCTCATTGCAGAGGCTGGGAGGATGTGGACTAGCCTGGCAGCAGATAAAAGGAGGTAGTCTATTAAAGCAATCAGAATCAGGAAGATGTTCTAATAAGAGGGCACTGGAACAGGTTTGGAAAGCCAAGCAGGCCATAGATAGTAATAGATACATTCACTGTTAGTGAATTCACTGTTTCTTAGAACCTGTGCCTGTAACTTCATATACATAATCCTCAAGATAAGTATATGGAGTAGGTATTGCCATCCACATTTTACAGATAAGACCGAGGTTTAGCGCTGGGATTCAGAGCAAGATCTTCTTGGTTCCAGAGCCTGTGCTCTTTCCTCTGCATTAGTGCTTCTTAAACTTTAATGTGCACAAAATCACCTTGGGTTCTTGTTAACATGCTAATGTCTCAATAGATCTAGGCTGGGGCCTGAGGTTCTGCAATTTTAACAAACTCCCACTGATGCTGATGCTGCCAGTCTATGGATTATATTTTGGGTCATAAGACTGCACATGATACTGCATGTTTTTTCTCAGAGAGGGTAAATAACTCACCCTGGTCACATAGCTGGTTCGTGGTAGAGCCAGGATTTTTTAACCTAAGTCTGACTCCAAAATCTATGTTCTTAGTTATCAAAATATGCTGTCTCCTTCTATGAGCAGGAAACAGTGCCCCTGGCTTCTTGGCTGGGGCTTAAGGGAAAAATCTAATCCCTGAGAAGTAGACGGGGCCAGGAAAACTAAGAGGGTTACCAAGACAAGGCCTCTGGCAGAGGGAACCAGGGCTCAGTTACCGGCCTGCAGCACAGGGTGGGGCCCAAGTCTTAGGAACAAGATAGAAGCTGAATTTCTAGAACTAGGGCACAGCAGCAAGAGTGACGATGCTGAGACTCCAAGTGTAGGCCAGAGCCCATGCAGGTCCTCCTCCTGGGTTCTCACATGCATCCAGGGACAGGGGCGGGACTGACCCTTCAGGTATAATGAGGCATGGGAGAGGGGAAGTAGGACACAAGGGCTGGGAGCCAGGCCACTCCTCATATTCTCTTCCCCAGGATTCTTGGCACTGCCCAGAGAGGTGAGGCCTTCTTGAGGCTCACCTTTGGGGCTGTAGACCCCACTCCCTGCACTTCCCTTTCTCACCCTCCATTCTCTTGATTTCAAGCCTTCCTCCCACCTTTGGTCCTCCACATGCATGCTCCCTGTTTGCAAGAGAGGATGGTTCCATATCTCAGGCCCTTATCCTACTGACAGAGCTGTCAGGAGCCATAATAATTATCTCATATTTTTCTTTCCTTTTTTCCATCCCAGCTTTTCCCTTTGATTGGGCAGGGCACACAGTGGGTCTCTGAAAAGGCAGAAACTGGGGCATTAGTATTGGCTTCGTGTGGGGCCTGCAGTGGGGAGGAGGGGGAGCAGCACAGAGCTGAATGAGAGTAGAGAGTTGGGCGTTTCAGATGCTTCTGGTGTCATACTTTCACATCAGGAATCCAGGCATCCATGCTACACCAGCTGTCAGCTCAAGGGCTGCATCAGTCATCAACTATATTAGGATCTTGCTCAAGACTTTTGATTGACTTTTGGCTAAAGGCCACTTTAGAGCTTCCACACAAAGGACAGGTACAAATGCGACATTCAGGATGAGTTCCAGAGTTCAAAACAGAAAAACGACCAGATAAAATGACCACCTTTTTCTGAGCATGAAAAATGTGGCATTTCAGAACCAGCCTTGCAAGAGTAATTACTAGGCATCATTATGCCAATGCTGCCATTGTGAAAAAAAAAAAAGTCTTTTTCACAAGCAGAGACAGGTGACTCTGCCATGAGGATAATCTCCCATGACCCGAGAGTCCACCATGCACCTACTGTCACTTCTGACCCCAGACAGATGTTGTCCAAGTGACCTCTCCTGAGAAGAGGATGTCCAGGGACAAAGAAGGGCTGAAGTTAAAAGGGGTTGGCATCCTCTTTCTTATCCTTCCTTGGCCTCTTTCATTCATTTCTCAAAATTCACTTTGATTCACTTTTGAGTGCTGATGACTATATAGCCTCTGAAGACTCTGGTAACTGTCCACATGTGTCACTTGAAGAGGGATCCTGGAATCATTAATGACTTGAGAAGCTTCCAAAAACTACATACATTTTTTTTTTAAGTCAGCGTTCCCTGGTTGAATATACATGTTTCGTTTTTTTATATCCCAGTTGAAAAAAATTCCCATGTGGCCGGGCATAATGGCTCATCCCAATAATTCCAGCACTTTGGGAGGCCAAGGCAGGAGGATTGTTTGAGTCCAGGAGTTCAAAACCGGCCTGGGCAACATAGAAAGACTCTGTCTCTATTTTTTTTTAAATCCACGGGTGTGGTGGCTCATGCCTGTAATGCCAGCACTTTGGGAGGCCAAGGCAGGTGGACCACCTGAGCTCAGGAATTCGAGACCAGCCTGGGCAACATGGTGAAACCCCATCTCTACTAAAAAATTAGTTGGGTGTGGTGGTGCGCACCTGTAATCCCAGCTACTGGGGAGGCTGAGACACAAGAATTGCTTGAACCTGGGAGGCAGAAGTTGCAGTGAGCAGAGATCACACCACTGCATTCCAGGCTGAGTGACAGAGTGAGACTCTGTCAAAAAAAAAAAAAATCCCAACTTGTATTTTATGCATATACATAAAAGGTTCCAAATGGACAAGCACAGGATACACTCTGACTATTAACCTTTGGGGATGGGATTGTGAACAGCGGAAGGGACTTCACTTGTTTTGCCTTATAGAAGATTTATTGTTTGAATTTTTAAAGTAATGAGCATTACTTTTGTAATTTGGGAGAAAGGAAAGAAAGGAAGGAAAGAAGGAGAGAGGAAGAAAAAAGCAAGTTGAGAGAGAGAAGGAACAGAAAGAAAAAGACAGAGAGAAAGCAAGCTACCTCCACCCTCCTCCACCCTCTCCCTGAATACGATCCAGAGAATCTCATCTATGTCCCTCATCCTGCAAGAGCAATTGGAGCCCTCATAGGAACACAGAACAGCAGCTGCTCACTTTCTTTGGTACATTATTCATCATGTATTTATTTTATTTCGATTTGTCGGAGTAAAAAGAGCTCAAAATAAAAATATATATGATAACTTTTGGCCATTTTAAGTATCAAAATGATAAACAGTATTTAGGGTTACTAGAGGCAAGAGGGAGGCTAAAGGGAAAACGTAAAAGGAACACGCTGGACAAGAAAGAAACAGCAGTTTTAAGTAAATAGCAACAAATACCAGTGTGCTTAAAAACCCAGGAGTCTGCTATTAAGCTTTTAACAACCTTGCCCCTAGAGGCTGGGCCAGAAAAGTAGACATAGAAGCCACTGTCTCCTTGATTCCCTTCTTTCCTCCGGAATGCCCACAGCATTGGCCAGCAGCTGTGGACGTGGTTCCTCGAGATCCATCCTCTCAAGACCCACCTCCAAGCTCACCTTCCCCAGAAACCCTCCCCTCTCTGCTCTGCCCTTTCATGACAGCTCTTTTGCATCCCCATGGCTATGTGTTTGACTTTCCAGTTATTTTGCACGTGTTAACCATGTTATTTTGTACTTGTGATCATGTTGCTTGTGTGTTTATTCTATTGATCTGAAAACTCTTTGAGCACAAAGACCTCTGGTGCACCCCTTCACCCCTCTCTGTGTCTAGCTGCTGCCTCGTCCACGGAGGGTGTCCGGTGACCTTCCATCCCCTTCCCACTACCTCTCTATCCTCTTGTCCAATGACATTGCCTAGAAGCCCGGACACCGTGGTTAGCAGATGACCATGCAGGCACGTCTGTCTAATTCCAGCCAAGGGCATGGGGGAAAGGACAGAGCCCAGGGACCTGTGGCCTATTCTCTGAGAGGACGCTGGGCTAATAATAGGAGGGGAGATTAGGGAGGGATTTGACTGCATTGTTATCTCACAGGAATGGCGTTTGAGAGCCTTGCTTCCAAGCTCTTCCAAGAGTCATGCCACCCCCCTCCACCCCTGAATCTCTGTGGAAGCACCCACTGCCTTTCCCGCTTCGTTCTCTTCTCTCCTTCCATCTGCTCTTCTCCGTCAGCCCGTCCATCCTGCTCCCCCTCCCCTGGACCATTCCTCATCCCTTTGCTTTCCACATTCTGGCCTCCGTGTGCACCTATTCTCTCTGCTTCTCCTCTACGTCCCACAAGTCCTTCCCATGTGTCCATCCCTGCTCTGGCCTCTTCTGGCTGATGTCCCTCAACCCCTACCTTCCCAGAACCCTCCCTGTCTTCACTTTCAGGCATCAAATTTGTTTTCCAGGCTTGTGGCCTTTGTCTTCTCTCCCTTAACACCTTGGGGCCACTCCGTGTCTGCCCCTCCACTGTCCCTGGGCCTTGAGCCTTCTCCCAAAGCTGAGCTGGACAAGCACAGGTAACAGAGGCTGAGGTGGGCTGACAGCCTCCACTTCCCCAGCAACTAGTAATGAGCCCTGCCAACACCAGGCATTCGAACACCTCTGAGAACAAGACCCAGGACAGGCAGGCTACAGACACCTCCCCACACACAGCCAAGCTATTCTTAGGAACCCAGAATCACAAAAGGGCCGTTCGCTATGTTTCACACCACCCCCATGGAGCTGCTCTTGGCAGCCAAGGCTGTAATCTCAGAGACAAGGGGCCCAGGCACGGGGAGACCAGGCTGGAGCCTGTGCCCCCTGCCCTGGCTTCTCAGAGCCACAAGGCTCTGCCCTTGGGCAAGGTCATCTCCTCCACCATGCACAGATACACAGCTCTGCACCTTTTCTGCAGTCTTAGCCTAGTCACTCCACTGTCTTTGTTCCCACAGCCGGACCTCAGCTCCCCCAGCCCCGCTACTATGCAATATCTCTGCATATCTCCCCCTCTGCCCCTCTCCCAGCCTCTTCATGGACCCCTTTCCTGACTTTTCCTCACTCCCAGCAAACCAACTACTGTCCCATCTTGCTTCCTTCCCACTCTTCCTGCTTAGAATGGTTCAGCTGTTTTAATCTAGTAAACTCCCAGACCTTTGATAAAGGCCCTTCTTTCCTTGCTATGGGTAGGGAAGCTAAACCTCTGCACTAGTCCCTTCAGACATCCAGGAGCCTGACCAGCTCTCAGCCTCCAATCTGATTCACGGACCCAAGAGGCAGTCTGGCACTGGGACTGCTAGCTGCCCTGGAAAAGTTTCCCTGGAGAAAAGCACCAGCCAGCTCCCCAGGCCCCTCTGTTCCAAATCTGATTTTGTGACTCTCAGACCCAGGGAGGTCACTTACCACCTTCTTCCATGGCCGGAAGAACCTGCATAATGTGTGTATCTGTTGCCTACTTACTCAGTTTCTAACTCTTGTGGAGAACTTTGGGGCATGTATAGCAAAGGACTGGAATTAAGGTTCTGCACTAAAGTGGAATTAAGGTTCTGCTGGGCTTGCACACCCAGCAAGTGCTGCTGCAGTCTCAAATGCCTGCTACAGCACAGAACATCACAGAAGGGTCAGCATTCCACCATTCTCCTGGAGCACCAGCAAAAGCCCTGCCCTAAGAGACTAGGAAGCTCTCTTGGGGCTGAGTTGTAGGTTGGGCCCAGTAAAGGCACCTGTACCTTCACACCAGGGACATTGTCTTTCTAGGTAAAGTAAAAATACTGAAGCAAAAACAAGCAGAAGACATTGAATTACTGAGCACTACGTATGTTTCCAGATCATTCGCTAGGGCTACTCCCTGCCCTCCAGCCCTACTTTAATCTTTATACGATGGAACTCAGGAGGCTGAGACCCTTCTCCAGCCAGTGAGTGGGCCCAGTGATGACAGCCGGGGCTGCATCGAGCTCTGCCTTGAGCTCCCTACGTCCATATCTGAAGATGAGGAGGGAGCCAGCTGAGCCTCATGTTTGCAAGCCCACTTTCTGGTGGTGGGCACCCAAACTCTCTAGGCATTCTCAAAGCACCCCCCGCCCAGGCTTCCAAAAAGGGAGATGAGAATAAGAAAACAACCAGAAAGTGCAAAAGAAAATGGTGAACAAAACAAGGGCATCTTTTATTACCCCCTCTTCACATCTTCTGGAATGCCCTACCTTAAAAACAAAACAAACCGTGCTACTTGGCCCTCTTCCCTTGAGTTGTTGTCTAATCTCATTCATTTCACTGCCAAACTCCTCAAATGCATGGTGTACACCCACTGCCTCCACTTCCTGTCCACTCATCTTTTTCCTCATTAACTCCCTGTGGCCTGGCTTTGCCTGTGACACTACACAAGCTGCTTGCTCCAAGATAATCCAAGTTCTTTTCTCTGTCTTCCTGATACACAGGCTTTCTTTGGCATCTGACACTGCTGGCCACCTGCTCTTCTTGAAATGCTTCTTTTGGCTTCTAGGAAACTGCCCATTTCTCACTCTCCTTGGCTGTCTTTGAATCTCCTTCTCTTCTCTGCGGGCTTCTCTTCCTTCTCCCATCGCTGTACTGTGGGTATCTCCCAGGCCTTTCCTCTTCTCTCCAACCTCATGGCTTCTTTCACATCCCCTGAGGTAGTCAGCCCTCTTTTTCCAGTTCTGCCCACTGGTCTCATAGCTCCAGCTTCCTTCAGGAAAGCAAAACATCTTCCATTGGTTGCCCCACTCTTACCTCCATTTCCCCCAAACGGAACACTGTCCTTCCTCCTATGTGTCCCTTTTGCCATTATTCCCATCCTTGCCGACATCATGCAGTCATGCCTCTCCCTTCCTCATTTCTTGCATCCAGGCTGTCAGCAAGGCATTTTATTCCTTCTTTAGAAAGGCCTTCCAGCCTTGCCTTTCCGCTTCATGCTGCTGGTCTCGCTTTCCTGCCAACATCGATGGCTACTGTATCCTCCTCTCGGGTCTCCCTGCCTCCAGCCTCTCTTCCGCAAAGCACCCAATAATACCCCTGCTAGGCCCATCAAACTCTGGTTTCAAGACATCACAATGACTACCATGGTTTAGAACTTTAGTCATTCCTCGTTGCTTCCAGGGTATTATCCATTTTGCTGTCCTGGGAAACAGGGCAAAGTCCGTAGAAAGCCCTTTGAGCAAGACAGACCTGGGTCTGAATCCCAGTGCCACGTTTGCTACTTACCTTGAGCAAACATCTTAGCCTCTCTGAACCCCATTGCTCCTCCATAAAACACAATTTAAGTGACACACAATTGTGAACATGTGTGAGATCATGGTGTATAAAACACTGTGCACCTGGCACAGGTGGTCACTCAATATGTATATAGCCCCTTCCCCTCTCCGACATTGGGGCCCTACCTTTCTTTCCTTCCACCTATGTCTCCAGATCCCTCATACGCATAGCCCCATCAGGCATGTGTCCTCCGAGTCCTTATGAACTCACCACACCATTCCCCTTCCATGCCTTTGGTCACTCTGTGATTCTCATTGCCCAGAACATATCCTGATACTCAGTGCTTCTTAAAGCCCTCCTCTCACCAAGCTCCAATGTCATGTCCCCATCTTGAAAGCTTATTCTATTTTATTTTATTTTGGGACAGAGTCTCACTCTGTCCAGACTGGAGCGCAGTGGTGCGATCTCAGCTCACTTCAACCTCCGATTCCCAGATTCAAGTGATTCTCATGCTTCAGCGATTCTCATGCCTCCTGAGTAGCCGGGACTACAGGAGTGCACCACCATGCCCGGCTAATTTTTGTATTTTTTGTAGAGACGGGGTTTCACTATGTTGGTCAGGCTAGTCTCGAACTCCTGACCTCAAGTGATCTGCCTGCCTCAGCCTCTCAAAGTGCTGTGATTACAGGTGTGAGCCACCAACACCCAGCCTGCTCCTATCTGGTGGCCTGACCAATGTCACCACTTGGCCTGGGTCAACTCCTGCTGGACCTCAGGACACACTGGCTTGTCATGAGGGAAGCTCAGTGGGCAGCAGTCAAGCAGCGATGCCTATCCCAGCTCAGGGCTGGACTGTGGGCCTAGACTGAGTCTAGGACAGTCTGAGAACCTTGGCCTCCTGGCATGACATTCCCAAGGGCAGTCACAGTCTGGGTAGAGCTGACCACAAGACTGCAGGATTTCTGATCTACTCTGGTCCAGACCATCCTTTGAACTAAGTGGACTTAGTGGGGCTGAAGGAGGTGTGGGGACAAAGAACCTATGGCAGGGCAACCGGCCCTCCTGTCTGCAGCCTGGCTTCCTCAATTTTGTGTTCCTAACCTAAGAGCTGCCATTCAGTGAGGGCCACAGTGTGTCTGCTGTGTGTAGACTCTGCTTGTGCAATCTCTAATGGCCTGAGTAGCCCTGGAAACAAAATGTGGCTATCCCCATGTTATAGATGACAAAACTGGCTCAAAGCAATTATATGACTGACGTAGACCACACAGCTAGAAAATGGAATCACTGGGTTTCAAAGTGGATTTTTGTGACTGACTCCAAAGCTGACCAGGCTGCTCATCCTGTATGCTTCTGAGGCCTCTGGCCCTCCAGACCGGCCACTCCCCACAAAGTCTCCCTTTTGGTGAGTTGTGTCCCTCCAAACACTCCCTGAAGGCAAGATCAACCTGCCCTAACTACCCCAAACTGAACTAGGCCAGCCCCAAGCCTGTCCCCGGCCCTCCATCTCTCTCGTTGTTCACATCCATCAGAAAGCAGAGACCTAGAGTAGGGAATGGGAGGGGGTGCACAAGTACAAAAGATTTTGAAGCCAGCAGGAAGACAAAAGAATGACAAGAAGGAGCAGCTGTTTGTAAAGGGAAATCTGAGACAGGCAGAAAGCTCAGCTCCCTAATCCTAGGCTCGTGTGGAGCCAGGGCAGGGTCCCCCCAAGGTCAGGGATTCTGGGGGCAGGCGGATGGGAGAGTCAGCCTCCACTCCTGGGTGGCTCCCCTCTGCCCTGTGCACAAACAACGAGTGCCTCATTCCTCCCCTGCACCAAGTGCCCTGCCTCTTCCTGCCCCGTTTCTTCCTTCCCTTTGGGTACCGGAGCTTTTTTCTGATTCTCCTCTCTCCATGCTGACATCGTTTCTAATTCGCCCTGGTGTCTCCCTCCCTCACAATTACTGGGAGTAATTTTAGCAACTTTTCCTCTGAACTACCGCTGGCATGTTCACAGCAAATGGCCCCTGTTTTGGCTTGACACTTGATCAGGGTGGTGACAGAGTGCAGACAAAGCCGGCACAATGCGGGGAGGGGAGGACGGGGGACAGATCACCTTCCTTTCACTTCAGGCCTTATTTGGTCTACCTTGCCGAAGCGGCCCTCCCTCCAGCCTCTCTTTATTTATAGCATTTTGCTTTGCTCTCCTTTATCTTGCTATCACTTTGTAGCACACTCTGCACAATCCCCGCCCACCCCAGCATGGTGGGGCCCCTGGCCCTTCACTCTCCCCACAAGGAATGTGCATGTGTGCAAAGGGTAGGCCTGGATGCCATTTCTACAAACAGTTGACTAAAGCAGTCCAGAGCAGGGATCTTTCTTTGGGTCATTGTTATGTCCTTATTGACCAGAATAATGCCTGGCACATAGTAGGCACTCAATAAATACTTGTTGAATGGAGGAATCTGCAAAGCTGCTCAGTCTTCAGACAGCAGCAAGCAGCAGGAAGAGAATCATGATGTAACCAAGAGCAGGTGCTGGAGGAGCTAGGGAGTGAGTGGGGATCTTTAAGGACAGCAGGCCCTCTGATCTGTCTGAGCTGTGAGGCAAAGCCTAGTTAGGGAGGTGAGTTCTATCTGCAATGAGAGGGGGCATGGGTGGAGAACAATAACACCCAAACACCAACAGACCAGAGCCTCCCAAACCCGAAAGGAGAGAAACAAAGCGTGATTGATTTCCCAAATGCAGAAAAGACTTCCCAAGTCCCCAGCCAAGGAAGGAGACTGGCCTGTGGTGAAGACACTGGCTTTGAAACGGCTCAACTACGTCCCAAGCACCCTTTGTGCATCTTAATTGCCCTGGGAAATCAGGGAGGGGTGGCAGTTTGGAGCTTGGAAAGCTGGAAGGTGGGGACGAAAGGAGTTTTTGCCCCTCATCGCCAATCCTTGAGGTTCCTACAGGGAACCTCAGACAACAGCTGTCTTAGGGGTTTCCTTCCAGCTCCAAGCAGCTGTATTATCTATAGCTTTGAGAGGGTCTGTCTCTGTCAATGGGGCTGATTCCTCTGTGCCTGGCAGGGCCTGGGGGGAACTGCCAGAGTCTGTTCTGCCGGGCATGTTAGTAGCACAGACTACTGGGATAACCTCAGCAACTGTATACCTTAGCACTGCAGAGCTGCGGTGGTGTCAGACACAGCCCTTGCAGTTCGTGGTCTACCCCCACTTGCCTGCACCCCCCTTACAGCTGCTCAATGTCCTCAGACTGTACCTTAGTGCCTTGGTTACCAAGCAACCCCCACAGAGGCCTCCTCCTGGATTTTCCCTTCCCTGCTATGCCCACCCCACCTTCAAAATGTACCTGCTGCACCCATCCCCCAGGCCTGCCTCTCTCCTTCCAAGCTGACAGCTAATCAGATGGACTAATCCGCATGCGCGGAAGAGCTGTGCTTGGGAAGAAGGAGGAGATTTCACACCAAATCGTGCAGTGGTTGCCTAGACACGGAGCCAGTCAAGCTTGCATGCCCCGTTGCTAGAAGAGCATGGCATCGGTTGTGTTCTGTGCTCATAGGCTGGGCCCCAGCTCCCTTTCCTCCCCTCCTTTGTGGCTGTTCCTCAGGCCTGCAGAGGGGAAGATTTTTCCTGTCTTGTTACTCTGCCTCACTTGCCAGAACACTAGTCGCCTCCAGCTCTGGATAAAGCTGAGGCTGGGTGGGCCAGACAACAGCTGTCTTAGGGGTCTCCTTCCAGCTCCAAGTAGCTGTATTATCTATAGCTCTGAGAGGGTCTGTCTCTGGGCTCAGGCCTTTAGTACCTGTGGGGCAAAGCCAGGAACGTGAGTCAGGCAAACGGCTCCAAACTAGGACCAATGCAGCTGGGTCCTGCTCTCTGCGCATAGGGGGTCCCCACATCTTTGGAATCCCAGCCCACCTTTCCAGGCTACCCTCCGCAGGCCGGGCTCCACTCCCATCTGCTGAGGTTTCCCACCTTGAATCCTGCTGCCCCGATTAGCTGTATAACCTTAAAGAATGCACTGTCCCTCTCTATTAAATGAAGTGCTTGGATGGATTGCTAAAGGCCTGTCTGGCTCGGAGGCTTGGTGACCTCAACACATTGCCTGCTGGTCCAAGGAAATCAGTGCCTGAGCCAGAGTCCCCATCTCTAAGCTCCATGGTTATTGTTCTTGCCACCTGGCTAGGAAATGTTCTTCCAGCTGCCCCAGTCTAGCCTCCTCACCCTGGGGCCATGCCCCCAACTCTGTCCTACCCTTCTCTGCTGCTGACACTCAGCCCCTTCCCAGCTTCCAGTTGGATACAGGACCTGGGCCAGGAGAGCAGGGAGGACACTGGAAATGGGGCCAGGCCATCAGGGGCCTAGCAGCAGGGGACTGGAGGGGGAGCAGTGTCCAGGGCCAGAAGTGCCCTGCGGTAGAGCCAGGACATTGGCTGCCTGTAGTCTTGGTGGTCGTGGTCAGTTCCCTCTCCTGCCAGCTGTGGAATGTGAGGCCTGGCCTGGGAGATATTTTTGCTGCACTTTGAGCCACCCCGCCCCCTGGAACTCAGACCCTGCACACTCCATGCCATAACAATGACGACCACTTCCAATTGTTTCCTAGCTGGAGGGGGGGGAGGGGAGCACTGTTTGGGAAGGGGGGGAGCCTGGGGGAAATGCTTCTAGTGACAACAGCCCTTTCTAAATCCGGCTAGGGACTGGGTGCAGTTGGGGGTGGGGGTGCCCTGCTGCCCCATATATACAGCCCCTGAGACCAGGTCTGTCTCCACAGCTCTGTCCTGCTCTGTGTCTTTCCCTGCTGCTCTCAGGTAGGAGCGGGAGCTGGAGGCTTTACTCTGGGATAAGGGGGCTCCAGGCTTAGGAAGGGATTCCTCTTGGAATAGCAAGCTTCATGCAGGACTTCATGCAGGACTTCATGCAGAGTACCAGGTCCAGTCACTGGGCACACATGTGCAGGTCTAAACATGGGTGTATGTGCCACAGGAGTTCCTAGGGGGAGATATCTGCATCTGAGCATATGGGACCAATATGCATTACAGGGTGTGTGTGTGTGTGTGTGTGTGTGTGTGTGGACAAGCCTGCATAGTCTGAATGTGAGAAAGGGTATGTACCTCACTGACTGATACAGAAATATCAAGTGGGAGATGTGGGTGTATGATCATGTCTGTGAACGAGGAGGTTCCTTTGCAGGGAGGGAGAAAGGATGGTGGAGAAGGATTCTAGGAAGTGTGTATGCCTTCATGTGATTCTGTGAGGCCTGGAATGTGTAGCTACCCCGTCCATGCATGCAGAGGTTCTTGTCTACGCCTCCACGAGTCATGACTGTTATAGTATCTGTACCCTCTGCAGAAGGAACTCACAGGCACGGGGGTGTAGGATGTTCCAGGTCTTTGTGTACTGAAGAACATGCAGTGATGTGAGTCTGCTTATGCGGCACACATCCTGAAATGTGCACATTTGCTGTTGAGGCATATTTGGCACCCTGGGGTTGGGGTGCGGACTGAGGTATGGGAAGGAAGCCTGTCTTCATGTGAGAGGCATGCCCAAGCAGCAGGCATGAGTGTTCATCAGAGGGCTTGTGGAGGGTGTTTGGCTATGTGATGGGTGTGTCTGTGAGAGGAAGCCCACAGTGTCTTCTCTCTGAGAATGTCCACAAAGTCTGACAACAAAATGGGGACAGGATGGAAAAGAACTCTCTTTAGAGTCATCAGACTTGCATTCAAGTCTTGGCTCTCCCACTTGTTGTCATGGGCTCTTGGACAAGCAAGCCACTTAACCTCGATTTCCTCATCTGTCAAATGGGGTGAAGACTGAGTAGGAGAATGTGCATTGAAGTGCTTTTAGACTGGAAAGTGCCAAACAAATGTGACCATTAGTTGTCTCTCAGATGGCTCAAAGAAAGGTACCACTAGATGGGTACAGGCAGGGGTGGGACCATCTCGCAGGAGTGAAGAGGATTAGGGTTCAGGTTGAGTTGACACCAGGAAGCTGTTAGAACTAGTTCTTGAGGAAAAAGGGAATAGGGTTTGAAAAACAAGAAGGATGGGACCAGAGAAGCTGACCGCCCTTTCCACCTTGTTTTGGAAGAGGGTGGATGCTGAAGGACAGAGCCAGGGAGAAGCAGGAAGGTGGGACTGGCCAGGTTGGGCATAGCCTGCCCTGACACAGCCTCTTCCCTCTCTCCAGGTCCCCTGCAGGCCTTGGCCCCTTTCCTCATCTGTAGACACACTTGAGTAGCCCAGGTAAGAAAAGCTGAAGCTAGAGCATTGAAAATGTAGTAAGACTGGGCATTAGAGCCCCAAAGCCAGCCTATGGAACTCTAGTTTCTGCCGTGTGCTGGAGAGAATATCTTGGCTATCAAGAGCTACTTACCTGTGACCAGGGGGTCCAGGGATAGATGAGGGTCAGAGATGGAAATAGTTAGATTTCTGCTCCTACAAGGAGCTCAGAATGCTCTTCCTTCCCCTAGGAGAGCCCCAGCTTGAACAATAGTTAGTTGCTCCTTTTACCCTGGCAGGTTTGCTAGGCTGCTCTTCTGGTTAAGGGGTAACCTCAAAGAGGAAGGGACTCACTGGTAACTCCTCTTGACTCTTGAGCATGGTGCTAGGTTTTGGTGCTCCCACTGAAGGGGAGAGCCCAGGGAGGGAAGGGGAGAATGGGCAGATGGGAGGGCAGCCAGCTTCTGCTCACTCCAGGCACAGCCATGGGAGATTCGGAGATGGCAGTCTTTGGGGCTGCCGCCCCCTACCTGCGCAAGTCAGAGAAGGAGCGGCTAGAAGCGCAGACCAGGCCTTTTGACCTCAAGAAGGATGTCTTCGTGCCTGATGACAAACAGGAGTTTGTCAAGGCCAAGATCATGTCTCGAGAGGGTGGCAAAGTCACTGCCGAGACCGAGCATGGCAAGGTGGGTGTCAGGCTGATGTGAGAGTCCACCCTGGCCACCTGTACACCTGGGTGGACAGAGAGGGGTACACCCATGCCCCACGCCCACGCAGACCTGAGGATGGTCCCATTCTCCTTCCCTGTGGGGAAGAATCCAGACCCTCCAAAGAGCCCTCTCCTTCCCAATATCCCTTCTGTCTTCCCTGTGAGATCCTGGTTCCTTCTCTCTTGAGCACTATTGCCCTGTCACTCACCAACTCCTAACCCTCTTGAGGAAGGAGGGAAAGCCAAGGCTGACAGGAGGGCTTGGGTGGGGGCTCTTGCAGACAGTGACCGTGAAGGAGGACCAGGTGATGCAGCAGAACCCACCCAAGTTCGACAAAATCGAGGACATGGCCATGCTGACCTTCCTGCATGAGCCCGCGGTGCTCTACAACCTCAAGGAGCGCTACGGCTCCTGGATGATCTACGTGAGTGCTGCACCTGGCCCCACGTTGGGATCTCTGTTCCTGCTCCATCCATGTCCGCCCCAGGAGCCAAGAGTGTCTTCTGTTTGTGTCTAGGCAGGGTTACACTCTAACCTTGTCCCAACATCCTTGGTTCAATTCCAACACTCTGGGGACTGGCATTACTCAGATTGAGTGCATGCAGAGGTTTTCCTTTCTCTTCTTTCTCTCCTGGGATCTTTCTCTAACTCCCAAAATCACCAGCCCTCCCCCTTCGCAACTGGCGAGTCACTGCTCCTTTTCTATCCCCAGACCTACTCGGGCCTCTTCTGTGTCACCGTCAACCCTTACAAGTGGCTGCCGGTGTACACTCCTGAGGTGGTGGCTGCCTACCGAGGCAAGAAGAGGAGCGAGGCCCCGCCCCACATCTTCTCCATCTCCGACAACGCCTATCAGTACATGCTGACAGGTGAGAGGCCCCGGAAGGGTCTTCCTGAAGGGAACTGGGATAGGCCGGGAGGGAGAGGGAGAAGGAAGGGAGAAGCCCCACGAGAGCATCCTGTGCAGCTCCTGACCTTTCCTCCCCACCCTCTCCCCACAGACAGAGAAAACCAGTCCATCCTGATCACGTGAGTGTAGCTGCTACCGTATTCCCTTTCAGAATCTCCCTGATCCCAGCCTCCAGCCCCATCAGGGGTCTCAGGCCCCTAGGCATAGACTCAGCCTCTTTCCCCCCAACCTCGTGCCCATCTCCTTCTTCTCTGACCATTACCCTGAGCCCTCTCTTTGCTCTCCCTCTTCCTTCCTGCTTTCCATCCCCTTCATGTTTTTCCTCTCCCACCTCCTTCACCCACTCTCCTCCAACTCATCACGCGTTTATCCAGAAGCTCATTATCGCCATGTCTTCACCTCTCCATTTTCTTTCCCTTCAGAAACATTTCCCATTCTTCCAACCCTACCCGCTTTTCCCAAAACAGCCCAGGCCCATCTCCCCTGTTTACTTTGCCCAGCCAAGCATAGGCTCAGCCTGCCCAAACCAGTGCCTTCTGGTGGCATCCTTCCTGGTGCCAGCCCTGACCTCTGTGCATCAGAAGACAGTTGTGGATTTTGGGTGCAGATAACCTGGCAGCTTCTTGCCCAGGGCTCCTACCCTCGGGTAGGCCCAGGCATTCTCTCCTGATTTGAGGCTTGTTGGTCTCCAGTAGTATTGTTCACTGCCCAATAAGCCCCTGTCTTCACAGCGGAGAATCCGGAGCAGGGAAGACGGTCAACACCAAGAGGGTCATCCAGTACTTTGCTGTTATTGCAGCCATTGGGGACCGCAGCAAGAAGGACCAGAGCCCGGGCAAGGTAGGCCTGCTGCCCTCCAAGGTCCTGTACCACAGAAATGGAGGGGGAAGAGCTCTCACCTGCCTCCTTCTTGGCCTCTGCAGGGCACCCTGGAGGACCAGATCATCCAGGCCAACCCTGCTCTGGAGGCCTTTGGCAATGCCAAGACCGTCCGGAACGACAACTCCTCCCGCTTCGTGAGTGGTCCCTGACCTTGGCCTTGGGACTTGGACTGGTGGAGGGATGGTCTCAGATATGAGCCTTCCCCCGACTCATCACCACTCTCTTCCATCTCTCCAGGGGAAATTCATTCGAATTCATTTTGGGGCAACAGGAAAGTTGGCATCTGCAGACATAGAGACCTGTGAGTGCCATGAATCTGCTAGGCTCAGCCTAAGCTCACCCTTGCTCTAGACCATCTGGTCTTGACCTCTCTCTCTCTCCCCTCCCTCCCTCTGTTTTTCTCCTCTTTAAGTCTCTGTCTGTAGGTGTCTCTGTCTTCAGGTCTACATATCTGTCTCTCTCTGAGACTTCCTCTGCATCTTTCTCCATTTCTGTCTCTGCATGGCTAGGTGTCTTTCTCTGGGATTTCTCTCTGAGACTATTTCTCTCCTTCTGGGTCTCTGTTTCCATCTCTCTGTGTGATCTCTTTGTGTCTGTCGAACTAGTCTCTCTGGCTCTTCCCTTCCCTCTGCCTTTTGCTTGCTACATTTATCATTAATTTTCCTTGTGCCCAAGCCCTAACTTTTCTTTCTCTCCTTCTTCTCCCCACCTGTTCACAGATCTTCTGGAAAAATCCAGAGTTATTTTCCAGCTGAAAGCGGAGAGAGATTATCACATTTTCTACCAAATCCTGTCTAACAAAAAGCCTGAGCTGCTGGGTGAGTCAGAGCCAACGACTGAGACCAACTATCTCCATGGCAACCTGGTCCCCTCTGCTTGTGGCTGGATTCAGCTGGCATGCCTGGGTTTCATGGCACTGCTGGATTCAATTCAGTGGGATGTGGGGCCAAGCCAAGCCTTGTTCCTGTGCTCTTCCTCAGGCCATGTGCTGTGGTGAGCAGCCTCCATGAGAGCCGGGGGCTTGTGTCCCACCCTAACCATGTTTTTTCCCCTAGACATGCTGCTGATCACCAACAACCCGTACGATTATGCATTCATCTCCCAAGGAGAGACCACCGTGGCCTCCATTGATGACGCTGAGGAGCTCATGGCCACTGATGTGAGTGTGTGAGGACCCAGCCAGGGGGTGGGAGGATTGGCAGTGAGGGGCAAACAGGGGTCCAAAAGCAGAGCTAAGACACTGGCCATTGGTTGTTTAAAGTGGTATGGACCTCCTGAGAGCCAGAATGTGCCCTGTGATCAGGGTGTACTGGGGAATGGATGAGGTGAGACAGGACTGGCCAGTATCTGGTGTTCTATCAAACCAGGAAGAGCTGAAAGCCATGAGACAGAGAGACACACAAGCCAAGAAACAAGCATCACCGAGGGAGCAGGACAAGGAGGGAAGGCCATGCAGACGGCATGGGGCTGGAGGGGCTGTTAGGTGAACAGATGCAGACAGGTATGGAAGGCCAGGCAGGAAGCAAGTGTAGGGCCAGGAAGCATAAGTGGGTAACTCAGAAAAGCTGTGGCCACTGACACTGGGGCTGCGGCCAGCTGACATCTGCTCTGCTCTTGCATCTTACATCCTTTGTTTTGGAGTTCCCTGCATCTTACATCCTTTGTTTTGGAGGTCCCCGCTGGGTATGGGAGTCTCAGAACCCACAGGGATTAAGGAGACAAGTTTTCTCTACAACTTACAAGGGATCTCACTTACCCATCATACTTCTTTTTCTGGGGTCCGCCAATACGGGGCCTCCCTACAGAATGCTTTTGATGTGCTGGGCTTCACTTCAGAGGAGAAAAACTCCATGTATAAGCTGACAGGTGCCATCATGCACTTTGGAAACATGAAGTTCAAGCTGAAGCAGCGGGAGGAGCAGGCGGAGCCAGACGGCACTGAAGGTGGGAGGCAGGGATTCTTGGGGGCAGTTGTCAAGTCATAGAGGGCCATGTCTGCTCAGCAGTCATCTCTCTCTCTTTTTTTTTTTTTTTGATATGGAGTCTTGCTCTGTTGCCCAGGCTGGAGCGCAGTGGCATGATCTTGGCTCACTGCAACCTCCACATCGTGGGTTCAAGCGATTCTCCTGCCTCAGCCTCCCGAGTAGCTGGAATTACAGGCATGCACCACCATGCCTGGCTAATTTTTGTATTTTTAGTAGAGATGGGTTTTCATCATGTTGGCCAGGTTGGTCTCAAACTCCTGACCTCAAGTGATCCGCCTGCCTTGGCCTCCCAAAGTGCTGGGATTACAGGCATGAGCCACCACGCCTGGCCAGCAGTCATCTCTTTACCAACTTTGCTACTTGCCTTTTCCTTCCAGAGGCTGACAAGTCTGCCTACCTCATGGGGCTGAACTCAGCCGACCTGCTCAAGGGGCTGTGCCACCCTCGGGTGAAAGTGGGCAATGAGTACGTCACCAAGGGGCAGAATGTCCAGCAGGTGGGTCCATCTTCAGATGATAATGGGTGGGCAGGGTAGGGAGACTGGCATGGTGGGATGAGAGTTTTCAAGTTCACTCTTCCCAACAACCCTGCTCAATATGGGTCTCTCCTCCACCTTGCAGGTGATATATGCCACTGGGGCACTGGCCAAGGCAGTGTATGAGAGGATGTTCAACTGGATGGTGACGCGCATCAATGCCACCCTGGAGACCAAGCAGCCACGCCAGTACTTCATAGGAGTCCTGGACATCGCTGGCTTCGAGATCTTCGATGTGAGTTGGGACCCCTGGGAGTGGGAGAACAATCACTCGCTCGCTCCCACATTCAACAGCCATTTGCTGAGAGCCAGCTGTGGACCAGACATGGGAAGGCAGTGGGGACTATGTGGTGACAGAGGCAGTCATTGTCCCTGTCTTCAGGAGAAGCCCTCCTTCACTGCCTTGACATGGAGGGGACCAGCCACGCCCTGCTGGGCTCAGGCACAGTGCACGGGCACAGCCCCAATGGCCACTCACACCCACTTTCTGACTGCTCCCACCCCTCATGCCCCCTGCAGTTCAACAGCTTTGAGCAGCTCTGCATCAACTTCACCAACGAGAAGCTGCAGCAGTTCTTCAACCACCACATGTTCGTGCTGGAGCAGGAGGAGTACAAGAAGGAGGGCATCGAGTGGACATTCATTGACTTTGGCATGGACCTGCAGGCCTGCATTGACCTCATCGAGAAGGTGCCTCTTTGGCCTTACCACCTGAATTCTCCCTGCACACCCAACACGAACACCATAGACAAAATAGCAGCCCCTCTCCCTTCTGGGGAATATAATCTGGACAATAGAAGGGGCTGAAGGATCCGAGCCCTTGGTTCCAGAGCCTATGTTGTGCTGAGCACCCAGGACAGGGTGGCACCAGGGACAGCTGATTTCCCAGGGGCTTGAGAGTGGACACATGGAGGATGGGCACCTGCATGATGACCTCCCACACCTGCATGTTTATTGGGCCTGATTTATGCATCCAAGGATCAGGAAGTGTGAGGGTGGTGTAGGGGATCATAAGAGTGCACCTATTTTCAACCCTAGCATCTCAGGCATCTGGGTGGTGGAGTGGTGTGTACAGCATTGATAGAATCCACATTCCCAGACTTTCACAAAGGTCCTTCTGTCATCAGACAAAATCCTCCACCTTGAACCGGTTCCAGTCAGTAGATAACTGTACTCAGAGCTGAGCCTACTACCTTAACACCCAACATGGCACCTCCACGAGCAAGTATTGACCATAGAGCAGAATCCCTGTCCACCTGTGTGAAGGACACTCAGTGATGCTCTCTCCTGCTTCCTCAGCCCATGGGCATCATGTCCATCCTGGAAGAGGAGTGCATGTTCCCCAAGGCCACCGACATGACCTTCAAGGCCAAGCTGTTTGACAACCACCTGGGCAAATCCGCCAACTTCCAGAAGCCACGCAATATCAAGGGGAAGCCTGAAGCCCACTTCTCCCTGATCCACTATGCCGGCATCGTGGACTACAACATCATTGGCTGGCTGCAGAAGAACAAGGATCCTCTCAATGAGACTGTCGTGGGCTTGTATCAGAAGTCTTCCCTCAAGCTGCTCAGCACCCTGTTTGCCAACTATGCTGGGGCTGATGCGCGTAAGTAGGAACTGAGGCTCCCGGTACAGAGGAGCAGGGATTCTGCCAAGGTTCTGAGCCGGATCAATTGCTACACCCCACCACTTCAATGTCAGGTTGTACCCCAAGGTTTACAGACTCAGTGGGATGGAACTGGGTGAAGAAACTGAGGCAGCCACATTGAAGGCCCTCACCCAGGGGCCAAATGCCAGCAAGGATGTAAAGAGGGGCTGTGATTCTTTACTCACACCCTACCTCCCCACACTGATGCTTCTTTTGTTGACTCTCCTTCCTGCAGCTATTGAGAAGGGCAAAGGCAAGGCCAAGAAAGGCTCGTCCTTTCAGACTGTGTCAGCTCTGCACAGGGTGAGTGGGACACAGCCCCAGCCAACTTGGCTCCCCATCTGCCCAACCCCACCCAGCCCCGCCCTTCCCTGCCTGGTTCATCCCCTACTTCTCCCATTCCCTGTCTCCTTGGTGCATTCGTGACCATTTTCACTCTGTCTTCTCTTCCCGTCATCTCCTGGCCTCTTTACTTATTTACTTCCCATCTCGCTTCTCTCCTCTTTCCCTCCTGTCTCCCACCCTCTCTCCTTATCCCTGCCTGCCCCCAGGGCCCCTTCATCTCTGTGACTTCTCTAATTCTCTCCATCTCTCTTTTCCTTCCTTCTTCTCCTCTCTTCTTCCTGCATTTCTTTCTTGCATTTTCTTTACTTTTCTCTATTGCATTTTTGGCCACAGGAAAATCTGAACAAGCTGATGACCAACTTGCGCTCCACCCATCCCCACTTTGTACGTTGCATCATCCCTAATGAGACAAAGTCTCCAGGTGAGGCCACAAACTCAGGCCAGCCCACTGCTGGGCATACACCACCCTGGGAACAGGACCTCCTAGGACATCTCCCTACCTACCACCACAGTGGTTTCCAAACCACATTCTTCTCCTCCCATCTCCCATGAGGCCTCCCAGGGTACCTCCCTCTCAGCGCTACCTTGCACTTGCAGTGTGTAATGCGGGTGATGTGTAAGGCGCTCTGATGGACATTACCTCATCAGTGGCCCTATAACCCCTTGGATAGCTGGTTGTCCAAGACAGAATCTTAGTTCAACTTTAAATTTACCTGCAGAACCACTTAATCCCCCAATGAGACATATTCAAATTGTTAATCCATTTTTGGCTGATTAGGAGACAGAGGCTCAGGGACCTGGGTTCAAGACCTGGCTCTGTTCTTGATCAGCTTAGTGACCTTGGGCCAGTCCCATAACCCCTCTGGGCTTAATTTACTCATCTAGAAAATGGGATACATCTGTTCTGGCCACCACCTATGATAATAGGTGTGAATCATATAAAAAAGGAATGTGAAAGCCTTTTGGTTGAAAATGTGGCTAGAAGAAAATGAAACAAATGATTATTACTAACTGACTTGCCAAGATTACAAGCGAATCAGTGACAAAGCCAGGATCAGAATCCAGAACTCCAGTCCAGTGTTCTCACAGACTCCTCCTACTTCCTTCTTGCCACAGGGGTGATGGACAACCCCCTGGTCATGCACCAGCTGCGCTGCAATGGTGTGCTGGAGGGCATCCGCATCTGCAGGAAGGGCTTCCCCAACCGCATCCTCTACGGGGACTTCCGGCAGAGGTGGGTATGAGGGTGCCCCAGAGCTCATAGAACAGGGGGAGCCAGGCTGCCCTGATGGGAATGGGATCTGCAGGTGACCCTGGAATTCTGTGGGCAGAGCAGATCACTGCAGAGCACGGGTGACTCTGGACACTTCCCTCCTCAGGTATCGCATCCTGAACCCAGCGGCCATCCCTGAGGGACAGTTCATTGATAGCAGGAAGGGGGCAGAGAAGCTGCTCAGCTCCCTGGACATTGATCACAACCAGTACAAGTTTGGCCACACCAAGGTGAGGAAAGGAGACTAATTAATTAAAGGAAGACATCTCTTGTCCATTGACTCCTCTGATGCTTTTCCTGTTGTAATCATCTTAGCAAAATCTCTTACCTGTATGCTACCCCTCCCAGTGGAACATCTAGCACCACTCCCCTCATCCCAGCTCCAGCTGCCATTGACCTCCTCCCTGCAATCCTTTTCTAGGCTGTTACCCTTCCTAAGGTAATCCCCACCATCTCTTTCCCTCGTACCCCTCCCTAGTCATGCCCAACACACACCTTGCCTGCAGGTGTTCTTCAAGGCCGGGCTGCTGGGGCTGCTGGAGGAAATGAGGGACGAGAGGCTGAGCCGCATCATCACGCGTATCCAGGCCCAGTCCCGAGGTGTGCTCGCCAGAATGGAGTACAAAAAGCTGCTGGAACGTAGGTGAGAGATCTCAAGAGGAGGTTTCCCGCTTCTCTGAGGCCCAGGCTGGTTCGGGGCAGTGTCAGGAAAAAGAGCTCAGCAGATCTTTAAACACAGAGACCTGCAGGAGGGGCTCATATGAACACACTGCAGTCACAGGGTCAGAGGCCTCAGGAAGGGTGGGAGGGATGAAGGAAATGGGATATTCCCAAGGTTTCAGGACCTCAGGTAGGAAGGAGGCAGGAGGCTCAGCACTCCTTTCAATGGGCCCCTGCAGAGACTCCCTGCTGGTAATCCAGTGGAACATTCGGGCCTTCATGGGGGTCAAGAATTGGCCCTGGATGAAGCTCTACTTCAAGATCAAGCCGCTGCTGAAGAGCGCAGAAAGAGAGAAGGAGATGGCCTCCATGAAGGAGGAGTTCACACGCCTCAAAGAGGCGCTAGAGAAGTCCGAGGCTCGCCGCAAGGAGCTGGAAGAGAAGATGGTGTCCCTGCTGCAGGAGAAGAATGACCTGCAGCTCCAAGTGCAGGCGGTGAGGCTCCTGGGCTACTGTTGGCTCTTCCACCCTGCTCTGCCTTCACTTCCCACAACCCTGCACCTCCCTGCACAGGGGCTCACTGTCTTGTTCCTTCAGTCAGAGGCCTCTGGGATCAACACTTCTAAAGACCTCCAAAGAGGTCCCTCAGGAGGAGGAAAGGGCAGAGGGAAAAGAGCTGACTTTTAAAAGCACAGGCTTTCTATTTGGGTTCAACCTAGATCCACAGCTTAATTATTTTGTGACCTTGGGGAGACCATGCATCATCTTTGAGCCTCAATTTCCTCTAGACAGGGAATAAAGCTGTCCATTTCATTAAGCCATCATACATAAGTGCTTGGCATCAGCAAATGCAATTCCCGCCCTTCGATGGAGGAGACCAGAGGAAGAGGTCCAGATGAAGACTTCTGGTTCCTTTCCTCTCTGCTCCCCTCCCCAGTGTTCCCAAGTTACACTATCCTGAAACTCTTCCCCTCCCCATACTTCTGAAGCTCTTGCCAAGTGGGGATATCCTAGAGTTCCCCTCCTATTTCAGTGATGTGCCTCTCCTTCCCTCTACCTGCAAGAATGAGGACCTTACCCCCTGAACAGCCTCCCCTCTGTTCCTCACCTTCAGGAACAAGACAACCTGGCAGATGCCGAGGAGCGCTGTGATCAACTGATCAAAAACAAGATTCAGCTGGAGGCCAAGGTGAAGGAGATGAATGAGAGGCTGGAGGATGAGGAGGAGATGAATGCTGAGCTCACTGCCAAGAAGCGCAAGCTGGAAGATGAGTGCTCAGAGCTCAAAAGGGACATTGATGATCTGGAGCTGACACTGGCCAAAGTGGAGAAGGAGAAACACGCAACAGAGAACAAGGTAAGGGCAGCTCCCTTTGGCTCCAGCCCGGGTCTCGTCAGGACTCCCAGACCATACTGACCTTGACCCAGGCTAGCCACTCGGCATCCAGAGAGCAGCATGGACCTTGACATGGAGCTCCCCATAGATGGCACCAAGCTGGTGACCTTTGACCCTAAAGGAGATGGGATTCTTGGTCGGCAGGTGAAAAACCTGACAGAGGAGATGGCTGGGCTGGATGAGATCATCGCCAAGCTGACCAAGGAGAAGAAAGCGCTGCAAGAGGCCCACCAGCAGGCTCTGGATGACCTTCAGGCCGAGGAGGACAAGGTCAACACCCTGACTAAGGCCAAAGTCAAGCTGGAGCAGCAAGTGGATGATGTGAGTAGATTGAGAGTTGTGGGGCCTAGATATACCATGTCTATCTGTGCCCAGAGCTGTGTGTGTGTGTGTGTGTGTGTGTGTGTGTGTGTGTGTGTGTGTGTGTGTGTTTATGTTTAGAGGGGGGTAGGGTTAGAGGATGTTAACTTTCCTGATATCTTTCTAGAAGGGAGCTGGGGAATGAAAAGTCAGAGGTGGTGATCAATTCTGAATTATGTATCTAATCTCACTGGTATGATCAATAATGGAGATGAGTTTTCTTATTTAATTTAAGTTCAATCCCACATATCTCTGCCTTTGACACAAGATTTAGAGGGTCATCTCATAAGAACATGATAAATTTCTTTGGAAATTTTGTGAGGCTCCCCAAGTAGAATTTTTGAAATTCCAATATTTAAGGCAGAATCTGATCATTGTTCCCTCTGATGCACATATGTCTGTTGACTCACTTATCACTCTGTATTTTAATTATTTAAGCTTCTATCTCAGCCATAAGACTACAAGCTTCCTTTAGATAGGAACTTAGATCTATTCAATTTGGGGACTGCAGTGCTTAGCACAGAGCCTGATGCCCAGTAGGTGTTTATAGGATGCTGAAAGAATGAATACGGTGGCCAGGCATGGTGGCTCACGCCTGTAATCCCAGCACTTTGGGAGGCCAAGGCGGGTGGATCACGAGGTCAAGAGATCGAGACCATCCTGGCCAATATGGTGAAACCCCGTCTCTACTAAAAATACAAAAATTAGCTGGATGTGGTGGCGTGCGCCTGTAGTCCCAGCTACTCAGGAGACTGAGGCAAAATAATCCCTTGAACCAGGGAGGCAGAGGTTGCAGTGAGCCGAGATTGCGCCACTGCATTCCAGTCAGGCGACAGAGTGAGACTCCATAAAAAAAAAAAACAAAAAGGAGGAAGGAAGGAAGGAGAGAAAGAAAGGAGAGAAAGAGAGAAAGAAAGAAAGGAGAGAAAGAGAGAAAGAAAGAAAGAAAGAAAGAAAGAAAGAAAGAAAGAAAGAAAGAAAGAAAGAAAGAAAGAAGGAAAGAAAGGGAAAGAAAGAAAGAATACGGCTTTGGGGTTTCATCCCACAATCATTCATTCCTTTATCTATAAAATATTGATTGAGCGTCCCCTATATCTAGGCAATCTCACAGTCCCCTAATAACATTTGGCCCACTCTGGGGAAGGTTTCCCAAGTCCTGAACACAAAGATTTACCAAGTCCTGAGGTAACTGAACAACAAAATCACCAAGTCAGGATGCTTTGCCTCACTGGGCCTGGCTCCTTCTCTCCACCAGCTGGAGGGATCCCTGGAGCAAGAGAAGAAGGTGCGCATGGACCTGGAGCGAGCGAAGCGGAAGCTGGAGGGCGACCTGAAGCTGACCCAGGAGAGCATCATGGACCTGGAGAATGACAAGCAGCAGCTGGATGAGCGGCTGAAAAAGTACTGTGTCCCCTCCCTGCTTCCCTTCCTCCTCCCCAGCCCATAAAAGGACAAGCAGACCCAAGACAGCCATCCTCTGAGGCAACAACCTCATGCAGCCTCCACAAGTGGAGGCGCAAACCATGGGAAAAGGCCTCCCAGGCAAGGGCTTTCCTCCCCTAGTCCCAGATATCAGGGTTAGTTAGATGGTCCTCCCTGGCAAAAAGTCCATTGTATCCCATGAGCCCTTTCTTCTTGTTAGGCACTCAGTGGGAATGAAAATAACAGCCTTCCCCCTTCATACACATC
Source organism: Gorilla gorilla gorilla (assembly GCF_029281585.2). Lineage (NCBI taxonomy): Eukaryota > Metazoa > Chordata > Mammalia > Primates > Hominidae > Gorilla > Gorilla gorilla. The sequence continues at coordinate 33,218,569 of NC_073239.2, forward strand.
TCTCTTTGGAGACCAGTTCCTTGACATGGGGGAAGGCTCCACATGAGAGCCTCTTAGGAAAGTCCCTTTGTGGCTTTTCACAGAGAGCCCACAGGGCACCAAGAAATGCCCTCACATTCAAGAAGTCAGGGGATCAGGGCCATTTCTTTGTTTTGCTTAACTTGTGGTTCCAAATCTTAGTGTAAGTTCTTCCAAAATGTATAGACTTTCCAGACTTGGTAAACAGTGAGCTTGCAGAACATATTTTGATAATTGAAGGTCTTATGGTGTTTCAGGCTCAGGACTTTGAAAGGCTTTGAGAATCATCATAATCTACATCCTCATCAAGTTTGTGTTTGCACAGGAATCTTCATACCTTCCCAGGCACAGAATGTGTTGAATAAATGAATAAATACACGATCCTATTTGATTCTCAAAACACCTTTTAAGGATGGTATCTTTAATTTCACTTTACCAAAGAGGAAAATAAGTTTCAGAAAGGTTAGCTGAGTTACCCAAAGCAATAGTGACAAAATTAAAGACCATCAGAGCTAAAAAGGACCTTTGAAACAATCTAGTCCAACCCCCTCATTTTACATTATGAGAAAACAAGGACCAAAGATGGGAATGTCCTGTAGAGCCCAGGCCCCATCACCCTGTCTACAGCACTCCTCCCATTACATTCTTGTTGGATTTCAATCTCACCGCAGGTGTTACACTTCCAGGGATCCTACATCACCCCCAGAAGCTGTTTTTCTAATGAAATCCTACTCTTTACCTGTATCATTACCATTTTCAACCACTGGTGGACCCTCCTGAGGCCCCACGAGTCTCCCTTACCTCACCATCCCTCCTTCCCCACAGAAAAGACTTTGAGCTGAATGCTCTCAACGCAAGGATTGAGGATGAACAGGCCCTCGGCAGCCAGCTGCAGAAGAAGCTCAAGGAGCTTCAGGTGAGGTCTGGACACCCACGCGGGATGCTGAGTCCCTGGGCTGGTTCTGTTTCACCTGCCCCCTCCTCTAGGGTGTCCTGTTCACAGCATTACAGGAACTGATTATGTGTCCATGGAGGCAGGCATGCAGCTATCACAGTGTGCCCATGGATACATCCAAAAGGGGTCAGGTGATCCACAGAGACCCTGAAAAGGTCACAGGCCTGGAGGGCAGAATTCCTGGCTTCCTGTCTCAGCTCTGCCTTACTTGGGTGACCTCTGGGAGCCCACTCCAGATCTCTGGGTCTCCATGCCCTCCCCTGTTACATGGAGGTTTTTAAGAGTACTTCGACTCTGATGGCATGACTTTCCTCCTTACTCTAGAGCAGAAGCTGTGTTAGGTCTTTAGTTGTCTGGTCAGACAAATACGGCTCTCTCATTTTCAACTTTTGTTATTTTTTTATGACTAAACTGCTTAAAATATCCCCAGAACACAGGTCTCTTTGTCCATCTTTAAGAGCAAGTTTCAACCACTTTCCTTCCAATAAAGAGCATGTAGACTGTCAGGCCCTCGCCTAAAGGAAGGCTAACTCGGCTCTTCAAACCATCTTCCCCAAATCCTTTAATTCCCACCTCTCCACTGGAAGAGCTAAACTGACTTGCTGTTCCAGAGAAGCCGAGAGCCTTTTAGAGCCGGGGGGATTCCAGTGGAGGGGTCCAGGCGGTGGGTCTGAGCCCTTTGTGTCTGACCCAGGCACGCATCGAGGAGCTGGAGGAGGAGCTGGAGGCCGAGCGCACCGCCAGGGCTAAGGTGGAGAAGCTGCGCTCAGACCTGTCTCGGGAGCTGGAGGAGATCAGCGAGCGGCTGGAAGAGGCCGGCGGGGCCACGTCCGTGCAGATCGAGATGAACAAGAAGCGCGAGGCCGAGTTCCAGAAGATGCGGCGGGACCTGGAGGAGGCCACGCTGCAGCACGAGGCCACTGCCGCGGCCCTGCGCAAGAAGCACGCCGACAGCGTGGCCGAGCTGGGCGAGCAGATCGACAACCTGCAGCGGGTGAAGCAGAAGCTGGAGAAGGAGAAGAGCGAGTTCAAGCTGGAGCTGGACGACGTCACCTCCAACATGGAGCAGATCATCAAGGCCAAGGCAGGCTCTGCTCGGCCTCCCCTCCTCCAACTTCCTCCTCCCACCTCCCCTTTCTGTCCATGTAGTGTCTCTTCCTTCATGGTTCATTTTCCCACTTCCCTTCCTCTGCCTGGTTCTCAGATCCCCTCCTTCTTTTCACACCTTCCCTCTTCCTTTCTCCTTCAGTTGCACCTCTTACACCCCTTCATTCCCCCCGCCCCCAACATCCATCATATAACTCTCCTTCCCTTCTCAGGCTAACCTGGAGAAGATGTGCCGGACCTTGGAAGACCAGATGAATGAGCACCGGAGCAAGGCAGAGGAGACCCAGCGTTCTGTCAACGACCTCACCAGCCAGCGGGCCAAGTTGCAAACCGAGAATGGTGAGCCTAGAGCAGGGGCTCCATGGATCCCACCACAGTCTCCCCAACCTCCTGAGCCACTCCAGCCTCGGGCACAAGCCAATACACGCACACACAGACACAGAGTCTCTCCAGAAAATGGGGCCTGAGGGCTAGAGGAGGAGGTGGGGATAGAGAGGAGTGCTGATCTAGAATGGTGCTTCCCCAGGTGAGCTGTCCCGGCAGCTGGATGAGAAGGAGGCACTGATCTCCCAGCTGACCCGAGGCAAGCTCACCTACACCCAGCAGCTGGAGGACCTCAAGAGGCAGCTGGAGGAGGAGGTTAAGGTAAGGGCTAGACTCGGGCCACCTGGCCCAAGCAAGGAGCACACTGATTAGCCTTGCATCAACATCACTTCCCTTCCCAGCAATAAGGCTGGCTGTGGACCAACAGTTCTCCAAGAATTCTAAAAAGAAATCACAGCCCAAACCCTGCCACATGCCATCTACTCCCCAGGCTGAGGCCCTCTGCTTCTGCTGCATCCCTGGACGGGAGGCAGGGTGTGAGGAGGAGAGAAAATGAACTAGGGAGGCACGAGATGGCCTTGCCTGGGCACGGCTAGGGGATGTAGGGACTGCACAAATGGGTCCTGGGATTTGCAGGGCCACCTGAAAACTGGAGAAAGAAATTAAACTGGAGCCTATTCCTAGCACTTTGCTGGACTCATGAAAAAGGAGAAAGAACATGATTTTTAAAAAACTCCAGGGTTCAATACTAACCTGCCTCTTATAGCTCAGTGATCTTAGGTTAGGGAAGTCCCCTAACATTTCTGAGCCTGTTTCCCTCTCCCCAACCAGGTAAAATGGTGGTGATGATGACCATGTCTGGTGTGGGGAGGAGCTCAGGGCCAATGGCCACGAAGCTTTTCTTAAATAGTTCACTGCTGTATTGGCATTCTTTGTTATCAGCAAACAGTAAACCATGACAGGTCCACTGGGGGTTTGGACATAGATGAGGCCAAGGAATGATGTTGAGATTGGGGTGAGGAGAAGGGCAAGGGTGGGGCTGCTTTATGGAGAAAGCTGAGCCCACCTCCTGGTGCCCACCCCTCCCCAGGCGAAGAATGCCCTGGCCCACGCACTGCAGTCGGCCCGGCATGACTGCGACCTGCTGCGGGAGCAGTACGAGGAGGAGACGGAGGCCAAGGCCGAGCTGCAGCGTGTCCTTTCCAAGGCCAACTCGGAGGTGGCCCAGTGGAGGACCAAGTATGAGACGGACGCCATTCAGCGGACTGAGGAGCTCGAGGAGGCCAAGTGAGTTCTGAGCAGCCTGACTTCTGGCTGAGGCCCCTTTGCAGGCAGGACTCAGCCCAGCCCCAGCCTCAGCAGATCCCACACAGGCGATGCTTAGCTAGTGTTTGACAACACAGGAGGACTCTGCCCCGGCCCCACCTCCTTCTCCTCTCAGGGAAGCTTTTTGCTCGAATTATGTTTCTGATCCGAATATAAGACGAACAAAAGGTTTGTCTGAGGGCAGAGTGCTTCCGTCTGGGGCAGGGCACTGTGGCAGGGAAAGGCAGTGGGGAGGGCTGCAGAAGCCCATACCTCCTCAATGTCCATAGCCCAGAGGCTGGGCCAGGGTCAGAGGGTGCCTGGGTCTCCACACCCTGCTGGGATCCTCTGCCTGCTGTTCTCAGCCCCTGGGACCTGTCCTCAGGCTTCTCCAGCTACACTTCTGAGGTTTCAAGGATTGTCTTTGAGAAGGTTCATGTTGTTTCCTCTTGTCCCCATCCACACCCTCCATCCTCCCCACCCTCTGCCACCCTCCCCTGGGCAGAAAGAAGCTGGCCCAGCGGCTGCAGGAAGCCGAGGAGGCCGTGGAGGCTGTTAATGCCAAGTGCTCCTCGCTGGAGAAGACCAAGCACCGGCTACAGAATGAGATCGAGGACCTGATGGTGGACGTAGAGCGCTCCAATGCTGCTGCTGCAGCCCTGGACAAGAAGCAGAGGAACTTCGACAAGGTGGGCCATGGGTGGGGGCTGCAGCCAGCATGCAGGGCAAGGGGGCATGAGGGCTTCAGTGCGAGGCCAGAGCCGTCCTCCTTGGAGGTGGGGGAGGAGGGCTGAGCCCAGGCAGGTCCTGAGACAGACCCTGGACATGGGGCTGAGGCTGGGGGGCTGAAGAGTGAGCCTTGTCCCCGGGCAGATCCTGGCCGAGTGGAAGCAGAAGTATGAGGAGTCGCAGTCGGAGCTGGAGTCCTCGCAGAAGGAGGCTCGCTCCCTCAGCACAGAGCTATTCAAACTCAAGAACGCCTATGAGGAGTCCCTGGAACATCTGGAGACCTTCAAGCGGGAGAACAAAAACCTGCAGGGTGTGCTGGGGGCCCAAGAGGCTGGGGAGGGGCTGTACTGGCAGTGTTCCCATATGGTGCCACCCAGGGGCTCCAAGACGGGTCTGGCCAAAGAGGCGTGTCCCTGCAACTCCACTGGACCTCAGCAGCCCTCAACCGAGTTACCGTGTTCCCCACACAGAGGAGATCTCCGACTTGACTGAGCAGTTGGGTTCCAGCGGAAAGACTATCCATGAGCTGGAGAAGGTCCGAAAGCAGCTGGAGGCTGAGAAGATGGAGCTGCAGTCAGCCCTGGAGGAGGCTGAGGTGTGTGTGTGTGCAGGGCATGGGGTGCAGGGAGCTGAGCTCCAGGCTTTTGGTCCCTGTTCTCATCCCCTGTTTTGTCCGTTTTGTTCACTGTCCCATCCCCAGAGCCTAGGACAGAGCCTGGCACATAGTAGGCACTCAATGAAGATTTGTGGAGTGAATGAATGACCAGTCACTGAACTCTCTTCATATAAACATTTTACCCATTGCATCTTAGCTGAGTTTCCCATTTCCACACACCTCCCGGTTCCCACCTCTGCCTGCCTCTGTTTTCTTTTATACTCTATACCTGATTGCCTCTGTTTCCTTGGCAACACCTTTCTCTTCATTTTCCTCCTTGTCTTCATAGCTGGCTCTCTCCTGTGAGGGCCTGAATCACTTTTTCTTAGGCTTATTTTTATTTTCTCTTAGATTCTCTTTTCCTCCACCTTCTGCTTCTTTGACTGAACCACTTACACCGCTCTTGAACTCACTTCGTATCCATGATTAGTGAATAGACCCCCACCCTGCCCTGTGCCCTGACTGTCTGCCTGCATCCCCTCCCCCAACCCCTTCCCAGGCCTCCCTGGAGCACGAGGAGGGCAAGATCCTCCGGGCCCAGCTGGAGTTCAACCAGATCAAGGCAGAGATCGAGCGGAAGCTGGCAGAGAAGGACGAGGAGATGGAACAGGCCAAGCGCAACCACCTGCGGGTGGTGGACTCACTGCAGACCTCACTGGACGCAGAGACACGCAGCCGCAATGAGGCCCTGAGGGTGAAGAAGAAGATGGAAGGAGACCTCAATGAGATGGAGATCCAGCTCAGCCACGCCAACCGCATGGCCGCCGAGGCCCAGAAGCAAGTCAAGAGCCTCCAGAGCTTGTTGAAGGTACTCACCCAGAGGGGACTGGCCTCCACGTGGCCTGGAGAAGCAGTAGTGTCTTGATACAGGCACCAGATTCCTCCTGCCCCTAGGTTACTGCAGGGACCTCTGACAGGTGCCTTTAGTGAAGGGAACCGAGGCTGGCTCCCCGCTCATGCCCACTCTCCTGATCCTCAGGACACCCAGATTCAGCTGGACGATGCAGTCCGTGCCAACGATGACCTGAAGGAGAACATCGCCATCGTGGAGCGGCGCAACAACCTGCTGCAGGCTGAGCTGGAGGAGCTGCGTGCCGTGGTGGAGCAGACAGAGCGGTCCCGGAAGCTGGCGGAGCAGGAGCTGATTGAGACCAGTGAGCGCGTGCAGCTGCTGCATTCCCAGGTGAGCAGCTCACCTGCTCATTCCTGAAGGGAGCACAGGCTGGGGCTCAGCAAGCAAGGCTTGAGAGCTATGCACAGATGCTCAATGCTTTTCCTGCTCTGCCCAACCCTCCCCCAACCCAGAACACCAGCCTCATCAACCAGAAGAAGAAGATGGACGCTGACCTGTCCCAGCTCCAGACTGAAGTGGAGGAGGCAGTGCAGGAGTGCAGGAACGCTGAGGAGAAGGCCAAGAAGGCCATCACGGATGTGAGTCCCCCCCTCCACCCACCCGATCCAGACCAGTGTCTCTCCGTGGGCTGGGCAGTAAGTGTGTGAGGACTTGACCAGACCATGTGCCACCTCTGTCCTGCACACAGGCCGCCATGATGGCAGAGGAGCTGAAGAAGGAGCAGGACACCAGCGCCCACCTGGAGCGCATGAAGAAGAACATGGAACAGACCATTAAGGACCTGCAGCACCGGCTGGACGAGGCCGAGCAGATCGCCCTCAAGGGCGGCAAGAAGCAGCTGCAGAAGCTGGAAGCGCGGGTGCGGGAGCTGGAGAATGAGCTAGAGGCCGAGCAGAAGCGCAACGCAGAGTCGGTGAAGGGCATGAGGAAGAGCGAGCGGCGCATCAAGGAGCTCACCTACCAGGTGCGGCAGGCGGTGACTCCAGGCAGAGCCCTGGCACCATGGCCACAGTGACAACCAGCTGAGGAGAATGAAGAGTTTGCTCTTAGCCTCTTCCAGGGCGAGGATGGGAATGCAGCCCCCGTTTCACTTTGCCTAGCCCTGCCCCACCCTGAATGTCCCCTAGCTCAGAAGTCAGTCTCTGAGCCTCCTGGCCTGGGAGCTCCATCTCAACACCCACTCTTAGCCCATCGCCAGGGGACACACACAGAATTCCAGACAAAGCTCACCCAGTACAGCTCACCAGAAAGCAAATATGTAGCCAGGGTCACCCCCAAAAGACACCAAAAACACACCCATCTCATTCAAACAAGCATAAAAACTTTTTCATTGCCCAGGGCAGTGTGGACTCTAGCTTTCTGAGGTGTTTTCTAGAATCAGACTCTGAATTAGAATTTCTTTCTTTTCCAATCCAGGATGTCACTATCCCTGTAAGCACACTTTGTCCTTAACTTAGATTAAGTCAGTGTCACCTGCATTGCAGCCCAGGAAATTCCATCACACTCATAGCCCCAAAGTCACTCCCAGCATGTGCCGAGGTCCAGAGCAGGGGACTTCATCCTGCATGGGGTCCCCAGACCCTGAAAAACCTGCTCCCTGGAGCACTGCACACACACAATTTTGTGCATAATTTCAGGAGTCCTGCTAGTTCTTTGGACTCTTTCCTTGTACAGATCATTTAAAATATTTACACATATTTGGTAAGAAATTATAAGGAGAATTCAAGTGTTTAGTGAGAATCAGAGAGTAGAATTGGGTCAGGATATCAGATGAAGCAGGGCAGGGCGGAGGGGATGCTACCCTCTATGACTGTGCCATCTTCACCCCCTGCCTACCCTCTGGCCCCCAGACGGAGGAGGACAGGAAAAACCTGCTGCGGCTGCAGGACCTGGTGGACAAGCTGCAGCTAAAGGTCAAGGCCTACAAGCGCCAGGCCGAGGAGGCGGTGAGTGACCCTGCTGGGGACTAGGCCCAGGGGAGGCATAGGAGAGCTCGTCCCCCAAGCCAGGAGTCTGAGAACCCAGGCCCCCTCTCACCTCATGCTCCCACCTCCCGCAGGAGGAGCAAGCCAACACCAACCTGTCCAAGTTCCGCAAGGTGCAGCACGAGCTGGATGAGGCAGAGGAGCGGGCGGACATCGCTGAGTCCCAGGTCAACAAGCTGCGGGCCAAGAGCCGTGACATCGGTGCCAAGGTGGGTCCCTCTTCTGGGCTTTGCTAGTCACCCCCACAGCAGGCATACCCAGACAGAGCACCCTCAAACCCGGGATGCTTCCTTTTCATTTATTCCACACAATTGAACCACACAGCCCCAGAGGCCAAGGTAATTCAGTTCTCTGTGATTTCAAGGATTCTTCCAGCTCTAACTTTTTTTTTTTTTTTTGAGACGGTGTCTCACTCTGCCGCCCAGGCTGGAGTGCAGTGGCACAATCTCGGCTCACTGCAACCTCTGCCTCCTGGGTTCTCCTGCCTCAGCCTCCCAAGTAGCTGGGATTATAGGCATGTGCTACCATGTCTAGCTAATTTTTATATTTTAGTAGAGATGCGGTTTCACCATGTTGGCCAGGCTGATCTTGAACTCCTGACCTTGTGATCCACCCGCCTCAGCCTCCCAAAGTACCGGATTACAGGCGTGAGCCACCACTCCCAGCTCCGCTCTAAGTTTCAGTGGTTCTGGGAATTTCAGCCTTAGGGAGGTGTGCCACCCTAGAAGACCCTAATTTATATACAACCAGTATATCCCAGTTTCCCCCCAACTGCTAGTTTCCAGTTCCCTTCCACCTAATTTTGTCCTGCAATCTTGTAACTCAAACCTAAAATGGACATCCCAGAGAACCTGGGCCTGGCTTTGTTCTCGCCCAGGCAACTTCCCTCTGACCAACCCCAGAACCCTACCCTCCAGAACTTGCCCCCTGAACATCGATCCCTGGAAACACATGTGCTGCTGCCACAGGGGCTTCCACCTGCCCACACAGCAGGCCCCCCACCATCAGACCCCTCTCACCTTTATTCCCGTGCCCTGTCCCTGCCCAATACCATCTCTCCAAGGACTGATTGGACTTTGTTTCCTTTCAAAAGGGCTTGAATGAGGAGTAGCTTTGCCACATCTTGATCTGCTCAGCCCTGGAGGTGCCAGCAAAGCCCCATGCTGGAGCCTGTGTAACAGCTCCTTGGGAGGAAGCAGAATAAAGCAATTTTCCTTGAAGCCGAGATCCTGACTCCAGACTCTTCTTCACTGCCCTGAGGACCCGGGGGTGGGGTCTGGACTAGGGGAGGCGGAAATGCAGGGGAGCGGGGGCAAATTCAAAGGCCTGGCCTAGGAGGCCTTCGTGGAGCAGCACTGAAATCCCCTTTCACTTCCCCCAAACCAGCCAAATGCAGCAGAGGTGACACTTCTCCTCCCAGCCTTCTCCCTGATCCAGCCAGGATTTAAAGGAGATTTAGGGAGACCCCTAAAGTTCACCTAGAGCACCCTGAGCCCATCTACTGTGGACCTGCACCCCAGCTTCCATCAACCCTGCCCCACCCACCACCATGGATACTGCCCAGGGCTGGGCAAAGGGCAGCGGTTCGGGGTGTGGGTGCCGGCCAGTGCCCTTTCTGAGCCCGCAGAAGTGTGAACCACTGGGCCAGGTGAGGCAATGGCTGCCTAAGTGCCAGTCCCAGGCGAGTCTCTGAGAGTACACAAGGATTCACAGCTGTAGCCTGCATCCCCTTTTAAATAGAGCCACCACCCTCTCCAGCCACCACCAGAAGCCAGCATACCCCCTCCCCACCACAGGTGGGAGAAACACACCCTCAGCCCACCTGCCGTCCTCCTCAGCTCCTCCTGGTGCCGAGCCCCCTTGGCCCAGGGTGCTCCCTTCTTCCCACTCATTTCTTCCCATCGTAATTCCCATTACCAAGCCCTTTGTCCTCTGGGCTTGTGGGAAGATGGGGTTCTCCTGGCCCATTTATGGCAAGCCATCTTGAGGGGAGGCAGACAGATGAGGGGCTGGGGAAGGTTATGTGTGAACAGGACTCTGGGGAGAGGGAGGAAAGGGATGGCTCCCGAGAGGGCCGGGAGGTGGAGGAAGGAGTAAGTCCCCTCCAACTAAACAAGTTCAGCCCCTTTGGAGTTCCTGCCACAGCTGGGTTGCTTAGGCAGGCCTGGGACTGTGGGCCACAGAGGTCAGAGGCTTGAGAGGCACTGGGGCTGTCGGCCCCACTGGGAACCTGGGAAGCAGTGGTTCAGCCCTGGACTGGATCTCCCCCAACCCACCAACACACCCACTCGGAGCCCACTCCTGCTCTGTACCCAGCTCTGAGCTCAGAGCTCTGAGGACTGGGGAAGCCAGAGCCAAGGGCCCTAAGCCGGAGAAGGAGAAACCAGTACTGGACAATAGCAGGTGACGGCAGAGGAGAAAAAGGGGGTAGGGAGGGGACAAGGAAAGACCTGAGGGGGTGGCAGTGGACAAAGAGATTGAGCAACCACAGGACAAGGTAACCAGAGGAAACAGAGACAAGGAAAAAAGATGCAGGAAATGAGGAGGCCCCAGAAAGATCCGCAGGCGCCGCCACCTTTCTCCTCCTAGCCACCTCCATTCTCCTTCCCTAGGCCAACCCAGACAGAGCTCCCTCAAACCAGGGATGCTTCCTTTTCATTTATCCGGCTCAATTGAACCACACAGCCCCAGAGGCCAAGGTAATTCAGTTCTCTGTGATTTCTAGGATTCTTTCAGCCTTTTTTTTTTTTTTTTTTTTTTGTGACGGAGTCTCACTCTGCTGCCCAGGCTGGAGTGCAGTGGCACAACCTCGGCTTGGGCCGAGATCCCTAGGGCCATTCCTCTGGCTAGGAACAGACTTGGACAGCAATGAAGAGATAACTAGAAACAAAGGAGAGGACCCTTGAAAAGGGAGCTATGCAGAGAGACCCAGGGCACCTAAGCAACCAGAGCAAGAGAGACCGCAAGAGATACAGATCCTGCGAGAATGGCCGGGGGCTGGATGCAGACAGCAGGGTTGAGAGAGGTCTGAGAGCCAAGCCAGGGAGAAGGAGGGGTGCTGAGGGGGATGGGGAGAGGGGAAAAAAAAGGGAGCCTTGGAGGGAGAAGCCTGAAGAGCTGCGGGTGGTGATCCCGAGTGAAGGAAAGAATCCTGGGTCACTTGCAAATGCAAGGAGAGTCAGGAAGGCGCAAGGAGATTGGAGAGAAGGAGGAGGAAGAGCCTGGAGCAAGATGTGGAGGCCCAGGCGAGAGAAGAGGCCAGCTCGGAGAGGGCAGAACCTCATGTTAGACCCTGAGCCGGGTGGAGACATGGGCCAGGGAGAATCGGAGGCAGGCCCCACTCTGAGATGGAGAAGCAGGCAGAGGGAATGAAGGTGAGACATAGAGACAGATGCAACAGGGAGCCAGGCAGAAGAGAGGCAACCTGTGCCAGGGAGGCCAGCCTTGCCTCCTTGGCACCCTCACCTGTGGCCGAAGCCTCCATCCCTGTCCTTATACTCCAGGACTCCCAGCAGAATGAGGAGCTGTGTGCAAGGCAGCTTAGGGAGGACAGAGAGCAGTATGTGAGAGCCAGGGAGAGAAGGAGCCTGGGGAAGGGAGAGGACGGTACAGCGGAGCAGACAGGGGCAGGGCCTGGGGCTGAGCGAACACCTTCCTTCCTCCTCCTTCCATAGGAGTGGGGGACTACCCCCCACCACCTCCACTCCCCGCTGCCCTGCCACCACCACCTATACCAAGTGAGGCCTGCTCAGAGCACAGGGTTCCCTGAGGACAAAGCCTGGTCTTTGTCACCTGGACCCGACCCAGACTGACCTGGCGTTCTCAGCTCCTTATCATGTCCCCAGAGCTATGGGAACCAAGCAGTGACGCACTGGCCATGGGCTAACCCCCCGGCTCGAATTCTGGGGCCTCGAGTAACCTAGAGCTGGGGACAGGTGGCCTGCATCCCCTGGGGGTAATGATTTGGCATAAGCACCTGCAGGAGATGGGGATGTGGGGTCAACTAAGGTCCCTCCAAGGACATTGAGAAAAGGTCCAAATGCTCTGGAAAGAGAGGTGTGTTCCTGAGCCCAGGAATGGGGTGGCAGCGTCCTAGGGAGCTAGGGGAGAGGCCACATCTTAATGGAAAGTGCTCCTACCCAGAGAAGCTGACCCCTGTCGTCCTACCCACCTCCACACCCTGGAGCTATATTGAGAGGTGACAGTAAACTGGTGGGAGGGGGGCTGGGAGGGTGTTCCTGGGTGTGAGGGTGGGGGGAAAGCCAGAGCAGGGGAGTCTGGCTTTGTTTCCTGAACACAATGTCCACTTAGTCATAACAGGAACAGCCTGCTGAAGACCTGACACCTACAGCCTCTGAGAGATGGCAGCAATGGAGGATGGGGGGTGGGGCCTTGAGGGCCTAGGGTGCTTGAGGACACCCACAAAGAAGGGAATGTGAGTATAAGCCCTGGAGGGCTTGGAAGGGGGCAACAAAATTCTGCCTGGGGAGTGGGCAGGTGGCAGAGCCCCACCCCGATGGAATGCAGTGCCTGGGGACCAGATGGTGTAAATCCCCAGGCCTGCCAGGCACCTGCACCCTCTGGCAGCCCGGAGAGGCAGAAGGGGACAGCCCCTCACCCACCCCCCTGCTCTCTCAGGCCCTGGGATTAGCACCATCTTCTTCTGCCCACCCCACCCCAGGAGCAGAGGGTAGCAGGGGAGGGCAAAAGCCTATGTGTGCAAATGCGGATGTGCAAGTGTGTGCATCCATGTACACAAAAGAAAGTAGAAAAGAAATCTGCAAGCTTGAGTGGGTAAGTGTGAAAAATCTGCATGTGTGGCTGAAGATGGGCACAGACACGGTCAAGTCTGTATGTGAGAGTGCTGAACTGGGGTTCTGTGTGAAAATCTGCCTGAGGCGGCGGGGAGAATCACTGCCATTGAGTGAGCAAGTTGGATGATGGCCACTCTATCAGGAGCATTAGGGAAGGGGTGGGGACTCCAGATGTGTCCCCAAACCAGGGTGGCCTCAAGACCTTGGGAGAACACTTGTCTGAAGACTTGGGGAACAGAAGGAGACCAGGCATGGCACTTACGCAGACTGAGGCCAGGACAGAAGTTCCTGACAAAAGAAAACTGAGCCATGGAGATGGACAGCAGATCCCTTCCCTGGGCACCATACTGCAGCTTTTAGTCCCTAGCACTGGGGGCTCCAGTACTAAGAGCAGGAAGATGCTCCCAGCCTGGGGCTGTGTGAGGGAGGTCAGAATGGGAAGGAGAGGCTGGGGAACAGGGGAGGAAAGCCCATGGTTGGGAGGTGGGGGACAGGCATTTGGCCTGCAGGAGAAGGTGACCCTCACCCATGTTTTCAGTTCACCCTTCGGGTTAAAAATAACTGAGGTAAGGTCCGTGGCAGGGTGGGAGAGGCGGTGTGAGAAGGTCCTGTCTTCCCACTATCTGCTCATCAGCCCTTTGAAGGGGAGGAATGTGCCCAAGGACTAAAAAAAGGCCGTGGAGCCAGAGAGGCTGGGGCAGCAGACCTTTCTTGGGCAAATCAGGGGGCCCTGCTATCCTCCTGTCACCTCCAGAGCCAAAGGATCAAAGGAGGAGGAGCCAGGAGGGGAGAGAGGTGGGAGGGAGGGTCCCTCCGGAAGGACTCCAAATTTAGACAGGGGGTGGGGGAAGCGGGATATAAAGGAACTGGAGCTTTGAGGACAGATAGAGAGACTCCTGCGGCCCAGGTAAGAGGAGGTTTGGGGTGGGATGCCCTGCAGCCCGTCCACAGAGCCCCCACCGTGAGGGACCTCCTTCACCAGGAGTGGGGTGCAGGTCAGTTGGAGGCCTAAGGGCTCTATTAAAACTGCCTATCTCCAGGCCCAGGGAAGTTCCCCCTGACACAAGGAGGTTCCACAGGAAACCCAGAAACCTCTTTTCTTCTCTGACTCTCCATTTCTTTCTCTGCATCATTCTGAGTCTCCTACATGTTGTCTCCATCTTTCCATCTTCCTTCCTCCTTTGGATGGCTTCCTTCCCTTGATCCTGGTTTTATCTTGCCTCTTGGTCTTCATCGACACTTGTCACAATCATGCTTCTTTGTCTCTCTCCCTTGCCCTTCCTTCTTGGCACGTGTTCTCACCTCCCTGCCTCTCTGCTTCTAACCTTGTTTCCACACCCCATCCCTCACACTCATACTGACTTGGCGCCCTTTCTTTTCTGCCTCTGCGTCTTTCCCTTTCTGACTCCCTGGTCTGTCCTTCCTGTCTGCGCTCTGGGGCTGCCTCCATCCCCGGGTGGCCTGCCTCTGCTGTTCTTCACTCTCCTCATCTGTTCTTCTCTCTGCCCGGCTCTACCTCTGTGGTTCCTTGCTCCACCCACGGTCCAGATTCTTCAGGATTCTCCGTGAAGGGATAACCAGGTGAGAACTGCCCCCATTTTCTCTGCAGAGAGCGGGGCATGCTTCTCCTGGGAGCCGGATTGCTGGACCAGGGTCTGCTGTCCCAAGCACTCAGCGCCAATCCTTAGCAAACTCCAGCCAATGCCACCCCAGGGAAACCCCTTACAGAGATTGTCCTTCAGCATCACCTCAGAGGGCAGGAGAAGCAGAGCCCTGAGTAGGGGAGGGTGCAACAGCAGGTGCCTCTCCCAGGGTGGAGGAGAGGAGCGGGGGTAGGGAGGGGGGCTGCAGAGGACAAAGCCACTCACTGGAGCCTGGGCTCCCTCAGGAGCAACATAGCCCTCCTGTCTCTGACCCAGGATAAGCACCAAGATGACCGATGCCCAGATGGCTGACTTTGGGGCAGCGGCCCAGTACCTCCGCAAGTCAGAGAAGGAGCGTCTAGAGGCCCAGACCCGGCCCTTTGACATTCGCACTGAGTGCTTCGTGCCTGATGACAAGGAAGAGTTTGTCAAAGCCAAGATTTTGTCCCGGGAGGGAGGCAAGGTCATTGCCGAAACCGAGAATGGGAAGGTGAGTAGGGCATGGCGCCAGGGCAGAAGGGAAGGAGGTCTGGGAAAGAAGATGCAGAGGTGGAGCCACTTGCAGGGGGAGCTGAGAGGGCTGGAGAAAAGCCAAGGCCAGTGGGGATGCCACGACATGCTCCTTTGAGGAGCCCAGAATCTGATCCCTCTCAAATTGACCTGAGCTGGTGCAACAGGTGCCACCCAGGGCCATGTGCCCCTTGCCAGAGAGGATGCTGAGGGAGAAGGACCTCAGTGTTCGCCTAAGAGGGGTCTTGTAGATAAAGAGGGCACAGACACAGCATTAAATGATGCCCCTTTCTTGCACTTGTATCCCGCTTCCCTGTGCCTCAGTTTCCCCCATGAGTCCACTTTCTCAAATTCCGTTCGCCCAAATCAAGAGTAATTCTTAGACCCAGATGAACACAAAGATCAGAAACTTTTGAGCTGAGCACTCTCCTTGACTGGCACTCAGAAGCCTCTGGTCCCTGGTTTGCTCACGCCAGCCAAGAGAATCACCCCTGGTTACCAGCTGCGGCTCAGGGCTGTGTGCCTCATGAACTCGTTGACTGAATGTTACAACCCATTGAAGTGTAGAATAACAGGCCACAATCCCCTGGGGCTTTTGACTCTGATCCCAGCTCTGCCACCCGCTAGTCACTGTGCAGGCAAATCATTTAGTCATTTAGAGCCACGGATTTCTCCACTATAAAAAACACTGGAATACCTACTGGCAGGATCTAGTGACATCAGGGCATGGCAAACTGACTGCTGCCAATCAAACCACACCAACAGTGATGGATGGGGAGTGTGGAGTAGATGGGTGAACTACTTTTCCAGCAGGGGTGAAGGTTTGCCCTGAGCAACAGATACCCTAAAGCGCTGCCCGCGGGAGACAGCCTCGGGGTCAGCATAAGGTGTGCACAGATCTGAGAGCTGCCAATCTCCAGGTCTGCCCCAAGACCCTTGGAACATAGAGACTGAAGAGTGATGGTCATGGGCACAGGGTGTCCCCAGGATGGTCTGGGGATCTGGCAAGAGAAAGGTACCCTAGGACAGTCTCTAGGATGGGAGATACAATGGGAAGGGAAATTATCTGGGGAAAGTGTCCCAGGGGACATACGGGGTAGGGGCTGGGGCACTGGTCAGACCAAGGGGAGCAAGGCCAAGTCCCTGTGTCCTGGGAGGAGGTCAGTGGGCAGTGCTGGCAAGGGTCCCGGAGGGATTGTGGTCACTCATCCTCCTGCCTATGCGCCCCCTCCAGACGGTGACTGTGAAGGAGGACCAGGTGTTGCAGCAGAACCCACCCAAGTTCGACAAGATTGAGGACATGGCCATGCTGACCTTCCTGCACGAGCCCGCGGTGCTTTTCAACCTCAAGGAGCGCTACGCGGCCTGGATGATATATGTGAGTGGCTCCTGCACACTGCAGAGGCTTCCTGTGCTGCGTGGAGGCCAAAATAAGCCAGGGGGGCTCTCCCAAGAAGAGGGGGAGAGACTCTCCCAAGGGACCCAAGTCCCCTTCCCCCCTCCACCCCTAGTCAGCTGCAGGAGGAGCAGAGCCAGCTGGTGTGAACAGGGACATGCCTGGCTGCCCCCACTGCCTGTCCCAGGCTCTCCCCACCAACCTCATGCCCAGCCTTGTCTCCTGCTCCAGACCTACTCGGGCCTCTTCTGTGTCACCGTCAACCCCTACAAGTGGCTGCCGGTGTACAATGCCGAGGTGGTGGCCGCCTACCGGGGCAAGAAGAGGAGTGAAGCCCCGCCCCACATCTTCTCCATCTCCGACAACGCCTATCAGTACATGCTGACAGGTGAGCCTGGTGGCCCCTGGTCTCTGCTCCTCCTCCCGGACACCCACCCAGATCCTCAGCCCTGACCCCATTGCTTCTCCTCTTTTTTCTTCCAGATCGGGAGAACCAGTCCATCCTCATCACGTGAGCGAGTGCCATCCTCCCACAGAAGGGACTGGGCTGGGGGCATACAGGCTGATGCCTAGGGTGTAGCTGGGAGGAGAGGTTTAAGGCTGGGATTGCAGGGAGCATGGGGCACTGAGCTCTCATTAGAGGGGTGCCAGAGCAATGAACCATGTCAGGCAAATCCTGCTGGGTGCTGGGCTCTGATGGCCGGGCTGGGAAGGGGAGCATGTGATGCTGAGCCCTGTATGGAGAACAGCAGGAATCCTGAGTTTCGATTGGTCTCTGTGGCCCCCAGGGGAGAATCCGGGGCGGGGAAGACTGTGAACACCAAGCGCGTCATCCAGTACTTTGCCAGCATTGCAGCCATAGGTGACCGTGGCAAGAAGGACAATGCCAATGCGAACAAGGTGCCGTGGGGGACACAGGCTTGGCAGAACTGGGGTTGGGCGGCAGGCTGACCCGAGTTACCCCTAACCCTCCCCTCCCTGTGACGTGGTGGGGACAGCCACACTGAGCTGGGCTCCTGATGGTCAGCCCAGTATGGAAGACCTTCCTGACAGGAGACACTCACCCTGAGGTCTGGGTAGGATCCTGCGGAGTCGCAGACCCACCAGCGGTTCACCCAGCCCCGCACCCCCATTCCTCAGGGCCAGGGCAGCCTCCCTGCCCTCTCACCACTGCCTGGAGGTGGATGGAGGATGAACCCATGCAGTTCTGCTCCTTTCATAGGGCACCCTGGAGGACCAGATCATCCAGGCCAACCCTGCTCTGGAGGCCTTCGGCAACGCCAAGACTGTCCGGAACGACAACTCCTCCCGCTTTGTGAGTGCCTTTGACCACTCCCAATGGCCTCATCCAGCCTTGACAAGAAAAAGGGGGTGCTGTTTTGCCACACCCAGTTGATTGTACTGTATCTGGCTTTGGGATATCAACATGCACACGTTGGTGGGAAGAGAGCATAGGCTTTGGAGCCAAAGGTCTGACTTTCCACTTGCTCAGCAAGTCCTTACACCTCTCTGAGCCCTAGTTCCTTCACCTGTGAAACAGGGGGACTAATATCCACCCTGCAGATTACTGGGAGGATTAGGTGAGATCATATGAGAGGTATGAGCAGGAGGCATTCTGTATGCGTTCCCCTCTGGGCTGAGGTTCCACTAGGAGGTCCCTGCACAGTGTGTGAGGGTGGCATCCTCTGCCCGGCTTCACTTATACTCAACTGAGACACCAAAGAGGTCGTTTACATTTCCAGAACCATCCAGGGCTTCTGGGCTGAATAGAGGGCCAGGATTTCACTCTGTCCTTCCCGTCAGTTCCCTCACTCTGTCCCATTCGTCCCCAGGGGAAATTCATTAGGATCCACTTTGGGGCCACTGGAAAGCTGGCTTCTGCAGACATAGAGACCTGTGAGTACCAGCAGGGAGGCTGCCACCCTCCAGGTCCCCCTCTGCCTTCTCTCCCTGCCTGGCGGCCAGTCTCATCATTCCTGCCATCTCCTGTTTTGTCTGCATTTGCCTCTGGGCTTTAGGATCCTTTTTGTTTAAGCCACATCTTCTCGCCTGGCCCTCTTCATCAAGCTGTGGGTGCCCCCTGCCCTCTGCCCCCATGGCCACCTTTTTCTGGCTCTACTCTCTTTCCTTCCTCACCTGCCTTCCTCCCCTCCGCCCACCTCAGACCTGCTGGAGAAGTCCCGGGTGATCTTCCAGCTGAAAGCTGAGAGAAACTACCACATCTTCTACCAGATTCTGTCCAACAAGAAGCCGGAGTTGCTGGGTGAATCTGCCTGCCACCCGCCACCCACTGCTGTCCCTGCTGCACACCCCAAAGACTCCTGCATGCAGGGCAGGGCCCTCCTGCTCCCCACTGTGCCCAACCTTGCTGCTCACTTCCCTTCTCCATCCGCTCACTCCGCCGGCTCCCTCTCCCTTCCCTCCCAAGACCACCTGCATCTCCTCTCGCCTCCTTGTGCAGTCACACACCTCACTCCTTCTCCACCCTTCTCTCCACTCCTCCCTCGGCTTGTCTTTGCCTTCTCCTCTTTATTTGCCTCCCCATCTCCCATGTGTCACTCCCCTGCCACCCTCCCTCCTCCTTGTTATTGGAGCCCCTGCCAGGGCCCCTCTTCTACCCTTTCACTTCCTCTGGGTTCACTCCTTGGTCCTTGCTGACTTCTCTTCTCTCCCTGCTCCCTGTCCTCCCCTCCTCCATTCACCCCGTCCCTTACCCCTCCTGCCCCTCCCTCCCTTTCCCAACTCTCCCTGCCCCTTCCCTGCCCTCCGCCTGCCCCCTTGCCCCTGCCTCACCCCTTGCCTGGTGCAGACATGCTGCTGGTCACCAACAACCCCTACGACTATGCCTTCGTGTCTCAGGGAGAGGTGTCCGTGGCCTCCATTGATGACTCCGAGGAGCTCATGGCCACCGATGTGAGTGAGGGGGCTGCTGCGGCCGTTCAAGGGACCCCAGGAGCTCCTGGGGCCACCGCTCCAACCCCCCTCTTTGTCTCTCGCTCTGTCCCAGAGTGCCTTTGACGTGCTGGGCTTCACTTCAGAGGAGAAAGCTGGCGTCTACAAGCTGACGGGAGCCATCATGCACTACGGGAACATGAAGTTCAAGCAGAAGCAGCGGGAGGAGCAGGCAGAGCCAGACGGCACTGAAGGTGGGAGGGGCAGGCAGGCAGCCCTGGGAAGGCCTGAGGTGCTGACCAGGCTCTCTGGGGGACTCAGATCCCAGAGACTCTGAGGCTTGTGGGGCAGTGGGGTGTGTTGTGGGATGGTGAGGGCCAGGGACGTGGGAGAGGTGGGCAGACAGAGTCCGCCACAATCCCAACTCCTCAACCCCAGCTGCACTCACCAGAACTGAGGTGGGGAATTTTCCTCCTGTGCCCAAGACTCACCCAGCCCCAGGAAGCACAGCCCCTGAGCTCTGCACATCACCATCACTAATACAGGGCCTTTGCCTGCCCAGCCCTTGGGTAAGCCCCTCATGGGCTCATACCATGTTCTGTTTGGGAGGCAGTGGGCCAGGGGTCAGGACACAGCCCAGGGCATTGGTGTGTCAGTTTCCTCCTCAGTGAAATGGATCAACAATCTTTCCTCACTCCTCTGGTGGCTACTGTGAGGTCCTTTGAGAAAATGTGAAGGTGCAAACAGTGCTAGACAGGTGCCCAAGAACATTCCTCCCTACCTTCAGGGACCCTTCTCCAAGTCTGCCCAGATCAAAGTGTCAAGCTGGGGTTCATGATAACACACCAACAGTTATTACAACATTCTTGAAATTACACCAAATAACTCCTCCTCTAAACAGAGAAATCCCCATATTGGGTGGCACATTTGGATGGCTGGGGGTAGGAGCGTGGTGCTGTCTGATATACTCTCAGCCAGTCAGATTGGGTAGCATGTGGATAGAGAAGACAGCATGGCCAGTCCAGGGCTAGACACTGGGGTAGAGAATGAAGGAGACAGGGAGCAGAGGACATCTAGCCCCTCAGCCACACCCTTGCCCTGGAGAGGCGAGGGATGCGGTGAAGGTGGGGATATGCCCACAGCAGTGCTTGTGAAAGACCTGACCCAGAGATGCCACAGATGTAGAGACAGAGCTGAGAAGAGCCAGTTGTGGCAAGAGGCCATGGGCCGGATAAGGGGGCTGCGCTCCAGCCTGACTCAGGCACACGTTGGTTGAGTAACCAAGGCAAGCCCTGTGCTCTTCCAGGCCTTGATTTCTTCCTCTTTAAAGAGAATAAACTGGACCTGATGCTTCCTAAAGTCTTGGCCCCAGGACAGGGAAGGAGGCTCACTCCCTGAAAGTGTTCACTCAGGCCAGGTGCAGTGGCTCATGCCTGTAATCCCAGCACTTTGGGAGGCCAAGGCGGGTGGATCACTTGAGGTAAGGAGTTTGAGACCAGCCTGGGCAACATGGTGAAACCCTGTCTCTACTACAGATACAAAAATTAGCCTGGCATGGTAGCTCATGTCTGTAGTCCCAGCTACTTGGGAGGCTGAGGCAGGAAAATCACTTGAACCCAGGAGGTGGAGGCTGTAGTGAGCCAAGATCGTGCCACTGCACTCTAGCCTAGGTGACACAGCAAGTCTCTATCTTAAAAAAAAAAAAAAAAAAAAAAAAGGAAGTGCTCACTTATCCTTTCCCTCTCAACCAGATGCCGACAAGTCGGCCTACCTCATGGGGCTGAACTCAGCTGACCTGCTCAAGGGGCTGTGCCACCCTCGGGTGAAAGTGGGCAACGAGTATGTCACCAAGGGGCAGAGCGTGCAGCAGGTGTACTACTCCATTGGGGCACTGGCCAAGGCAGTGTATGAGAAGATGTTCAACTGGATGGTGATGCGCATCAACGCCACCCTGGAGACCAAGCAGCCACGCCAGTACTTCATAGGAGTCCTGGACATCGCTGGCTTCGAGATCTTCGACGTGAGTCAGGGACCCCTGGGAGTGGGAGAACAATCACTCGCTCGCTCCTACATTCAACAGCCATTTGCTGAGAGCCAGCTGTGGACCAGACATGGGAAGGCAGTGGGGACTGTGTGGTGACAGACGCAGTCATTGTCCCTGTCTTCAGGGGAAGCCCTCCTCCACTGCCCTGACATGGAGGGGACCAGTCACGCCCTGCTGGGCTTGGCACAGTGCACGGGCACAGCCCCAATGGCCACTCACACCCACTTTCTGACTGCTCCCACCCCTCATGCCCCCTGCAGTTCAACAGCTTTGAGCAGCTCTGCATCAACTTCACCAACGAGAAGCTGCAGCAGTTCTTCAACCACCACATGTTCGTGCTGGAGCAGGAGGAGTACAAGAAGGAGGGCATCGAGTGGACATTCATTGACTTTGGCATGGACCTGCAGGCCTGCATTGACCTCATCGAGAAGGTGCCTCCTTGGCCTCACCACCTATGTCCCCTCCTCTGCCATCCAGACAAAGTGGTGGCCGAGTCCCTTCTACACCCAAGAAACTAGAGTCCCAAGAATCCCAGGCCTTTCTCCAGGCCCAGCTTCTCCTCACTGTGAAGTCATGGGCATGAACAGGATGATCCCCCCACTCTTCCTTTCCCAGGACCTTGCACTTTATGCCCCTTTGTGGTGGTCCCCTCAGTGTCTTAAGAGTGAGATGTAGTGAAGGAGAGGCCCCTGGCCCCTCTGACCGCCCATGAGAAGCGTCATTCATGGAAAGATCCTAGGCTGAAATTAGAGATGTTTGGCCTCCCACCACCTTCCTGTTGGTTGAGAAATAAGCCAGTCTCCAGCCCTCTTGCTTATGGGCATTCCTCAGAAGAGACAAGGCCGCAGGCGGGAGGCCCCATAGGCCGGGGCTGACTTGCTCTCAGTGAACCTCTGCTCTTTGTCAGCATAGGCCAGAGCCCGGATTGTCTGACCCACACCCAGCCCAGCCACGGCCTTCATAAAATGGGAGCTTCCCCACATGCTTTGGGTCATTATCCAGATTCTTAACCAGAGTTCTCATGTTTCAGAGCCCTCAGAATCCCATAAAACTGTGTGTGGAAAAAAGCATGTGTACATTCATACATACATGTGTGTGCTTGTGCATGTGTGTGTGTACGTGTGTGTGTACATGCGTTTTTCTGGAGAGACAGTCTTTAGCTTCAACAAATTCTTAAAAGGATTCCTGCCCCAAGAAAAATCAAGAACCACCAGGTTTTTGGAAGTGCAGAGTGTGGTGAAGAACCTGGATCCTTCTATCTAACCCTTGAAGAATTGCTACTGGTGTCATACAGACAGAGCCTGGCCCGGTGCCTCTGACACACATCTGTCCCTGCCCTCCTGCCTCTGGGGCAGTGAGCCATCAGAGAGAAGGGGCTGTGCTGTGAGGCACTGTGGGCCTTGTGGGGGGTGATTAGGAGTGCATGACTCTTTGTTGGACCCACTGGGCAGAAAGGAGGAGGAAGGGGCTTTTTAAATTCCAGGAATATTGGCTTCCTGTTTTAGGGTAAGAGGTACCAGCACAGCGCCCCTTCAGCAGGCCAGCGCTACTGGCTCCAGAGTCCTTCTCCTGTCAGGGTATGGGACTGTGGAAGCCTGGGAGTGTGCTCAGTGATTCTCTCTTTGCCTCTTCACCCTGCCCTCAGCCCATGGGCATCATGTCCATCCTGGAGGAGGAGTGCATGTTCCCCAAGGCCACTGACATGACCTTCAAGGCCAAGCTGTACGACAACCACCTGGGCAAGTCCAACAATTTCCAGAAGCCACGCAACATCAAGGGGAAGCAGGAAGCCCACTTCTCCCTGATCCACTACGCCGGCACTGTGGACTACAACATCCTGGGCTGGCTGGAAAAAAACAAGGATCCTCTCAACGAGACTGTTGTGGCCCTGTACCAGAAGTCCTCCCTCAAGCTCATGGCCACTCTCTTCTCCTCCTACGCATCTGCTGATACTGGTAAGCAGGCAGCCCCTGCACTGGGCCAGGGGACTTCTGAAGACACAAAGGGCCAGGGTCCTGCTGCTTCAAAGCACATGACTCCAGAGGCAGGCACAGGGGAGCCCGTGAGTCAAGCCACCTCCTGGCTCACCTCACCACAGTCCAGCTGGGCTTCTGTAGCACCCGCCATTCTCCACTTTGTGTTATGAGTGTTGATATAGCTGTCTCATGTTTCCTCAAGATAGGGAGTAACTGGAGGTCAGTGAGGGTGGCACATGCATCCCTGTACCATGCCCAGCAGGGAACGATGCATGTGGGAGTTCTCAACAAATTTTGAGAGGACACTGAACAAAAGAGCCTCCAGTTCAGAAAAGGAAGAGAAAGGATGTGGCTTGAAATGAAGAGGATAAAGTGTAAGAAGAAGAAAAGTAGAGGTTGGGCGCGGTGGCTCACGCCTGTAATCCCAGCACTTTGGGAGGCCGAGGCGGGTGGATCACAAGGTCAGGAGTTCGAGACCAGTCTGGTCAACATGGTGAAACCCCGTCTCTACTAAAAATACAAAAATTAGCCTGGCGTGGTGGCACCTGCCTGTAGTCCCAGCCACTTGGGAGGCTGAGGCAGGAGAGTTGCTTGAATCTGGGCGATGGAGGTTGCAGTGAGCCAAGATTGCACCACTGCACTCCAGCATGGGTGACAGAGTGAGATTCCATCTCAAAAACAGAAAAGAAGAAGAAGAAGAAGAAGAAGAAGAAGAAGAAGAAGAAGAAGAAGAAGAAGAAGAAGAAGAAGAAGAAGAAGAAGAAGAAGAAGAAGAGGAAGAAGAAGAAGAGGAGGAGGAGGAGGAGAACTAGAATGTGGAAAGATATAAGAAGGAAGGGCAAGTCTAGAAGAGGGAGAGCTAAGGGCACTGATGTATGTCAGTGCCTACTATGGGCAAGCACCAGTGAGCTGCCCTACAGGCGTGGTCTTATCTAATCCTCTTTACAACTTTGGGAAGTTGTTACTGTCATCCTCATGGTAAACTGAATCTTGGAGAATTCCTTGCCCAAAGTCTCAGAGCTACCAAGCGAGCAGCAGAGCTCTGCCTCTGCCCAAGGGCTCCTCTATTTTCCAGCTCCTGTTGATTATTTCTCCTCTCGCTATTTAGGGGACAGTGGTAAAAGCAAAGGAGGCAAGAAAAAGGGCTCATCCTTCCAGACGGTGTCGGCTCTCCACCGGGTAAGAAGGGCCCAGGGGTGCCAGGACACCTGGTGGACAGGCCCAGCCCAGAGACTTCTGGCTGCACCACCTATTCTGATGCTTGAGTTTGATGAGGAAAGAAGCTAGGGCTACGTAGTCGTTTTTTAGTGTGTAGATTCCACAAAAGCCTGAACTCACGTCATAAATTATGTGGCAGCCCCTGTCCCTTTGATGATTCTGGTGGAGAGTGTCTGGGGACCAGGGTTTAAGGGCCTAAGGGATGGTCCTTGTGGCTCCTAACTCCCCACCTTCATCTGCCTCCAGGAAAATCTGAACAAGCTAATGACCAACCTGAGGACCACCCATCCTCACTTTGTGCGTTGCATCATCCCCAATGAGCGGAAGGCTCCAGGTGAGCCAGGAGAAGACCTTAGTCTGGGGAGGACAGCTGGCAACCACTTTACCCTAAGGCTGACCCTTTCCCCTTCCCTCCTGACGCAGGGGTGATGGACAACCCCCTGGTCATGCACCAGCTGCGCTGCAATGGTGTGCTGGAGGGCATCCGCATCTGCAGGAAGGGCTTCCCCAACCGCATCCTCTACGGGGACTTCCGGCAGAGGTGGGTATGAGGGTGCCCCAGAGCTCATAGAACAGGGGGAGCCAGGCTGCCCTGATGGGAATGGGATCTGCAGGTGACCCTGGAATTCTGTGGGCAGAGCAGATCACTGCAGAGCACGGGTGACTCTGGACACTTCCCTCCTCAGGTATCGCATCCTGAACCCAGCGGCCATCCCTGAGGGACAGTTCATTGATAGCAGGAAGGGGACAGAGAAGCTGCTCAGCTCTCTGGACATTGACCACAACCAGTACAAGTATGGCCACACCAAGGTGAGTCTAGAGCCCCATTGGGTGGTTGCAGGGCAGGTGGCCATGTTGAGTGGAGCACAGAGGAGTTTAGGAGGCAGAAGCCTAATTCTGGCTTCCTTATCAACCTTATCAAGGGCTGAAACCCAGGCTTCATTCCGGTCTTGTTTGTCAAATTTTTACTCTTACTTTTAGAAGGCATGGGGTGATGGGTTACCTGGGAACTCATCCAGGGTCTTCCACCCTCTTCTTCCACCCTGGATACTCCCCTCTGAGGCTGCGGCCTGTTGCATCTACCCCTTGCCTGCAGGTGTTCTTCAAGGCAGGGCTGCTTGGGCTGCTGGAGGAGATGCGGGATGAGAGGCTGAGCCGCATCATCACGCGCATGCAGGCCCAAGCCCGGGGCCAGCTCATGCGCATTGAGTTCAAGAAGATAGTGGAACGCAGGTGAGACAGGAAGAAAAGGGAGGCATGCACTAGAGATGTAGAGGCAGATCCGCAGTGTCAACTAGTGTGGGTCAGAAGACCTGGGTTCAGACCTACCAGCTGGCCTGGGCAAGTTACTTTACCACTTCGAATCTCATTGCGAATTCTTCTTCTTCTTCTTCTTTTTTTTTTTAAAGAAACTTCTCTATAGGAAAATGCAAATTAAGACACCAATGAAATACCGTTTTAAAACACTAGACTTTGCTTGCTCAGATGGTCTACAAATTTTAAAAAATGAAAGAAACAAGTAGATAAAAATAAAATGAAAGGAAAAATAATTTTTAAAAGTTTTAAAAATCACTAGACTGACAAAAATTAAGAAGCCTGACCCACTGCTTACAGATGTGTAAATTAGTGCAACTTCCTAGGAAAACAGTTTATCACTATCTTTTAAAGTTGAACAGCTGCAGGCCAGGCGCGGTGGCTCATGCCTGAAATCCCAGCACTTTGGGAGGCCGAGGCAGGCGGATCACGAGGTCAGGAGATCGAAACCATCCTGGCTAACATGGTGAAACCCATCTCTACTAAAAAAATACAAAAAATTAGCCGGGTGTGGTGGCAGATGCCTGTAGTCCCAGCTACTCTGGAGGCTGAGGCAGGAGAATGGCATGAACCCAGGAGGCAGAGCTTGCAGTGAGCCGAGATCGAGCCACTGCACTCTAGCCTGGGCGACAGAGCGAGACTCCATCTCAAAAAAAAAAAAAGTTGAACAGCTGCATACTTCTCCATTCCACTCCTGAGTACATTCCTACAGAGAAACTCTTACACATGTACACCATGACATGAAAAATAATCTTTTAGCAGCATTGGTCATAATAGCAAAGATCTTAAAACAACTTGAATTTCCATCCACAGGGGAATGGGTAAATAGTATTACAGCCATTCAGTGGAATATTATAAAACAGTGAAAAGATGTGAACTCCAACTACATGATACAATATGTTTGAACATTAAAGCATATTGTTAGTAAACAAAGGCAAATCTTGGAAGGATACATAGAGTGTGATGCAATTTTTATAAAGCTCATAAATAATCAAAACCAGCCATTCGTTGTTTAAAGGTACATACATATGGCTGGGCACAGTGGCTTATGCCTGTAACCCCAGCACTTTGGGAGGCTAAGGCAGGCGGATCACCTGAGGTCAGGAGATGGAGACCAGCCTGGCCAACATGGTGAAACCCCGTCTCTACTAAAATTACAAAAATTAGCTGGGCTTGGTGGCAGGCACCTGTAATTCCAGCTACTCAGGAGCTGAGGCAGGAGAATCGCTTGAATCCGGGTGGCAGAGGTTGCAGTGAGCCGAGATTGTGCCATTGCACTCCAGCCTGGGCAACAAGAGTGAAACTCCATCTCAAAATAAATAAAGTAAAATAAAAATAAAGATACATTCATATGTGGTTAAAGTAATTTTTGAAAAAGCAAGGAAAGGAAAAATAAGATTCAGAGTGGCGGCTGCTCCTGGCGGGGTGACGGGGTGTAGGAAGGAACGCACAGGTAGATCAATGGCTGGTAACATTTCAGCTCCTGTTTCGGTGGTAGGTTCGTGGATAGCCATTTTGCTTTCATGCTGCATAACTTACATACTTATTATAGACATTCTTATATGTAAACCCCTACATAATTTTTAACATATTTGAGGTTCTTATGAGAATAGAAAAACCAAACAGAGTAGACATTCTATAAGTGGTAGTTTCCATTACCACTAATATCCCAGCTGGGAGGATATAAACTGCCCTTTCATCAAATTGATTAATAAATATTTATCAAGCAACTCCATGTTCAGTGTAGTGATGTTGGAGGTGGGTGTGCACAAGAAGGAAGTCTACGTGCCTACGAACTTGCTTAGTAGGGCCCATGATTGGGAAGCTCTCTCTTATAGTGCCCCACCCTGCCTCCACGTTTCCTTGCCAGGGATGCCCTGCTGGTAATCCAGTGGAACATTCGGGCTTTCATGGGGGTCAAGAATTGGCCCTGGATGAAGCTCTACTTCAAGATCAAGCCGCTGCTGAAGAGCGCAGAGACGGAGAAGGAGATGGCCACCATGAAGGAAGAGTTCGGGCGCATCAAAGAGACGCTGGAGAAGTCCGAGGCTCGCCGCAAGGAGCTGGAGGAGAAGATGGTGTCCCTGCTGCAGGAGAAGAATGACCTGCAGCTCCAAGTGCAGGCGGTGAGGCCACGTGATTATCTCTTCAGCCCTCTCCTCCCCTCCCCTAGATTATAGCCCATCTCACAACCAGGGACTGGGAGTCTAGGAGTGTCAGCTCTTTTTAAGACCCTAGGTCTCCTCTCTTTAACCATCAGCTTCCTCCCTGTTCTCTTCTCCCAGGAACAAGACAACCTCAATGATGCTGAGGAGCGCTGCGACCAGCTGATCAAAAACAAGATTCAGCTGGAGGCCAAAGTAAAGGAGATGAATGAGAGGCTGGAGGATGAGGAGGAGATGAACGCGGAGCTCACTGCCAAGAAGCGCAAGCTGGAAGATGAGTGCTCAGAGCTCAAGAAGGACATTGATGACCTGGAGCTGACACTGGCCAAGGTGGAGAAAGAGAAGCATGCAACAGAGAACAAGGTGAGGGCAGCTCCCTCTGGCTTCAGCCCAGGTCTCCTCAAGACACCCAGACTAGAGTGTGGTCCTGGTCCTTGGCATGGAGGTCCCCATAGATGTCTCCAGGCTGGTGATCTTTGACCCTAAAGGGGATGGGTTTTTGGTCGGCAGGTGAAGAACCTAACAGAGGAGATGGCTGGGCTGGATGAAATCATCGCTAAGCTGACCAAGGAGAAGAAAGCTCTACAAGAGGCCCATCAGCAGGCCCTGGATGACCTTCAGGTTGAGGAAGACAAGGTCAACAGCCTGTCCAAGTCTAAAGTCAAGCTGGAGCAGCAGGTGGATGATGTGAGTAGTAAGAACCATGCTCCTGCTCTCAGAGCAAGATTTTGCAGGCAACACCAATGGCCCAGAAAGTCCTGATCCCTAGAATTAACTTCTATGGCCCTTGAAGCTTTTTTGCTCTCTGTAGTTCCTCACTAGAGTAGGTCTCTGAATCCTTTGTGCTTGCAGGATTTCTCTACTGGTTTGACTTCCAATCCCACTGGACTTCAAGTTTAGAAGGAGGCAAAAGAGCATACACTATGGATTTCATGTTTTCCGCACTTTGCTTATTTTCTTCTCTCCAACAGCTGGAGGGATCCCTAGAGCAAGAGAAGAAGGTGCGCATGGACCTGGAGCGAGCAAAGCGGAAACTGGAGGGCGACCTGAAGCTGACCCAGGAGAGCATCATGGACCTGGAAAATGATAAACTGCAGCTGGAAGAAAAGCTTAAGAAGTAGGAGACTGTGGTGGCCAGGAGGGGCTAATGGAGGTGTCTGGCCTGGTAGATAGAGTGCAGGGTGCTGCGCCTCCACTGGCCACAGTTGCCTTGGGTACACTGGGAATGAGGTCAATCACAGCCCTCTTCCGCCACTCTCTGGGCTGGCGAGGGGAGGGGGAGGTGCCGATTCTGGCGTACTAAGGCCAAGAAGAGAATGAGCCCCAGAGGAAGGAAGGCTACCTGTCACTCCCCCACCCCCACCCTTCTCCTGCAGGAAGGAGTTTGACATTAATCAGCAGAACAGTAAGATTGAGGATGAGCAGGCGCTGGCCCTTCAACTACAGAAGAAACTGAAGGAAAACCAGGTGACTTTTTTTCCCAGTGCATCAAAGTGGGAGCTCAATAGCCCTGAGGTAACTGAGGCTGCAGCAGCTGCTTAAGGTTCTACACAATATCTGGAACTCCAGGCAGCCTCATAGACCCAACCATCCCTGACTTACAGGTGCCCAGGAACACTAGCCTTCCCCCGTAGAGCAAGAATACATTACGTTAGCAAAACTGTTTGAGAAGGGGGACTCATACCTACTAAAGGGCTTCTCCTTCTGAGATCTGCTCTGCCTCAGGGACTTTCTACTCTAAGACAAATGATAGAGCTCTATTCTCCTCTAACCCTTCCTCTGGTAGTTCTGCCCTCTGAACACAGGGTGAAAAAAAAAAGGCTTCAAGGAGCACTTTCCTGTGAGCTGCTCTGTTCATATTCTTCCCGGTACTAACCCCAGCCACTAACCCAGGCTGAGTCCCCATAGGGCACTCATGATAAAAGCCAATTCCAACAACCGTGAGCAAGTCACTTACCCTCCTTGATCCTCAGATTCTCTTCTCACCTGTAAAATGAGGCTGACAATACCTACCACACAGGACCAGAGGGGATAATGTATTGGAAACCATTTTGTCAACTAGGAAACTCTATACAAGTATCATATTAATATAGCCCAATTTAGAGAAGTCAGCCAGCCACTAGCCTAAGAAGGTATTGTTTTGTCTTCTCAATGGCCTTCTCATTCCTCTGCAGCTCAAGATTTAGTGAACAGCCATAGTGTCCCTTAGCTTTAGTGAACCTCAAACCTTAATGTGCTTTTAGTATCAGGTTTGTCAGAAGAGCCCTGGAAGTCCACTGCCATCCCCATTATAGAGCTACAGAAGCTACATGGCCAGGTCTGGACATAGTGACCCCAAGGGCAACAGGAACTCGGCTACTGGGGCAGGACCTTGTCCTCTCACTTTGGGGCAGACTGTGGCTGGTAGAAAGAGGTAGTCTCCCCTCTGCACTTGAGGCCCATGGCCCAGGCTGCAAGTAATGTATGAACACAATTCCACTCCTCTGGGGCTGCACAGGGACTGGCCCGCCTTCATTAGTAATTTGCCCTCCCATCTTCTTGGATGCCCCTTCTGGGTTTTAGCTAGAATATCGGGCCATCCTCAGGTTCTTCTACCCTAGGTCTGGGCAACTTCTTTGGCCTCTTGGACACAGAATAACAGTCCTGTTAATCTCATCAGGTCTCGGCAATAGGCTATGGCTCCTCCTTCATCCCCAAGATCTTGCTCAGAAGTCCCACCTTCTCCATCCTGGGAGCAGAGGCATGGTGGTCCTCTCTGCTGCTTGTAGGACCCATCCATGAACAGTCCATTAAAGCTGTCCATAACCCGAGGTGAAGGGATTTCCACTGAACCCCCGTTTTGCTCCTGGCTAGCCAGACAACAGATGAAAATGGTAGATACGATACTCTCCCAATTTAGTCAAGACCAAGGCTAAGGCCTGAAAAGTGAGGTAAGGGCACTTAAAGAGGATGAGGAGATGAGGTGAAGAGGAAAGTAGCCTGCTAGCACTTTCCTGGCCTGGAAGGGAGCAATCATGTTGAAACCCAGCCCTGGGCATAAAACACAGCAAGCCTGGCAGAGCAAGGAATATGGTTGATTGGACTTTGTGGTTAACTTGGAGAATTGCAAAGGTATCTCATTGTTTCGAGGCATATTGTCACAGATATTTGTAAAATACAAGCACTCACTTTCCTGTCTTATGGATAGCGCAACAGAGCCTAGTGAATCTGGGGACTCTGAACTTCTTGATCTCACAGGATACCAGGATCCCCCTTCAACCACAGGTTCTCAGGATTTGGGGCTGCAGATGCTCACACTGGGTCTGAGATGCCCTTGGGAGCTTCAACCAAATTCCTACTGATGGCCTATGCATTATAGGATGTTTAGCAGCATCCCTGGCCTCTACCCTCTAGATGCCAGTAGCAAGCCCCACCAAGACATGACAATCAGACATTGCCAACTGTTCCCTGGGGCACAAAATTGCCCCTAGTTGAGAACCACTGCTTGAGAGGAGCCTAAGTTCCTGGTAGCTTTTCAGAGCCGGGGGGATTCCAGTGGAGGGGTCCAGGCGGTGGGTCTGAGCCCTTTGTGTCTGACCCAGGCACGCATCGAGGAGCTGGAGGAGGAGCTGGAGGCCGAGCGCACCGCCAGGGCTAAGGTGGAGAAGCTGCGCTCAGACCTGTCTCGGGAGCTGGAGGAGATCAGCGAGCGGCTGGAAGAGGCCGGCGGGGCCACGTCCGTGCAGATCGAGATGAACAAGAAGCGCGAGGCCGAGTTCCAGAAGATGCGGCGGGACCTGGAGGAGGCCACGCTGCAGCACGAGGCCACTGCCGCGGCCCTGCGCAAGAAGCACGCCGACAGCGTGGCCGAGCTGGGCGAGCAGATCGACAACCTGCAGCGGGTGAAGCAGAAGCTGGAGAAGGAGAAGAGCGAGTTCAAGCTGGAGCTGGACGACGTCACCTCCAACATGGAGCAGATCATCAAGGCCAAGGCAGGCTCTGCTCGGCCTCCCCTCGCCCTCTCCCCTGCACAGCAGAGCCTCCCCCATGCCTTCTCTCTCTGTCTGCCATCTCCCTTGTCATTCTCATTCTCTTCATCACCCTTTGGTCTCTCTTCCTGTCTCCCCTGCCCCTCTCTGGCTCTCCTCTCCCTCTCTATCTCTTCACGTTCCTCCTTTCTTTAATTCAAGTCCCTCTTCAGACTGCGCCCTCCCACACCTTCTGTGTCCCCCTCCTGCCCTCTGGCTTTCCCCATCTCTGACCCTCTCTTCCTTCCTCTGGTCAACTCAGCCCCTCCCACATTCACCCTTCCTGCTTTGCTTCCTGAAGGCAAACCTGGAGAAAGTGTCTCGGACGCTGGAGGACCAGGCCAATGAGTACCGCGTGAAGCTAGAAGAGGCCCAACGCTCCCTCAATGACTTCACCACCCAGCGAGCCAAGCTGCAGACCGAGAATGGTGGGTGCCCCTAACCAGCCCTGCACCTGCCTAGGGCAGGACATGACTTGTGAAATGGCCCACAAGCCCCTCATTTCACCTCCAGGAGAGTTGGCCCGGCAGCTAGAGGAAAAGGAGGCGCTAATCTCGCAGCTGACCCGGGGGAAGCTCTCTTATACCCAGCAAATGGAGGACCTCAAAAGGCAGCTGGAGGAGGAGGGCAAGGTGAGGCCCAGTGGGGAGGGTGGGTAGGCTTGATGGCAGCCCTGGGGCAATTCACCTCAATGCCAGAAATGGAGCCTGGAGCTGGAAAGAGTCCTCTGCAAGGGAAAGACCCTCCAGTCTAGGTTCTGCCCTGCAGCTAAGCGTCATTTAATGCCTCTTTTCTTATTCGTGAGGGGATGGGGTGAGCAGACTCGGAAACTCCTCAAACAGTGAGGTGCCACATCAGCCCACATGGTGAATAAGGCTGGGCTTGGTTGAAGTACTAGATAAGAAGAGAATCTAGAGAATGGGGCACAGGGAGTCCCTCCCACCTCCTGGTGCCCACCCCTCCCCAGGCGAAGAACGCCCTGGCCCACGCACTGCAGTCGGCCCGGCATGACTGCGACCTGCTGCGGGAGCAGTACGAGGAGGAGACAGAGGCCAAGGCCGAGCTGCAGCGCGTCCTGTCCAAGGCCAACTCGGAGGTGGCCCAGTGGAGGACCAAGTATGAGACGGACGCCATTCAGCGGACTGAGGAGCTCGAAGAGGCCAAGTGAGCTCCAGATACCCCCTTAACCTGACTCTCAGAGAGGAAGGGGCGAGAGGACCTGGGGTGGGGACAGGCAAAGTGGTCATGAGAAGGAAGTGGAAGAGACAGGAGGAACTCGGAGGGCAACAGAAGTGCTTGGAAGAAAGCCTGAACTCTTTGCTCTGTGAACTCTGGCTGGCCCTGACCCACTTCCTGTGACGGGCGAGCTTTTGGCCCGGGTTATACCTGATGCTCACGTATAAGACGAGCAAAAAGCTTGTTGGTCAGAGGAGCTACCGTCGATCAGCCTGTGTGGGGGGTGAGGGCAGGGGACACTGACACCCAGATGCCACTGCAGGTAGGGAGGACGCCTGGGCAGCCCGTGCTGGCAGACTCTGTTCCAGGCACGAGCAGGCTCAGCTCCTGCTAGGCTGGACTTACGGTGTCTCAAGGAGATATAGGGATGGGGTGGAAGGAGGTCCACCCAAGGCTCCAGTGTTGCCCAGTAGAGTCACACACACACCCTCCACCCTCCCCTGGGCAGAAAGAAGCTGGCCCAGAGGCTGCAGGATGCCGAGGAGGCCGTGGAGGCTGTTAATACCAAGTGCTCCTCGCTGGAGAAGACCAAGCACCGGCTACAGAATGAGATCGAGGACCTGATGGTGGACGTAGAGCGCTCCAATGCTGCTGCTGCAGCCCTGGACAAGAAGCAGAGGAACTTCGACAAGGTGGGCCATGGGTGGGGGCTGCAGCCAGCATGCAGGGCAAGGGGGCATGAGGGCTTCAGTGCGAGGCCAGAGCTGTCCTCCTTGGAGGTGGGGGAGGAGGGCTGAGCCCAGGCTCGGGACCAGGGACAGATCTTGGACATGCGGCTGAGGCTGGGGGCTGGGGCACTGGGAAGCAGGAGGGCTGGGGAGCTAAGGCTGGGGGGCTGAAGAGTGAGCCTTGTCCCCGGGCAGATCCTGGCCGAGTGGAAGCAGAAGTACGAGGAGTCGCAGTCGGAGCTGGAGTCCTCGCAGAAGGAGGCTCGCTCCCTCAGCACAGAGCTCTTCAAGCTCAAGAACGCCTACGAGGAGTCCCTGGAGCACCTAGAGACCTTCAAGCGGGAGAACAAGAACCTTCAGGGTGTGCTGGGGGCCCAAGAGGCCAGAGATGAGTTGGTGGGAGGGAGGGCCATGCAGGGGCAGGGGGAACACAGGCTTTGAGCTTTCTGGCCCTCTGGTCCCCAGAGGAAATCTCGGACCTTACTGAGCAGCTAGGAGAAGGAGGAAAGAATGTGCATGAGCTGGAGAAGGTCCGCAAACAGCTGGAGGTGGAGAAGCTGGAGCTGCAGTCAGCCCTGGAGGAGGCAGAGGTGAGGGCTGAGAACTCCCCGCACCCCATCCCTGTTCTGCCACTGTCTCCCACTTCTCCCTCACCTGGGGGTGACCCTGACCCCAGGACAAAATCTATTCATTCCATATTCTTTGTTCAACATTATCTACCCACTATTCACTACCCATGACTACCTCCAAAGCCAAGGTCTGCACAAAGAAAAATGTCAGTCTGATTAGAGGCCAAAGGTTTTGTTTCCCACCAGGTTTTAAAAGTTGGAATCTGGCCATAATAATAACCACTTAGACAGTGGGTAGGAGTGTGGGGTTCCAGAGTCAAACAGGCCTGAGTTGGAACACAGCTTGAGGACTTTCACTGCGGCGTTGGGCAAAATCTTTAATCTCTCTCTGCCTCAGTTTTCTCATCTGTAAAATGGAATTAACTGTACATACCTCATATGATTTTACATATGATTATTATAAAGATTAAATGAGGTAACACATTTAAGCACTTAATATATATTAGCTATTGTTACTCTTCATTTTTAAGCACCTGGGAATAGCCCTGAGTTTTCTGGGCTTCTAACTTTTCTCAGGAAAGGGTGAGGGACCTGGAAAACAAGATAAAATTTTGAATTTGTGGTTATAAAAATTCCCCCCTTTTCTATAATACTTTAGACAGGTCAGGAATTTATGCAGTGTTAGTGCTGGAGGGTCTGGCAATTGTGAGGTCCAAACCCTTTTCTTGACAGAGGAAGCCCAGAGAGTCCAGCACTTTCTCCCCAATAGCACCGTGGTGGGCATGGGGTGCAGATCCCACCTCCCCATCTCTTCTCAGCTCTTCTTCTCTGGGCGATAGTCCTGGCTGACACCGTGTATCTTCTCATCCTCCCTCTCAACCCTGCCCTGTGCCCTGTCTGCCCGCCCTCGCCCCACCCCTTCCCAGGCCTCCCTGGAGCACGAGGAGGGCAAGATCCTCCGGGCCCAGCTAGAGTTCAACCAGATCAAGGCAGAGATCGAGCGGAAGCTGGCAGAGAAGGACGAGGAGATGGAACAGGCCAAGCGCAACAGCCAGCGGGTGGTGGACTCACTGCAGACCTCCCTGGACGCAGAGACACGCAGCCGCAACGAGGCTCTGAGGGTGAAGAAGAAGATGGAAGGAGACCTCAATGAGATGGAGATCCAGCTCAGCCATGCCAACCGCATGGCCGCCGAGGCCCAGAAGCAAGTCAAGAGCCTCCAGAGCTTGCTGAAGGTACATGGGGGCGGGAGGTCCCCTCACCCAGAGGGGACTGGCCTCCACGTGGCCTGGAGAAGCAGTGGTGTCTGGATACAGGCACCAGATTCCTCCTGCCCCTAGGTTACTGCAGGGACCTCTGACAGGTGCCCTCAGTGAAGGGTACCGAGGCTGGCTTCTGCTCACACCCACTCTCCTGATCCTCAGGACACCCAGATCCAGCTGGACGATGCGGTCCGTGCCAACGACGACCTGAAGGAGAACATCGCCATCGTGGAGCGGCGCAACAACCTGCTGCAGGCTGAGCTGGAGGAGCTGCGTGCCATGGTGGAGCAGACAGAGCGGTCCCGGAAGCTGGCGGAGCAGGAGCTGATTGAGACGAGCGAGCGGGTGCAGCTGCTGCATTCCCAGGTGAGGGGGTCAGGAGCCACCTTGTGGAAACCTACTGAGTGCAGAGCCCAGGACATCTAGAAAAGCTGGATGTTCTAAGTGAGCACATCTAGCCAGGGTCACAAATCATTTCCTCTCTTAGGCCAACTCTCATCTGTGGTGGCTGCAGAACCATTATATTGAGAAAGCGGTCTCTACTTAGAAGCTAAGAGGGTCATGATTGATTGCTGATACCTGCCAAAGCCACAAATCTGGGAGTAGTGGAATGTATCCTGTTATTTGATATTCTTGATCTGAAAGACAGCCTCCGGCTTGCTCTGTAAAGATGAGAGTTTGGGAGTTTAAAGAAGCATAACTGCATCTCTTGCAAACCAAGCTGGCTAGAACACCATTTTCTGCAATCCTACCCACACTGTTTTCAGTTATACTCTGCAATGAGACTTTGTGCTCACCTTTTGCAGTGCCCTGTGGAGTTTTGTTCTTTAATCTAGTATGTGTGAGAATGACATCATCCACTTACCTCATCCCCTCTTCCTTACCCCACTACATTCTTGGTATAGCTATAAACATCTCTGGAATATTGTCCTGGTAAAAAGTTGTTTCCATTTTCCTTGGAATATTGTCATGCTCCTACGTAAACATGTTGCTAAAGAGCTCCAGGGTAATACTGCAGACCTTTTGCTATTTGAAGTCTTTTTTCAGAGTTTAGTAATCTTAGATATAATGTCTAGAATGTATGCACTTTCATAGGAAAAGGGAAAGCAGGTACAAAACGATCAATAGTCTAAAAGTGGGCTTGTTGTTTAAAAAAAAAAAATGACCACCTTTAATTCTCTCTGGAGAAAGGGTATGAAATCAGGTAACAAAGTGTAGTACATATTTGATCATTTTTCTCTCTCCATGTCTAGAACACCAGCCTCATCAACCAGAAGAAGAAGATGGAGTCGGATCTGACCCAGCTCCAGTCGGAAGTGGAGGAGGCAGTGCAGGAGTGCAGAAACGCCGAGGAGAAGGCCAAGAAGGCCATCACGGATGTAAGTGACCGCCCACCTTCCGCCTCCCCTAAAGACACAAACAAGGCCTTGGGTCCAGGCCAGGCCACTGTGCTGTAACACCAAGCCAGCTCTGCAGTTCTGTGGATTTGAGGGCCTGATGGGAGAAAGGAGATCCTTAGGGGGCAAAAGGCCCCAGCCCCTGGCCCATGTTCCTTGCCAACTCTCTCCTGCACACAGGCCGCCATGATGGCAGAGGAGCTGAAGAAGGAGCAGGACACCAGCGCCCACCTGGAGCGCATGAAGAAGAACATGGAGCAGACCATTAAGGACCTGCAGCACCGGCTGGACGAGGCCGAGCAGATCGCCCTCAAGGGCGGCAAGAAGCAGCTGCAGAAGCTGGAAGCACGGGTGCGGGAGCTGGAGGGTGAGCTGGAGGCCGAGCAGAAGCGCAACGCAGAGTCGGTGAAGGGCATGAGGAAGAGCGAGCGGCGCATCAAGGAGCTCACCTACCAGGTGCGGCGGGCGCCAGAGGCCAGGAGTAGATGTGGAAGTTTCTTCTCTGGCCCCACTGCCCCGCCCGCACAGGGCTCCTCTCACCTCCTCCTTGAGATGCTGTTGGTAGATTTAACCTTCTTCTCACGCTCTGCAGTCAGTTTGACTTGAGTCTATGAGTTTTTCCAGCAAATGAAGAATCTACTTCTACTTCCTGAAAACTCTTCTAACTAGTCTTTCCCCAGGTTTCTTTCTTTTTTTTAAAAATAACTCAAAGTGCTACCATGAAGACTTCAGAACAGTTCAAAGAATCCTTCCACCTTCGACTGTGGGGATAAGAGTCAGGGGAGGGGAAAAGACACGGAAATCTTCCATGGAACTTCTGGCACACAAAGAGAAGGCCACAGAGAAAGAGGACCCTAGAATGCTCTAAAACCTCCACTTGCATAGCTGAGAGCTGTGCCCTTGGCCCGTTATTTTCAGTGTACCTGGGAAGAAAAGGCCAAGGAGACGAGGGTGTCAGTCCATTTGATAGATGGATACCAGAGGCACAAGAAAGAGGTTACAGATACAGAACCACAGAGTGATTTGTGGACAGAAGTAGAAATGGCATCCTGGCACATACAATGATACAGAGATAGGAATGATCGAGTGACGTTGGAGCCAGTGATCCCAATGCCTGAATTCTGGCCCAGTACAATATATTAGAATGTAGAATAATCTGGATTATGATAATACCCCCTTCTTTCTGCATTCCTTTTCTGGTCAAGAACTACTGGCCAAGAGAACCTATGTAAGTCCAGGTTGGAGCTTTATCCACCAGATTGGAGCTGGAACAGACCTGGTGCTTTTATATTACCACATTAGGGAATTCCATTAGGTTCTGAGCCCCTCCCCCTACTTCTAGCTTTACGACTTCAGCCTTCATCGCTTTGTGGATCCCTGACTGACAACCTTGCATTGCCCCTTTGACCTACGATAGAGTCAGAGAATCTTCCCCACCACCTCTTTGACCTGGATCATTGCAGGGAGGGGCAGCAAAGGCAAGGGGAGAAGAGTAAAATGATGGAGGAGGGAAAGGTGATTGCATTTGCTCCCCCTCCAAACTGGCTTCTCCCACCCTCCCACCCCCAGACAGAGGAAGACAAAAAGAACCTGCTGCGGCTGCAGGACCTGGTGGACAAGCTGCAACTGAAGGTCAAGGCCTACAAGCGCCAGGCCGAGGAGGCGGTGAGTTCAGAGCTTTCTTCCCTTTCTCATCAACACACCTACTATTTGTGAGAACCAATGAATATCTCCTACAGAGGGGCCTGGACAAAGAGTTTGCTATAAACTTTAACTCTCAAACATTTATTTGACACATCTGGTATGCTCAGAGCTGTCAGGTGTTCTGAATTAACAAAGGCACCACCTACAAGCTGCTTACAATTCAGATACCATAACCCAACCGAAGGCAGTGTAGATGCTAGTGCAGGACATGGGGCAGCCAAAGCTGAAGGCAGGAAGGTGGCAGTGGAATTGGGCCTAGAAGGGGACCTAGCTAGCCATAGGGCAGTGGGGAAGACATCTGGGTGGATGTGAGTTGCTGATTAGCATGCCTGCACAGGAAGCTGGGGTCCGGGACAGGTGCAGCAAAACAGGATTCTGAAGGGGCCCAGATCGGGCAGCATGGGATTTGTCTGGGGCAGTGGATGGCCGTGAAGGACTCCGAGTGCTGGACATGTTTGAGAAGAGTGCAAGGCAGTTGCAGGATACCCTTGGGAAGGCTGTTGCAGGCATATGCATGAGGCATGGGTGCCTCAGGGACAGGGAGCTGGAACCTCAGGTTGAGAGGCTGAGAATCCCATAGCCCATCTCCAGCTCATTCACCCATCCCCACTGTCCCACCACAGGAGGAGCAAGCCAACACCAACCTGTCCAAGTTCCGCAAGGTGCAGCATGAGCTGGATGAGGCAGAGGAGCGGGCGGACATCGCTGAGTCCCAGGTCAACAAGCTTCGAGCCAAGAGCCGTGACATTGGTGCCAAGGTGGGTCCCTCCCCTGGGCTTCACTAGTCACTTCCACATTAGCATGCCCCCTGATATGGGTGCCCTTCAGAGTGGGCACTGCTTGCCCTATATGTAGGCAGTTCTGAGGGTCCCATAGCTTACATAACCTGAGAATCCACTCTCCTGCTCAAAACAGCCCCCCACTGACTGGAACTTCTGCAGAGATCCCCAGTTCCATCTCCTTAAACCACAAGTGCCTCTAACGTGGGACCACAAGATCCCTGGGGCCCTGCCTCTCCCTCCAAGGGCATCTCCCTTAGGCCTCTGGAAGCCCCAGGGATTTGTCCGCATGTACTTCTCCCTCTTGCCAGCTGCCCCCCACACCTCTTATTCTTTTTGCAGCAAAAAATGCACGATGAGGAGTGACACTGCCTCGGGAACCTCACTCTTGCCAACCTCTAATAAATATGAGTGCCAAACTCTGCCTGAGCCCATCTGTCCTTCCTGCCAGCTGTCCATCCTGGATCAGGGCAGTAGGGGGCCTGAGAGGAGGGAGGCCCCCAGCCCCTGTATCAGAGCTGCCAGTGCCAAGGCATCCCATATCCACAAGGAAGGAGACCCAGGTGCAGAGGAGTGAGGTGTTCTGCCTGAAGTGGACAGCTGTGAGTCCCAGTTCTGCTCAGTCAACCACACAAGGGTGGAGAGGGAGAAATTTCAAAAGTGAAGAAAACAATGGCATCAAAATGGTGAGCCAGTCCAAGATGCTAGGAGATAGAATTTTGGTGCCGAAGTTGAAGCCACTCTCCACCTACCCCACCCCTGAGGCTGCAATGATTAAAGGTGTCCTAGGACACCCATTCTTTCTGAAATGAATTTTCCACCAATGCCAGAAAAGGCTCAGAGCTGGCTGAGAATTAAGGTATGGGAAAGGAGATGGGAGAGATTCCGTTCTAGTCAGCCCCTAGGAAGTAACTCCCAGGGAGCCCCCTCCCTGTCTTCCCCAGGGGTCTCCCCCTGCCCCCTATCATTCAGCACCTCACTGTGAGGGCATCTTGAGACTCTGGGGCCAATCAACACTGAGCCCAAACCAATATGCCATGAGGACCAAGCCTGGGCATTGCTCATTTCATGTTGGTTCTCACACAGACACAGACGGCACAGGTGCCTGTACAGGGAAACACTGTGGTCACATTTCTGCTCTCTCTAAGCTCCTACTGGGGACAGTCCGGCCTGGATCACACAGCTGCTTGTGGGACAGGCCCGGTCCTGACCCCATTCTGCACAAAGCAAATCCCCACTCCCCACTGGGCTTTGCAGCCAGGCTCTGCTGACCGCCTCCTTAACCGTTCACCTGGCACCCCATCTCCCTGACTCCCCAAGTGGAGCCTCTTCTATCCCTCCTCTGAGACCATGAGAATGGACTGTGCATAAAGCCCTGAGAAATGTGAGCAGTGACCAGAGAAACACAAAATCCTGTTGGTTCTAGCCCAGGAGAGGCTGCCAGCTCTGATGGTGAGCCAGGACACAAGGATAGGAGAACAGGAAGCAGGAGGCAGGAAAAAGACCAAGAGAGAGGAGTGGCTGCCACCAAGGAAGCAGAGCACTGTGACCAGAGTTCAAGATCCAGGGTTCGGGCAGGACTTGGGAGCTGGGGCCTGCAGCTGGAAGGAGCGCTCCAGAAGAAGGATTGTATCTCAGGGCGGGAACACACATACATCAGCCACAGGAGATAGCACGTCAGCTGGGATGGAGCTGCTGAGCCAGGCCATGCTGGGCTCCTCGGGCTGGGCAGGAACGTCTGGCTGCACATCTGTCTGTCTCAGCCCAGCAGGGCTGACTCCCGGGCTGTGGCAGTGTCTGCTCCAAACTCCCCTGAGCCTTCCCATAGCATTCACTGTGGGGAACTCTTGACCAGCTTGTCTCTTTCCTAGCCTGTGAGTGCTCAAGGGCAGGCCCCCCTGTCACCTCTGAGGCCCTGGCGCCCAGCACAGTGCGCATGGAAGATGCTCAGGAAATGTGTGCTGAGGAGCTGGCAAGCTGGGAAGGTGGACCCGCAGTGGAGGGAAGAGTTGGCCATTCTTTTCTGAGCTACAAGGAGGCTCAGTACAGTATCCAGAACACTCACTTAGGTGTCAGAAGAGCTGCGTTCTGGCCCTAGCTCTGTCACAAATGAGTTCACCTCCCCTGGCTGGGCCTGTTTTCTCTTATGTGAAATGAGGGCATTGGACCAGCTGATAATCAACGGCTCTCCCAGCATTCGCATTTTGGGAAATCTCTCCCTCCTCTGATACCTCAGGCTGCCCTCTCCCTGCGTCCTGTGGGCCAAGTCTTCCCCACACCACAAGGGGGAGCTCTGCACACGCCCCAGGCAAGCACCTGGCCTCCAGCCCACTAACCTGCGGGAACAGGTGTGGTGGTGCATGCATGCTCCCATGAGGAAGGCTGTGCCTTCTCAGACACAGAACTCCAGATGCCCAGCCACCAGGCACACCACAAAGTGGCCATGCACACAGAGGTGTAGCGTAAAAGTTTTGTGCTGGAGGATGTCTGGCTAGCCCCCACATCCTCACTGCTCAGACCCAGTCCCAGAGAGAGACCACGACCTGCTCTGGCAACATTCCCATGAATACTCCTTGACATTCCTGACCTGCCTAATTTCTGGGGAAGAAAGAGACTCACCAGTAGAATTTGAATATTTTAATTTGGGAATGACTTAGAGGCCCAGATTCCTCCTCTCCACCCCCCCCCCCCTCCGCCCCCGCCGATAAGTTCCCCTCCTCTGGCCAGAGCTTCATGAGGAGCCACATCCTGGAGCACCAGGCTCCACAGATAAGTCCCCAGTGACGTCTCAGGCCAGACTGCTCTGTAGGGCTGGGGTGGGGTTTGGCGGGCTGGGGGCTAGTGAATCCCAAGGAGACGTGTCTGGGCTCCACTGTCCTCTCTGGCTGGCTGGGCCTAGGAGCCAGGTAGCCCCAGAGTCACTGCTGGTCCCCTGTGAGGATGGAGCCAGGTAGGGACCCACATCAGGATGGGTAGCTAGGGTGGGGAGGGCATCTCCTCTCCACAGAGCACAGGCACTCACCCTGGCTGGCCCCGGGTGCCATCTCAGTCCGGTAGATCTTGAAGGCATCATAGGCAAAGATGGAAACCAGGATGATGCCAAAAACCTGTGGGAGTGGGAGTGGGGATGGCAAAACAGAGGCTAT
The DNA here is from genome assembly GCF_029281585.2 of Gorilla gorilla gorilla. Classification (NCBI taxonomy): domain Eukaryota; kingdom Metazoa; phylum Chordata; class Mammalia; order Primates; family Hominidae; genus Gorilla; species Gorilla gorilla. The sequence continues at coordinate 33,261,240 of NC_073239.2, forward strand.
AGGGCCATTGGGTTAAGGTATAGGGCGAGGTGCAAGCCAGAACCCCAAGCCCTGGCTGTGGCTTCTGATACAGAAAGTGTGCAAGCACCAGCCTGAGCTCCTGAGGGGCTAAGGAGTCCTGCAGGGCTGAACTCACAAAAGCAGCAATGGCAGCTCCATCCCGGGAGGTCACAGCTGCAAAGGAGACCACCAGGAAGATGATGATGGCACTGACACAGCGCAGGAAGTCCTGGGGGCCAGGGGTGCAGGGTTAACAGGACCTCAGAAGGCAGGGGGCGTTGCCCTGAAGTTTTCCAGGCTAGCCAGCAGCCCGACCCTGAGGGATTCTGAACCCCTCCACGGGATACCCCTCACACAATATGAAGCACATTCAAGAGACAGAGCGCTCACACTGCTACCCAGGGAGTGGAAGCAGATGAACCAGAGCAACCAGGACCAGAAGCCAGGCGCTGGGGCTGGAGCCCAGGGGACAGCGGCTGGAGTATGCCAGCCCGGGGGGTCAAGCCAGGCCAGGGCTGGGGCTGGACCTTTGCTGAGTGGGAGAGTAGATCTAGCGGATGTGGTCCTCCTGATTGCCCGTGGCCCTGCAGCTGTGAAATCAGTGTGAGTCAAAGCACACCTTTGAGTGCAGGGCATAGCATGGGACAAAGCCCAGCTGTGGTGTGGAAATGGAAAGAAGCTCGGGGAGGAAAGGAAAATGCATCATTTAGAGGAGAAGGAAGGGCCCCAAACTGGGCTAGGGGTCAGGGTTCCTCACCAGACAGGGCCAGTTAAGCCGGTCGAAGCGCTGGTAGTACTGGGTGGCATAGAAGAAGAGGAAGGCAAGTGTGATGAAGAACTCCAGTAGCGCCGCGGCCATGTAGGCAGAGATGGAGGCCGTGAAGCAGATGAAGATGATGAGGGTCAGGGCCTGCAGGACCGAGCATGTGGAACATGCCAGGAAGGGGACACAGGCAGGGGCCAGGGCTTTGCCTTCCCCTCCTTGGAAGCTCCCCTAGGCTGGCACCTACTACCTGTCCTTGGAGGGGAGGAAGGACTCTGGCACATCTCCCTATCCCCTGGTGTCAGGAGCCACCGTTGCAGGGCATTTGCCGGTCAAGGGCAGTCTCCGGCCTCCCACTCTGCTCACCCAGCAACCCCAGCAGTCTGGCCAAGCCATACGGCTCCCAGGAGCACTATCCCACAGTAATTCATAGGTACAGTGTGAACGCCAGCCCCTGGAGTTGTGCCCACAGAGACCCGACTCCACAGGGACCAAGAGGAGCCCCCTGCCCCATAATGCTTTCCCCACCCCCAGATGCCTGAAAGCCCCCTGACAAGGACCAGAGCCTTTGATTCCATGCCAAGAGAGAAGGCAAATGCTGCCCAGTGGTTTCTGGGAGCCCCTTTAGCTCTGATGACCTAGGGTGGCATACGTGCAGAGGCCTTAACTCTACACTGTGGTCTTGCTAAGTAACCAGGGGAAGATCCTTTCCTGAGAAGAGATGTTTCTGGGCAGCAGACCACAGATAAAGTGCAGTTGCAGGAAGTCTGCCCTTTTTGATAGTTAGACTTCTTGGACATGCTGAGAAGTGGCCATGTTAGAGGCTGTCATTGCCCCTGTCCCATCCCTATGTCTCAAGCTTCCTCAATGTCCCAAAAAGTCATCCTGTCTAACTGCAGTCCTTCCTGCTGCAACTGAAACCTGCTGTAAATGTCTCCGGGTGGAGAGGCAGCAAGAAGGCAGAGTAGGAGACGAAGAAGGGGCAGCTGGGGGCAGGAGAGGTGTCCAGAGGGCCTGGGGAAGGAGGCTACTGAAGGGTGAGCTGGGGGCTGGCATAAGGCTGGCCAGGAGCCGGGGGTCAGGGAGATGGAGGCACCAGGTTGGGAGGCAGCTGTTACCAGCTCGGTTTCCAGCAGGATGCCCTTGTGGGAGGTGAGGAAGGCCTTGTCCACCGCGAAGCCCTGGAGCTCTGCAACTACCCCCTCCTCAGGGTGCCGGTCCCGGCGATCTCGAGCACTGAGCATCTTCGTAGGGCCCACCAACACAGCCCCCTACTGCCAAAAGCCCAGCAAGAGAAACAGAAATCTGGCAGGATGGGGAAACAGACAGGAGCAAGAAGGCACTTCGAGAAACCTGAAAGTGAAGCAGGAGGCTTGCCCACAGGGCCCCGGGAGAGAAGGCAGGCGCTGGGGGCCTTGCCCAGATGGGCCCTCACCCAGCTGCCCAGAGTGCCTCTGCTGCTGCCTGCACCAGCCCCCTAGAGACCCATGGGGAGGGGCAGAGAGGAAGGAGGCTCTAATCCCTCCCCTTGCTTAGAGCCCAACCCAGCCTGGAATAGAGAAGGAAGGGGAGAGGAGGAGGTGCGAAAAGAAACTGGGAGGAGCTGGGACGTGAGTAGAGGAACAGGGGCAGGACTGGGAGCCCCCAGGGACCTAAGCCTGAAGACATTTGTGTCCCCCTTCTCTAACCTTAACCCTCTTGTTTGGCCGGTCCTTTCTCCCATTTCCTTTTAGGGAGGGTGTGAGCTGGAGCCCAGCCCAGGCAGCACCCCCAGGACCAAGCTGCAGCAGCCAGGACTGGAGGACAAAGGCGGATTGTTGGGGGACAAGGGGGCGCTCTGTGCCTGCTGCAATGCCTCAATGGGCCTCTGTCTCTCCAGCATGCCGGGAGCGCGGCCTAGCCCCCACCCTGGTGTTCAGGATGGGCCAGGGAGACAGAGATGGGAGAGGACGGGAGGGTGCAGCGGAAACTCTGAAGGGCGGAGAGAGCTGGCAGGGTGGACAGAGGTGAGGGCCAATGGTGGAAAGGAGAAGGGACAGGCTGGGAGACCGCGAGATGTTCAGGCACCACGGATGCCAAATAGAGATTAGGCCATTTTTAAATAAAGATATTTATTTGGATAAATCTCTATACATTCAATAACAGCTTCCTCCTCAGAATCATCCATGTCAAAAGACTAGTAACTACACTAGAATGCACCCAAAGTAGATGCTCACTGAGTGATGAGTAAACAAACAAATAAAACGAGGGGCTCTTTCTTCTCCAGCAAGGGGGAAATATCTAGAAAGTGCCTGTGCTGGGCCAGGGTAGCAGGGGATGGGAAAAGAGGAAGAGACAGGAGTGGTGGCCTCCAGAAATGGGCAGAACTTTGAAAACCTTTCCTGAGAGAAAATGACAGGACACAAGCTTCCAGCGGCCCTAAGCAGCAGCTGCTCTTTTCAAAATGTGCAGAAGTGCAGGTTTTCCCCAAAGCCCCCCATCCTGTCCCGGGATCCTGCTGCTCCAGACAGCACTTCACAGGGGCCAAGCATCTGGGCATCCTGGCCCTTCATGGCAAGTGGTTGTACACCTGGCTCCAGGTTTCCCAAAAAGAGACCAGCCTCCAGCAGGTCCGGCTAGCCCATCACACGGGGCCGCACACACACACAAGCTAAGGAAACACGGTACAGCCTGCGCTCTAGGCAGTAGCCCTTGTGGGTGCCCTTCTCGCCATGGCATGGCCGCCGGTAGAAGACAGTCTGGTTGTGGTAGAGCAGCTCCGAGTTGCCCCGGGGGTCCATGTGGGAGCCTGTCTGTAGGCTGACGCAGTGCGGGCACAGGCAACGGGCGTGGTACAGGTCCTGGGGGAGCCGGTTCAAGTCTCTGTCCAACCTGTGGGGGCGGCACTTGTCAGGCCCTGGAAAGATGGGCCAGAAACAGAGAGGGTGGGGTGGCATGGGAGTGCCAGAAGAAGGAAATGGTCCGTCTGGGGCCTTGGCCTCTTGTCTCAGTTCTGAACCCACTTGCTGTGTAACTTTGAACAAGTCACCTCCCTCCTTTATTAAATTTTCCCCACTGTAAATGAGGGTAGCAGGTGACAGAATGCTTTCCAACTGGTCCTGGGACCCTGAGGGAGGCAGGGGAGGGTGAGCAGGCTCCTGCCTTAGCCTCCATTGACCAGCACTGCTTCTATCTGACTCAGCATGAGGTTTCTTATTGTAATGATTACACTTTAGGTGTTTTTGTTTGTTTGTTTTTTGATTTTTTGTTTTTGCTTTTTTGAGACGGAGTACCCAAGCTGGAGTGCAGTGGCACGATCTTGGCTCAACTGCAACCTCCACCTCCTGGGTTCAAGCGATTCTCCTGATGCCCGCCACCATACCCAGCTAATTTTCATATTTTTAGTAGAGATGGGGTTTCACGATGTTGGCCATGGTTGGCCAGGCTGGTCTTGAACTCCTGACCTTAGGTAATCCACCCACCTCGACCTCCCAAAGTGCTGGGATTACAGGCATGAGCCACCGGGCCGGACTTTAGGTGGTGTTTCTATTATTATTATAGCATTATTGCAAAAGTAAAAACCACTCTGACATCCAAGTATTAAAGAGTATAAAGAGTGAAAGCTAATAGTCTCTCCCTACCAGCCCCACTCCCCAGAAGAAGCTATCCTCAACTATTTCCTGCACATTCTTCCAGACGCTGTGCAAGCTTATATTATGAGCATACTTGAGAGTGCATGGGAAGACTTATTTACTTATTCTGAAAGGATTTCATGGCAAAAAAAAAAAAAAAAGAAAGAAAGAAAGATGAAAAACACTGAAAAGTAGATGTCCCACAGGTCTGCGACTCCATTAGTCTGGCAGGCGACAGTCTCCAGCTTGTGGGACCATTCCCCACACAGACAAGCCCTGGCAAATGGAATTAGCTAGCACATCACTTCCCAAAGTGGGTTCCCTAATAAATCAGCTGCACCTGTTGGGTGCTTAAATGAATTTGGGAAACACTAGTTTAATGGTTTACTTTCTACAGACTTCTTGCAGACTTTAATGTACAATGACAGTACGAATCTCCAAGGGGTAGCAGATAGAGCAGTCTTTCCCAAGTTTACCCGGCATCACTTTTTTCTGAGAAGCAGCTCATGGGATGAGCATTGCACAGAACACACTTTGGGGAAAGCCACCTGAGTGGTCCTCGGGTTCACAGACTCCCAGCAAGGGGTCTGGAAGACAGCTGAGTTAACCTCTGGCACCCGCCTCCCCTAAGAAGCTCCCATGCCATCTGATTTGACCCAGGACCCAGCCAGCTTCTGAGACCCCTCCAAAGAATCATGACCTGTAGTGTCCACACTAGATCCAATCTCAGCTAAATCTGACCCCCTCCCCACCACTGAACTTCTCCATCTACCCCCGAAGCCAATGCTAAGACAGAACTAGAAGGAAGAAGTGAAATCACGTGTCTGGAATCCCTAAGACCCTAGTTTTTAATATTTTGCTTCATCATTCATATTTCAGCACTTCCTAATATTTTTCATATCATGGCACAAATAGAGAACTATAATATTTATGTGGCACACTGAGTGAAAGAATACAGTACCCATGATCATGATCAAAGATATCCAGTCCACAGCTCCAGCCAGCCAGCTGCCCCCAAAAGTTAAGGGTTTCACTCCTTTAGCATGCTTATAACTAACCCATTCACGGCCAGGGCAGTATCAATTGGTATTGGGATGCTTCATGCCTGTATCATGCCATTATTCCCTAATATTTTACCCAGAAAAAACATGGGCCATTATAGGGATGTTTTAAAAGAAAAGGAGAGAACCAACATAAATACAGACTTTTACATACATTATATTTCACTGGATCTGCACATTAGCCTATGGGGCATTATATCATTTTGCAGGTGAAAAAAAAAAACCCCTGAGTTTTGAAAACTTGAATTGACTCAAGATCATCCAATGAGAGTCAGAGCTAGGACTCAAATACAGACCTTGTCTAACTCCCAAACCTTTACAGCCCCTATGAGATCAAAATAGGAAGGTAAGCTGGAATTGCCCTGGTCCCTCACGCATACCCTGACCAGCACACACAGGGGAGCATGTGCAGGCATTTGGGAGGGGCAGCAGACTCACTCATATCTCCAGGGGGAGATGGCCCTGCTGTTGAGGGGTCCATCTTCACTGGCCCTACAGGATCCTGGGTGCTGGTGGAGGCTAGCAGGCTCTTGGGGAGGCACAGGCACAGTGCTCCACCTCAGCAGCTCCTCAGAGGGGTACTGCCCTTCGCTGGGGCAGCAGCTGGGCCAGTGGCTGTAGGTGTGGGTTCCCATGACCATTGCCAAGAATGCAACCACCTGTAGGAAAAGGCTAATGAGAGAACTGTTCTCACCTAATCTGGGTCGCTCCCTCATCTGCACCCTCCCCCTGGGATCCCAGTTTCTCACTCTACTTGGCCCCCAGCCCCAAACCTGGCAGCTTGGCCTCCCTCCACCCTCAGCAGCATCTCTGCTCCTCTCCCTCTCAGCACAGCCCTCAGGCAGCCCTCTGCACTGACCTGGTACATGCTGGGCACTGCACACTCAGTCACAAGTGGGGCACTGACTGACAGGCCTCGTGGAAGCAGGCTGACTGGAGCAGGTTAGGAGTCCTGATTTTATTTTCAGCAAGCCTGTTTTGTTTATTCAAATTTATTTCCACTATCTTTTTAGGGAGTGACTTGAGATTAAAAAACAAAACCAAAAAAACTCTGAAAGTATTTCCAAAGGCTGCTTAAGATGCAATACTCATGGAAGTTGTGATGACCATCATTATATGCCCGGTAGCTGATTGGGTAAACTTTGCTCTTTGAATTTTTCTGGCCATGGGGTCAAAGCAATAACAGTCTGCTGTTCTGCGTTCTTGTGAACTGGCATTAGCGGGATTTCCCTGGTTGGTTTGGTAGCCAAAATTAGGAAATGTCTTGTGGCCTCCCTTCAAGAGGCCTCGTTTCCATGATCCCTGCTCCCCCCATCCAGGGTCTGGTTTCACCATTCCCCTCTTCCCAGGTGTCCCTCTGATCATCCACCTTCGTGATTATTTCCTTTCCCTTAGACATCCTTTGACTCCCATCCCCTTTGTTCTCTGACCTCTTCCACATTTTCAATGACCCCAAAATTCTATGACCCCCATCATCTATGACTTCTCCCCCATTGTCCATGACCCACTCCCTAACTCCCCCTTGCCCTCGCCAGTCACTGCCCCCCACCGGGGATACAAGCCTACCCTCACAGGGCTGCTGGAAGACCCTGACTTCCTAAGTTTGTCGGCTGGATGGGCAAGGTCTGATGGAAGAAGCTGTGGGTGAGTGTCCCCATTGCACAAATGAGAAGGTGAAGCAAGGAAGAGGAGGGAAACTGAAACAGCCTCACCTAAGACCCAACAGGAAGGAGGTCTCAGTTCCAGGAACCAACCTGCTCTCATTCACAGAGCCTTGGGGACCAAGCCCATGACAGGGTCAGCTACTGCTTTCAGGCCATGAAGTGAGCCCACTCAGCCTCAGCAGGTCCAGAAACATGGGCCACTGTTAGCCAGGAGGGTGTATGTGTGCCCCAGAAAGGCTTAGAGTTGGGCTTGACCCCAAAGACACAGGTCAGCCGGGTCCAGCCTGCTTGGGAGACACTGTGCTGAGAGTGGGCCAGTGTGCCCTTCCCCCCAGGTCCTTCTCTTCATGCTTGCCTATTGGCCTGCCTCATCCCCCACACCCACCCAACATACCCATACACAGACATTGCCCCTAGAATGATGTGGCTTGATTTGCATGTGCTTTCCCTTAGAAAATACTCCTCTAGTAACCAAGGACTAGGAAATAAACAAAGGGAACCAGGAATAACTTAAACTGCAAAGTGAGAGGAATCTTTCCAATGCATTAGGGCAAAGCAGCCCCAAAAGAAAGAAGTGATGAAGTCAAAGGGCAATCTGGAAAATTGGGAGAAACTGCTCTGCTCTGGTGAGTCTTGGGGCACCTGGAACTGTGGGATGGAGGGCACTCAGAAGAAGCAGGTAGTGGCTGGGAGAGCAGGGGCACTCAGGAACAGTGATGAGGCCAGTATCATGGCCCCACTCTCACTGTCTCACCCTCTGCCCCCAGTACTCGCAGACGTCCTCTCCCTTCCATATCCTGCTGGCCTCAGCTCCTGTGCACTTACATGTGCCAGGCATGGTGCTGAGCCCTGGGCATGCATCATCTCATTTTATCCTGACAATGAAACTATGACATGGAAACTATTATCCCCATGTTACAGATGAGGAAACTGAGGCCCAAGGAAATTTAGTAACTTACCCAAGATCACAAAGAAAGAGGCTGAGCTGGTTTCCCATTCCAGCTCTGACCAATTCCACATCTAACCTCCTGGCATGGAAGGGCCACACCGTGCCTACCCTTAGTTGGCTGTGAATGGAAGGGGAGCCCCACAGTGAATGCTTTCCTGCTCACCTGGGCTTGGGTTGGGACAAGTTTCAACTGCACCTGCTGAGGGCCACAGGGTGTGTCTGCCCACTTAGGTATCCAGCCCTGCTGTTCGGATTCACTGCACTAGCTCCCTTTCCTAGCCTTTTGTCTGGCAGACATGGCCTCAAGGTGGCTTCTGGTGCTCCTGGGAAAACCTCAATCCCAGAACAGGCTCTTAGGAGGCAGTGCCGTTTCAGAAGAGCTGGATACCTATGGGTCTCACTCTCACCAATCAGAACCTCAGGGCTAAGAAGGTAGTAGAAATGGAGTTGGCTCAGATCTCCTATCTTGACCCTTGCCCAGGAGGAGGTGTTCAAAGGAGCCAGAAGTGATCCCAACTACCTGTTTCACTTGCTGACGCTGCAGGGAGGACCCAGCCTAGGTCACCAGGAACGTTGCCCTTCAGAAGAGTCCTCTGGGGTGTCCCTCTAGGACAGAGGGAGAACCCCTCCAGGAAGGGTTGGCTTTTCCCACCCCCATGATGACCAGGACTGACCTGAGAACCTGTGATCTGAGCCACATGCCCCCACCCCACCCCACTTGCTCACCCTCTGTCCTTATCTCAGTAGCAACTTTGTGGGACTCCTTAGGGTGACTCCCTGTCATGAGAAACATTTTCCAGTGGGGTTTCCTCCTGAGGTGACTAGTTTTGGAATCCCTGAGTCACTTCAGCTTCCAGGGAACCCTTGGGGGTGTGAGGATAGGGGGGTGGCAATGGGGAGAAGGCTGGAGGCGGGAACAAAGGATAGTCTGCATGACACATGACATCAAGGTCCCCTCCCAGCACGTCTTCACCTGCCTAGGCCTGACCTGGCAGTTGAAGAGAGCTTCCTGGGATTCCTGTCCCTGTGGCCCAGAGGAAAGAGAGAAGCACCTGCCAGGAAAGGGCAGGGAAGATGTGGTGGAATACACTTCCCAATCTTGGCTTGGAAAGGCTCTTGGGGCTTACAGAAAGTGAGAATATGTCTTCCCAGCCCCTTCTCAGGAAGATATGCAAGTCTCCACCTGCTGCCTTGAAGTCTTGGCCCTGTCAATGACCAGCTCTGGATCTTGAGCCCTCTCTCTGCTCCTCCCTCTTCAATTGTAGAAGTGGGTGGGTTTGGGTGGGCGGGGATTGGGGGGAACATTAACCTGGATGGTCACAAAGGTGCCAACCAGCTTAGCTGCTCCAGACCTCAGCTCCTGAAATAGTGCTGAATCCACACGACTCAGCAGGGTCTACTGAAGCTCATCGGCACTCACTGTACGTGAAGCTAAGGCACCGAACGCCAAATGTTGAAATACTTCTACTCCTGCTGGTAAGTAGATGCTTCCCTCAGCCTTGGGACACCACCTTACCATACTTCCCTATGATCCAGCAACTAAAGGTTGAACACCTGGCACAGATGGAGGCCCCCAGAACAGTGCTCCCACTTTCTGATTGGTAGATGATAATGGTTTAGCTACAAAAATGCCTAGGCTCAGGAGCAGCCTTCAAGGAGAACCCAGTCTAGACCCTGGGAGACACATGGAGAATCAGAGTTAGCAGAACAAAGAACCCAACAAACCCATGTCTTTAGCCCAGGGCTGTAGCCTTCCCCAGGAGGCCCCTCAGCTTACTCGGCTTTGTCCTATAGTCATGGCTGCCTTCGTTCACTTATCCACTCACCAAATATTTATTGTGCACCTACTGTGTTCCAAGCACTATTCTAACTGCTAGAAATGCAGGGGAGGACAAGCCAGACAAGGTCTCTGCCTCATGAAGCTTACATTTTAGGAGGAGACAGATGATAAACAAGGAAACAAGATAATTTCTGATAATAATAAGTGCTATGAAGAAAATGAAACAGCATTATGAGATAGGGAGTTACTGGGGGTGGGGGAGAGGAAGGCAGGGCAACTTTAAGTTGGAAAGCCAGGAAAGGCCTTTCTGAGGATGCAGGATTTGACCTGATGACAGAAAGGGTCTGGGGGAAGTAGTTTAGGCAGAGGGGGCAGTACATGCAGAGTCCTAGAGGTGGGAAAGAGCATGGCATATTTGAGAAACAGAAAGGACAGTGTAGATGTTGAACAAGAGATAAGGAGGAGAGGGAGACAAGATGAGGTGAAAGAGGTGGGCAGGGAGCAGATCACATAGGGTCCTCCAGGCTACCATAGAGCATTTGGATTTTATTCCAGAGTCAGCGGGAAGGTATTGACTGGATTCAAGCATGAGCTACATGATATGTTTCTTGAGGGCAGGCACCATGTCCTTGACATTCTAGTGCCACCACAAGGCCATCACCAAATAACAATAATAGTAGTTGCCTTTGTCCAAAATTTGCACCTCATGGGCCTGATACTGTTCTTGGGATTCCCTTAATCCTCATAACAAGTAAATGCTAAAAGTTCAATTAACATTCCCACTCTACAGGCAAGGAACCAGAGGCTCCAGGAAGTCACAGAACTTGGCCAAGGTAACTAGCCAGTGTTAGAACCAGGATCAGAACCCAGGCAATCTAGGTGCTATGGGTCCAAAGAGAGGAGAACTGAAGAATTGGTGAGCACCCAAGAAGTTTTGGGTAGCAGGAGAAACAAGGAGAGGTCCAGGAAGTCTTGGGGTCAGGTGAGGAAAAAACCAGCTCATTGGACCTGCAGGGAAGGGGAAAGAATGGGAGAAAAGACTGGGACCCGGGAAGCCAAATAGAGGGGTTCCTTCCCTTCTTCTCCCTGAATATGGCAAGGGCAAACCTTGAAGACCCACTGCTTGAGGCCGCCACCCACCCAGGGTCTCAGCTACCTGCCAAGCCTGGGTTTTCTCCAACCTCACCTGCCCTCAACAACGAACACATTCAGCTTTCTGGAAAGCACAAGTCAGAGGGGAAGCCAAGGTAAAGAGGAAAAGCCATGGAAGAAGAGCACTGTGCCTGGCAATCTACATAAGCTTACTCCTCACCAAAGTCACTGCCACAGAGGAGGACCTGAGACTCGGATGCCCTATAACTGGACAAAGGTCACACAGCTAGTTAAGCAGGATTGACTTGTGACTCTGACTGGCTCCATTCCACACCTGGATATTCCAGAAGCAGCCTTATTTCCCACTGGTCTGTCCTCTGCTGTCCCTCTTCTATCCTTCCCCGGGCAGGGAAACTGCCTGCCCATCTCCCAAGCCAACCCTTGCCTGGTCCTAGCAGCTTCCTTCCTCCTTAGCCTTTTCTGGCCTCCATCTATTTCCCCTCGTGCCAGTCAAAGCATTCATCTTTGAAGACAGGGTTTCCTGCCCACCTCCACCTTGGACCCCAATTTGCCTTGGCAGTCTCCTGGGCAGAGATCACACCAAGTCATTCGCCAGCAGCTGGATATCCGTGTGCCTGGCAGCCAGGTCCCCCAGGGCTGGGGTCTGGAAGAGGTTGGAAAATCTTCCCTAGGGGCCACCTCCAACCTAACTGGAGCTGGGAAGCAGGAGCTCTCCCTGGAAATTTAAAAGTTCCTCTACCATCCCAGTGGAGTTGGAATCTATTCAGGAGTCTTCCATCATGGAGAGCCAGCCTAGAGCCAACACAGTTTATCCCCATCCCCATGTTTATCCCAGAATCTCTCCCTATTCCACCCCATAGGCTCCACCACACCCTTCCAGCAGAGGTTTCTTCACAGGTGCCCAGGTAATACAGTGGGGAAGGAGCTGGGGCAGGTGTCCTGACCACACTGTCCTAGGAAATGCCTAGATGTGTGGGCCTGTGGAATATTGAGGCGGGATTATCTGTCCAGGGCCTCAAGTTCACCAAGGGCTTTATATTACATTTCTGATCTTGTCTCTAAATAAGGTTATGCACAGAGTCATTCTCTATTGTATGTGTTTGAAGCGTTAATTTGTTCAATGTAAACATCCAAAATATACCACAGCTTTCAATCCTGTTTGTCATCTTGCTTTTTAAATACCAGGAACCTCAAAAATGGAAGAAGGCAGGCTTTACTCAAGCCTGAGAGGCCCTGATGTGTGTGTCCCAGAGGGAAGGTCCGGGGAAGCAGCACGCACTAAGGAGTTATCCCAGGGCAGAGGAGCTGTAGGGGGCTAGGAGCACCGTCCTTTCAGTGGAAACTCCTGGCGGGGCTAGATCCCAGCTCCTCTGGAAGAGTTCTAGCAACTTTTGTGCCAGCGGTCCTGCCCAATCCTCTCCTCATAGCAGCAAGAGTGAGCCAGGCTGAGGAGGCCGACAGGCCCAGACTGGCAGAGGAGTGTAAGAGGCCGCACAACCTGCCCGCCTGCAGCTCTGGGGCCAGACGCCCTGCTTCATGTTGTCACTAGGGCCAGAATCCATGTCCAGCGCCAGACTCCCCTCCTGTGTCCCGCAAGAACGGCCCAGCGAACCCTGTGCAGGGGAGGCGCCGAGGATTGGAGAGGCTCTGCTAAGGGCCCCGCTGGGCGGAAGGCGCGCGCTCCCTCCCATGGGAAAGACAGATGTGGGGCTAATGAAAGGGAGGCCGAGAGGCGCGGGGACGGCCGGGGAGACGGGGGCGTGGCGGGGAGAGGAAAGCTCCCGGAGAAAGCCGATCGGACCACCGCAAGCGAGGCCTGCAGCGGAGTCCGGAGGAGGAAGGCGCCGGGGACTGGGGCAGGGCCAGGGCGGGACGGGGGTGGGGGGTGTGGGGGGGTACCACAGGCAGTTGGACCCGAGGGTCCTGAGCTGAAACTCAACACCCGCCTTTGGAAGGATCGTCCCTCTTTCTCCTCCGCCCCTTCCCTTCCCCTCCCCTTTCCCCTCCCTCCTTTCTCTTAATCCCCAGGACGGAGCCCCGCGCCGGAGAGGAGAGGGCCTGAGGGGAGGAGAAAGGAACAGCACTGAGAGGGGCCAGGAGCCCAGGAAGGGGAGGGAAGGGCAGCCGCGGGCCAGGGGTGAGCCTGCGGGCCACGCGCGACCCCCGGAGCCTTCGCAGCCCTCTCAGTGTCCCCACTCCCAGCCCAGGCGAGTCCACAGGACCCGGGCCCCTGCTCCTCCTTCGCCTTCTCTTTGCTCCTTCTTTTGCTTCGTGACCTTTCTTTCCCTTCCCTGAGACACCTGGGAGCTGCCCCCAAGCTCTGGGGCGCCCCGCGGGGCCCTGCCAAGGGTGCGTGTGAGAGGGGGCGGCGGAGCCGGCGCCGGGTGCCAGGGGCCGAGGGTGGGAGCGGGAGCTCGTGGCCCTGCGCCCTGGAGCCGAGGACTGGAAGGGGGCTGGGCCCCTCCGCCGCCTGGGCGCAGGCCGCGCGTCGGGAAGGCCGTCCCGTCTGTTCCAGGGGTGCCTGCGTGCTGGTTGGTGCTGCCCGGGGCGAGGCGCCGTAGCGGCGACCTCAGACCCCCGGGCGCGCTGAGTGAGTGCGCGCGTGAAAACCGCCGCGCCGCCGGGGTGCGAGTGTCTGGGCAGAAGCGGCCACTCCAGCGACCCAGCCCCACGGCCACGCTCTCGGGGGCCTTTGGCTCCAGGCAACTTGGGGCAAGCGTCTCAGTTCTCGCTCTCCCTTCCTCCCAGCGGGGTCGCCGCAGACCCCAGCCCTGGGAGCACCGCTCTGCAGCGCGGCCGGCGGGTGGAGACGGTTGGCCCCTAAACTCGCTCGTCCAGCCCAACCGCCCCGGCGGCTTCTCCCAGCCCTCGAGGCTCTCCTGAGCGGCCTGGAGAGGCGTCGAGCGCAGTCCAGCGCCCGCCTGCTCACCCGCCCCGGCCCCGGAAGGGAATTTTCGGATCCTGCGAGCCCGGGGCGCCCCCGCGGCCTAGGGCGGGCAGCTCCCGGGGCCTGGCCGAGCCGGTGGCGCCCGGGAGGCCGCGGGGACAGCACGCAGCGCGCGCCGTTGGATGCCGTCCCGCAGCGACGCCCCGGCCCGCCCCGCTCCTCCTCCTGCCTGGCTAGCCTGCCTCTCATTTGGGAAGTTTTGTGGGTTTTCTTTCTCCTCCTCCAACCTTGGCGGAGGCCACGACTCAGGCGCCACAGCTGGGGGCTAGAGGCCGCGGACCATGGTGCGGGGCAGCCACCGCTGAAGTCAGCAAAACCGAGCCTGGCCTGAGGCAGGCTGCGCGGGAGGCCAAAGCCATGGCCATTGCCACGTCGGTGAGTCCACCAGGGAGTGGAGGCTGCCGGGGAGAGACCTCCACGGCCTGCCCTGCGCTCCTGTCACTTTATTTCTGCCCTCTCTTTGTCTCTCTCCTTGGTCCCTTTCTTCTCCAGGAGGCTGTGTCCCCCTCCTCTCACTTTTGTTTCCCTTCTCCCTCTCACTCCTCATCCCCTGCTCCTCCTGGCTCCGGGCTCGCCCCTCTTCCCTGCCCCCTCCCCATTCTCCTTTTTCTTCCTAGAGGCTGCGCCTGAATGGAGGGGAGGGGGCAAGCGTAGCCCGAGTCCTGTCTGCTCCTTTTGGGCGGGAACAGATGGCCACTGGTGGTTGGCAGGGGCTTGTGATTGGGAGGCAAGTAAAAGGTTTGGAGGGGGCTGAAAGGACCTAGTGGCTCACGGAAAACGGAAAACGGGAGGCTGAAGGACCCAAGGAGGCCCATCTCGAGATGAGGGATAGGGAAAAAAGGGAGATAGAGCAAAGGAGGGAGATCAGGCACGGAGAAAGAGAAGACAGAGGGAGGAGGGGAGGTGATGTCAGCCAGCCTCAGGCCACTTTCCAGGGATCGGGACAAAGGGAGGAGACAGCTGGCATGATGGGACAGTGGGAGGAGGCCTCCCAGAGAGCACAGAGGCTCTCTGCCACCCACATTAGGCTGGCCATTCCCTCACCAGTCAGCTGGGCTGCTGGGGGATAAAGCAGGAGTGGTCACACCCATCATCAATCAGTCCATCAACAACTCTGTCCTGCAATGGCAGGGCCCAGAGGCTTGGCTCCATTGGACAGAACTCAGTCCTAACACCGGGAGGAGCGCTCCACAGCCCCACCTCTGCTTTCTGTTCTACAGTCTATGCAGTCTGAATCCAGGCAGCTTTGTTCCCTTTCCACCCTCTTCTAGGTCCTGCCTAAGATTCCCAGGGAAGCGAGGCCATCACCTGCTTTCTGTTCCCCTCTCAGTGGGGACTCTCGGAGAGAGACTGGAAAGAGAAGCACAGAGCCACCCAATGTCCTCCCATACCCTTTGAGGACAGGTTCAAGTTTGGTTCTTTCTCAGACCAAACTCCATTTTTTTTTTTTTTTTTTTTTTTTTTTTTGAGACAAGGTCTCACCCTGTCACCCAGGCTGGAGTGCAGTGGCACAATCACGGCTCGCTGCAGCCTCAACCTCCTGGGCTCAGGTGATCCACCTACCTCAGCCTCTTGAGTAGTTGGGACTACAAGCACGCACCACCACATCAGCTTTTTGTATTTTTTGTAGAGGCGGGGTTTTGCCATGTTGCCCAGGCTGGTCTCAAACTCCTGGGCTCAAACAATCCATCCACCTCAGCCTCCCAAAGTGCTGAGATTACAGGCATGAGCCACCGCACCTGGCCCCAAATTCCTTTTAGTTACTCAATCTGTAACGATGGCCAGGAAACCCTAGCTCAGAGTGGGGAAGGAGGCCCTCTGGAGATAGAGTACCTCTGGGAGTACTCTGGCATAGAGATACTGGTTCAGAAGCCACCTGGTCAGCTTTGTAGTCCCAAGAACGTAGATTTTTCTTTTTGGGGTCAGGGGCATTTATGCTAATCAAACTCACAGGAGTCTAATAACAGCTATTATTTATTGAGCATTTACTGCACCTGGCCCTGTGCTGCGCTTTGTCATAGTTTCTTTATGCGTTATCTCATGCAACTCTCACAACTACCCTGTGAAGGTAGTATCGTTATTATCTGAAAATGGATATGCGCATATGGAATTCTACAAAGAAGGAAATTGAGACTCAGAAAGGTTAAACAATCTGCCCAAAGGAACCTGGCTAGAAAGGGACAGACCTCGCAGGGCACGGTGGCTCACGCCTGTAATCCCAGCACTTTGGGAGGCAGAGGCGGGCGGATCATGAGGTCAGGAGATCGAGACCATCCTGGCTAACACAGTGAAACCCCGTCTCTACTAAAAATACAAAAAATTAGCCGGGCGTGGTGGCGGGCGCCTGTAGTCCCAGCTACTCGGGAGGCTGAGGCAGGAGAATGGCGTGAACCTGGGAGGCGGAGCTTGCAGTGAGCCAAGATCATCGCGCCACTGCACTCCAGCCTGGGCGACAGAGCGAGACTCCGTCTCAAAAAAAAAAAAAAGAAAGAAAGAAAGAAAGAAAGAAAAAGAAAGGGACAGACCTCCAAGCAGTGGGTCGCAACGGTAATCCCAGGTATTTAGGAGGCTGAACCCAGGCATTCAAGGTTACAGTGAGTTATGATTGTGCCACTGCACTCCAGTCTGGACCACAGATCAAGAGCTGATCTCTAAAGAAATATTTTAAATAAAATTTTAAAAGAAAGAGACACAGCCAAGACTCAAGCCCAGGTCTGCCTCTAGAACTGTGCTTTTAATCCCCTGGCTAGATCCAAAAGACTGATTTATAATTTACAACTAAAAAGAAAAGTGCAGCACTAACCGGGAATTTGTGTCATCTGGTTAGCACATTTCTTTGTGTGGGACAATATCCTTTAGAAACCAAAATATAATCAGAAAATGGTTTGGTGAGTTGGGAATCAGGCAAGAAGAGGGGTCAATTTGTTGTTAAAATCACCCAGCCATGAGAGGCCGGACAACCTCACCACCAGAGGGAAACATCAGCTCAGAGGAATATGCACTCCTGCTGACTCTAGCAGGGCATCCTTCTCCCTAGGGTCTGGTGGCAGCCTGCCTGAGATCTTTAACTTGAGATTTTTTTGCTGAATTAGTCAGTCCATTTGGCTACCTGGCTAGTAATGCCTAACTAGCTGCTCTCCAACACTACATGTAAGTCACCACTGCCTGGGATCCTACCAGCAAGCATCATCATTTAGCAATCAAAACTGAAGCTGAATGTAATTGTATGTTTTGAGTGGTTTTAGCTTGATTCTACCAAATGACATCATGGAGCAAGAGCACTGCGAAGGGTTATAGGAAAGGGAAATAGGGTATAAGAAGGCTTTCCTATGCGCTTGACTTGCTTTTGAGTTAGGGACCCTCTGAGCCACTGTTACTACTCTTTCTTTTAAGTAGATTCCTACATTTGTAATTGTGGAGAAGCAGTAGCACAAGTGATTGAGAGCGCAGGCTCTGGGATCAAGCAGCTTAGGGCTCAGATTATGCTCCACAAGCTGTGCCAGCGATATGGCATCAGACAAAGTACTAACCTCCCTCTTCCAGTTTTCTTTCCAAAATGGGGTAATGACAGTTCCTCCCTCGTAAGGTTGTTGTGAGAATTAAATGAGATGAGTTGATTAATGCAAAGATTTGCACAGTGTCTGGAAACGTTGTTTGCACTTGGTACCTGTGAGTTATTACCTGAGCCTGTGGCCCTTGATGGAAAAAGCTTATAAGCCCCCACCAGACAGGACTGGAAACAGGATGATACATGTTTCCTTTTGGTTGGCCTGCCAACCCCCTTCACACACACACACAAAGACACACTCTGTCCTGCAATGGAAGGGCCCATTGCTAAATGATGATGCCTGCTGGAAGGATCCCAGGCAGTGGTGACACACACACAAGAATACACACTTTTCTCCATGGTAACCTCAGCCTCTTCTGGTAGAACTTTATTTGCTCAGACTGAGAGCAAAACAATTGCTTTGTTTCTGTTTTCTTTCTTATTATGCCTAGGCACACTGTCTGGACTAGGCCTCTCCCAGTCTCTCAGAATGAGAGGTCTCTGTGGCTGCTTAATCTAACCTTTTGCTAGTGAGGGATAATGACTTGGGAACAGAGAGAAGGTCTATGAGAGACTGTAGCAGGGCTTCATATGTTTTGGAAGAAATTCATTCAACATGTGTAATGACCAATTCCAGGTCAGGCCTTATTGCAAGGACTAGAAATATAGCCGTTCCTGTGTTCATAGGGTTTACAGTATAAGGGAAGAAATCGATACAAAAGAAGCAAATAGACAAATAGTATAAAGTACAAGGATGGAAACAATAGGTGGAGACAAACAGAAAATGGGGCGGGGAGAAGAGTAAAGAATCGGCCTCTCTGAGGAGAGCTGGTCTAGTTGAAGGAACTGAAAGGAAGAGGGAGAATGCAAGAGGTGAAGCTGGAGAGAAGCTAGGGCCCAGGTAGAAAGCTGCATCCAGAGTTCAGGTTTTTTAGCTTGAGGGAAATGCGGAGCTCCGAAGGGTTCTAAGCAGGGGTGACATGACCTGAAAGGGGTCTGAAGACCCTTCTCCCCACTCCCACCTCCCCCACCAGGCCCAGCTGGCCCGGGCACTGTATGACAACACCGCTGAGTCCCCCCAGGAGCTGTCCTTCCGCCGAGGGGATGTCCTACGGGTCCTGCAGAGAGAGGGCGCTGGTGGACTGGACGGCTGGTGCCTCTGCTCCCTACACGGCCAGCAGGGCATTGTACCCGCCAACAGGGTGAAGCTCTTGCCTGCTGGCCCAGCACCCAAGCCCAGCCTCTGTCCTGCGTCCCCAGCCCAGCCTGGCTCACCATATCCAGCCCCAGATCACAGCAATGAGGACCAGGAGGTGAGAGTGGGAGCCTCCCCAACCCCAAGCCAGAAAAGCCCCATTCCTCCCCAACTAGCCCCACCCAGGGCCTGCAGCAGGTGGGCAGGAAGAGCCCTGAGGCCACAGCTCTTCACTGCTCTGCGCTGGACAAAACCTGTCTACCAACCTTTCTGAGCTGTGGCCCTCTCGGTACAGGGAGAGTTAGAAGGTCTCTAAGCTCCTCGCACTCAGACATTATCTGATCACCGCCCCCTCCGTTCCTCCTGACCCCCCATCTATTTGATCCCTCAGGTGTATGTGGTGCCGCCCCCAGCTCGGCCCTGTCCAACCTCAGGACCTCCAGCTGGACCTTGCCCACCCTCTCCTGACCTCATCTACAAGATACCCAGAGCTAGTGGGACCCAGCTGGCTGCTCCCAGAGATGCCTTGGAGGTGAGGGCTAGAGGTCCCTGTGTATGTTGGGTGGGAGACAAATGGCCCCAAGGGAGGGTTCATCGCTGAGCTGACAGATGACTGACCACTCCTGTCCGCAGGTCTACGATGTGCCCCCCACCGCCCTCCGGGTGCCCTCCAGTGGCCCCTATGACTGCCCTGCCTCCTTTTCCCACCCTCTGACCCGGGTTGCCCCGCAGCCCCCTGGAGAGGATGATGCTCCCTATGATGTGCCTCTGACCCCAAAGCCACCTGCAGAGCTGGAACCAGATCTGGAGTGGGAAGGAGGCCGGGAGCCAGGGCCCCCCATCTATGCTGCCCCCTCCAACCTGAAACGAGCGTCAGCCTTACTCAATTTGTATGAAGCACCCGAGGAACTGCTGGCAGACGGGGAGGGCGGGGGCACTGGTGAGGGGATCTACGATGTGCCTCTGCTGGGGCCAGAGGCTCCCCCTTCTCCAGAGCCCCCTGGAGCCTTGGCCTCCCATGACCAGGACACCCTGGCCCAGCTTCTGGCCAGAAGCCCCCCACCCCCACACAGGCCCCGGCTCCCCTCAGCTGAGAGCCTGTCCCGCCGCCCTCTGCCTGCCCTGCCTGTCCCTGAGGCCCCCAGCCCCTCCCCAGCGCCCTCTCCTGCCCCAGGCCGGAAGGGCAGCATCCAAGACCGGCCTCTGCCCCCACCCCCACCCCGCCTGCCTGGCTATGGAGGCCCCAAGGTCGAGGGGGATCCAGAGGGCAGGGAGATGGAGGATGACCCAGCAGGACACCACAATGAGTACGAGGGCATTCCGATGGCCGAGGAATATGACTATGTCCACCTGAAGGTGAGCGCCCCTTGGCAGCCCCACCAGGAGGGACCCCAGAGGGACCAAGGGGAGGGGTGTGGAGACCTAGGGCACAGAGGCAGAGCCTCCCTGCCTCCCTTCTGTCCCCCTTCCCTCTACCCTGCAGCCTGGGACCCCAGTACTTGGCCACAACACTTGTACCAGTGCCACACTGTTCCTCCTAGACCCAGCCTGGGGCCACCAGAGCTCTCTGGAGTCAAGGGACTACAACCTCTGATAACAGGAGTGTCCTTCGGAAGGAAGGGGGTCCGGGAAGGGGCAGAAAGGCCACAGAGGCCACCCCGTCCTGCTCCCCCACCCCGACACTGAGACCTGATCCCCTCCTGCAGGGCATGGACAAAGCTCAGGGATCTAGGCCCCCGGATCAGGCCTGCACAGGGGATCCTGAACTGCCCGAGAGGGGGATGCCGGCGCCGCAGGTGACCCTGGCGGGAATGGTGCTAGAGAAGGGGGCCGGGGAGGGAGGAGTGGGGACTTGGGAGAAGAACTGAGCCATCAACCGTGGAAGGAAATAGGTTAGGATGGAGTGAGAGTTCACAGGAACCAGGGACAGAGCGGAGGCTAGTTAGAAATCTACAGGAAGGAACTGGACCTTGGAAGAAGATGTTAGGAATTCAGAAAGAGGGGAAAGAATGTGTTGGAGAGGAGTCAGAAAATCAAGCCGCCAGGAGAGCAGAAAGTTTCTGAGTTGTGGGGTCAGAGCTGGGCCTGGGGACTTCTGAGCCTCCTTCCAACTGTGAATTCCTGGGCTCCTAAGAGACCTGGCATCTAATCCCAGCTTCACTACTGAGAAGCCAGGGGCTTTGAAGCCGTCAGTTAATCTCTCCAGGCCTCAGAAAGTGAGGTGGTTTCCTCAACCCTGCGTAGAATGGTGGCAACACAATAGCTACCATTTATCAGGTATTTACCAAGTGCCAGACCCTGTGCTAGGCACACTGCACGTGTTAGTATTAATCATAGCCACAGTTAACACGCATCTGGTGCTCACAGTGTGAAATGCACTGTGCTAAGCCCTTTCTGTATATTATCTCAATTGATCTTCACTGCAGCCTCATGAGGTACATACTAGAACTGCACTATCTAGTACAGTAGCCACTAGCTACATATGGCTATTGAGCACTCAAGATATGCCTAGTTCAAATTGAAATATGCTGCAAATATAAAATGCACCCTGGATTTTACAGACTCAGTATGGGAAAAATCTCAATAATTTTCATGTTGATTATATGTTGAAATTATAACATTTTTATATTTGGAGTTAGATAAAATATATTGGGTTTTTTTTTTTTTACCACTTTTAATGTGGCTACTAACACATCTAAAATTTCACATGTGGTTCACATTATGTTTATATTGGACAGTGCAGTCCTAGACTCCCTGTTTTAGAGTTAAGGAAACCAAGTTCAAAGCCTTGTCTGAAATCAAGTTTGAGGTTGTTTGAATCCAGATCTATCTGATATCAAGTGTGGGTGCTTCACTGCTGCTCTCTCTAGAATCTAAACTTTCCGACGGGCAGAGGTAAGAGCTAAAAGGATCGCCCTTGGGAAGAAAGAGAGGAAGGAGAAAAGAAGCGAGGGAGGAAATGGCACTCATGAGAATGTTCTCTCTGACCACTCCTCTTGCCCTTCAGGAGGCCCTGTCCCCAGGGGAGCCACTGGTTCTGTCCACCGGAGATCTACAGCTCCTGTACTTCTATGCTGGGCAATGCCAGAGCCACTACTCGGCCCTGCAGGCAGCCGTGGCAGCCCTGATGTCCAGTACCCAGGCTAATCAGCCCCCGCGCCTTTTCGTGCCCCACAGCAAGAGGGTGGTGGTGGCTGCTCATCGCCTGGTGTTTGTTGGGGACACCCTGGGCCGGCTGGCAGCCTCTGCCCCTCTGAGAGCACAGGTCAGGGCTGCAGGCACAGCACTGGGCCAGGCATTGCGGGCCACTGTGCTGGCTGTCAAGGGAGCTGCCCTGGGCTACCCATCCAGCCCTGCCATCCAAGAGATGGTGCAGTGTGTAACAGAACTGGCAGGGCAGGCCCTGCAATTCACTACCCTGCTCACTAGCCTGGCTCCATGAAGGTCCTTTGGCACAGCTCTGCCCCTCCCCTGCCTGCCAAAGCCCCCCTTTAGGCCTTGGGTGGCTGGAGGGCTTTGTTAAGGGACTAGGAGAAATGGGGGTATCTTTCCCCTTTCCTGCCCTTTCTGCTCATCTCAACCTCTCACAGAGGTGTCTTCTCCCCCTAACCTACAGCTTTTTGTACAAGCCATTTTGTATAAATTATTTATATTTAATATTATTCCCTGCTTTGTCAGGAGCAGGTACTAGGCTCTGGGGCGGTGAGGAACTGGATCCTTCTCTCCTCAGCCTAGGGTGGAGGTCACTGCACTGCCACCCACCTCTGGAAGACTGCCCGTGAAAAGTCAGGTGGCAGAAACCTGGGGCCACATAGAGCCTCTCTCTTTTCCTGTTTCTGGGCTCTAGAAGATCAGCACTGCACTGTTAGCTGAAAGTGCGGGCAAGACATAAACTGTCCAGAGTTTGAAGGTTCTCAGAAAGACCAGAGGGCTTCTCCCCACAGAAGGCGGAGAGAGCTGGGGCTCAGACATGGGTGTGCACCTCAATAAACCCTGCTGTCTGCCTCCCTGACTCTGCTTCTTGGGAGCATGGTGAGCAGCCCTGGTGCTCAGCAGCCATACCTATGGGACACACACTACGAAAAGGATGCCTTTAGGGTTTGGGGGAGATTTTACTCCTTTCTTCAACAACTATTCACTGGACAAGTTCTCTGCTCCCATGATGCGCCAGGCACAGTTCTGCAAGTATATTGTGAATGTATTGTTCTAGTGGGATACACAAATAAGTCAGTTAAAATACATAAATAAAAACATAAACCTGCCATAGATTCGACATTTGCTGGTGATGGAAGTCGGCAGGATGATGTGAAGAAACTAAGTAGATGAGGGGAGAGAGCAGTGAAGGAGACTTTAGACAGGATGGTTGGGAGGTGAGATCTGAACTGAAACCCAGAGGAGGAGAGTCTGAGGACTAGTGTTCCCAGAAGGCAGATGCCGATGACTGACCTGAGGGCCTTCCTCCAAGACTTCATTGTCATATGATGTCATTAGAGAGGTGTCAATGTGGAGAGAAGCTGACCACATAAGGGCCTTGAAATGTGCCATCCTGGAGAGGCCACCCCAACTAAAGGCCCAGCCTCAGCTTTGCACCACAGGATAGCTCTGGCCAACTGGAGACTGCTGCTGGCCAGTCTAGGCACCCTCTTCCTTAGGTGACACCAAGAGGGTATAGGCCTTTTCACTTGGTTTCCCAGGTAGATCATCTCAGGATGACCTGCTCATCATCCTTCTGGACAAACCATTTTCTGGAGGATCCGCGGTTGCAGATGAATGCAATGTGTTGAAAAGTCAGTCTTCAGGACTTTGGTGAAATTGATAAGACCATGGCTTAGATAGATCACGCTAGCCATTTACCACAAGGGAAAACATCCAAGCTACAAATCAATTGCTTCAGTTCTGCTTTCCCAAGATATTACCATGGCATGATGACTGGATTGGGGGCATAATCATAGTCTGTTGGCACCCCTGCACATTTGCCTCCTCCCCTTTAGGTTCCTTTCTCATCTCACTCTCAAAGAAAAGTGCACTGTCAGATTCTGGGGCCAACAAAATTCACCCCTATGTGTTGAAGTCTATCGTCCATCATCTTCCAAACAGAATTTCAAGAGATTAGCCTGGAATTAGAGGTTTCAATTCAAGTCTCTGATCTGCCATGTACTTGTGCATCCATGGGTAAATCATGCCAGTCCCTCTGAAGTCCTGGTTTCATCTTCAATATTAGCATGATCATAATGGTCTTACAGGGTTATTGTGAGGACCTAACAAGAAAATGCATGTGAACGGCCCCACAATGTATAAATTAAGTGATTATTATTCCAGGACAGACACAAGGATGCAGACAATAAGTCCCCAAGGAATATTGGCTATACAGCACCATAGTAAAACCTGAAGAGATGCTGAAATGAGTTGGGAGAGGGGAAGTGGTAGGAGGCTGCTTGATGCAATAGCAAAGAAATGTTTCGGAGGGACGCAGTGACTCGCACCTGTAATCCCAGCACTTCGGGAGGCTGAGGCCGGAGTACGGCTTGAACTCAGGAGTATGAGGCCAGCCTGGGCCACACAGTGAGACCCTGTCTCAACAAAACATCAAAAAATTAGCCAAGTGTGGTGGCACATGCATGTAGTCCCAGCTATTCAGGAGGCTGAGGTAGGAGGATTGCTTGAGCTGGGGAGGTGGAGACTGCAGTGAGCTGTGATCAAGCCACTGCACTCCAGCCTGGGTAAGACAGTGAGACCCTGTCTGAAGAAAAGAGTTTCCCATATGTGGAAAATTTCTGAACAGAGACAAGTTAAAAGTGTGGTTCAGTGGAGAGAAGGGGGAAAGATTTCCCGTCTGACAATAATAGAACACTGCTTTCTAGCCCTTACCTAGGATTAGAGAATAAAGTACCTATCAGGTAACAAATCTCTTAGAGATGTGTGTCTCTACCTTTAATGTATAATACCTATGCCTGGAGATCTGGTTAAAATACAGATTATGATTCAAGGGTCTGGGTGAGGCTTGGATTCTGCATTTCTAACAAGCTCCCAGGTATGCTGCTGGTCCATGAACCACACTTTGAGTAGCAATTCTAGAGGTTAGGGAAGACTCCTATGTAGCAAAGATGTTTGAGCTGAGAGCTGAAGGATGAGAAAAATGTGACTAAGAAACTTTTTAGGTGCAGGAACCAGCTTGTTCAAAGGCCTCGTGGCACTGGGAAAACTAGAAGAAGGTCTGTGGCTGGAGTGCAGAGAGTTTGGGGAAAGAAGTGAGACGGAACCACAGACAGCATGTGACCAGGCATGTAGAACCATGTATGAGGTATCTAGATTTTTAATATTCACTTTGACAGTGAGGAGACACCACTGAAGGCTGGTTAGCAGGAAAGATACATGATCAGATCTGTATTTTGAAAAGATCATTCTATCTGACTATAAATGACATACAGGTGGTAAGGAGGTATAAACAAAGCGGATGCTGAACACCAGTTAGGAATTAGGGGGCTAAATGGTCTTTGCAACAGGTAGCTTGACTAATAATGGTAGAGATGGAGAGATGTGGGGTGTCTGAGAATATATAGGAAGTAAAATGGGCAGAATTTTGTAAAGGATTCAACATGGATAAGGAAAAGAAAGCCCTAAGGGCTGTTGCCTGAGCATTTGGCCACAATGCGATGTTGAGGGTGCCATTCGCTGCAGAAAAAAGCAGTGGAAGCCAACCAAGTTATGGGGGAAAAGCAAAAATTTGGTCTTGAACATAATGAGTTTGAGGTCCCTGTGAGTCATCCAAGGTGAAGGTCAAATAAGAGGTGGCTTCATAGGTCTGGAGCTCAGAACAGAGGTGGAAGCTGGAGATGTCAGTCTGGGCGTCAGGTTTGTATTGTTTGTATGGGTGGTGATTGAAGCTGTGGGCACAGGTAAGATCCCAAGGTGGAGACAGAGTGAGATGAGAGGAGGGCCTAGGACTAAGTCTGTGAGGATTCCAGACACTGAACGATGGTGTCTAAATGATACAGACAGGAATGGCCCTAGAAGCCAGCACCACAGCCTCATCACTACCAATACAGACCCCTCCTGCAGTTGCGTCACCCCGCTGGACTTCAATCATTGCCTGAAGAACCGGGAGGATAATGGCCTGCCCATGCTCAGTACCAATGCCATGAGCTGGAAGACGATTTCTGCAATGGAGAAAAGGGGAGCAGGAGAGACTCAGCAGCAAAGGAAGAGAGTGTTTAGAGGAAGAGAGGTCAACAGTGCCAAATGCTGTTGAGAAATGGAGATTCAAACAGGATGGGAGTGATGAAACCCAAGAAAGTGGTCTCCTTGTAGAGGACTGAAGCTAGGGCTGATACAGGGCCAAGACCGTCTTCCATATGCATAAATTGTACTGTAATAGCCAGTTTACATGTCTGTCTCCCTGGAGTAAAGGTCTCCAAAGTGGAACTTGTCCACCCTGTTATCCTTAAAGTCTAGCGCAAGTCCTGGAACGTAGTGGACACTTAAATTTTACTGATTAGTGAATGGGTGAATGAATGAATGAATGAATGATGGCAAATGATTGGAAGCAGAGGAAGAATCTCCAGCATCTGCCTGGACTAGCTACTATCCTTCAGCTTTTTTTCTTTTTTACCGCAATGGCCCGCAGACCCAGGAAAGAGACGACAGAGCCCCCCTTCCCTCCCTCCCCTGGGCCCTGGCCCCCCTTCCTCTCTCTGACGAAGAGTCTGGACCGAAGGTTCTGCTGACGTGGGAAGGGGAGGAGAGTCTAGAGGAAGGGGAGGGGAAAGCAGCGCAGAGATCGCAGAGACCAAGGAGGCGCCCGCGGCTGCAGAGCTGCAGAGCGGGATCTCTTCGAGCTGTCTGTGTCCGGGCAGCCGGCGCGCAACTGAGCCAGAGGACAGCGCATCCTTTCGGCGCGGGCCGGCAGGGTCCCTGCGGTCGGCAAGCTGGCTCCCCGGGTGGCCACCGGGACCCCCGAGCCCAATGGCGGGGGCGGCGGCAAAATCGACAACACTGTAGAGATCAACCCCACCTCCAACGGAGTAAGTGCCCGAGCCCCAGGTGGCGACGCCATCCTCTCCCAGCACCCCCGCCCCCGCGGAGCGCCTGGCATTTTCCTCCTGCGCATCCCCCGCCCCTGACTGCCTTCCTAGCCCTCCCTCCCACTCGCCCCCTGCCCTTGTTCTGCGGTTTCCTCCGCTTCACCCTTCTCCTGCCACCCCCTGCCCCCCAACAGCAGGTCGGGACCCTCGGAGATGCGGTGCCCACGGAGCAGCTGCAGGGTGAGCGGGAGCGCGAGCGGGAGGGGGAGGGAGACGCGGGCGGCGACGGACTGGGCAGCAGCCTGTCGCTGGCCGTGCCCCCAGGCCCCCTCAGCTTTGAGGCGCTGCTCGCCCAGGTGGGGGCGCTGGGCGGCGGCCAGCAGCTGCAGCTCGGCCTCTGCTGCCTGCCGGTGCTCTTCGTGGCTCTGGGCATGGCCTCGGACCCCATCTTCACGCTGGCGCCCCCGCTGCATTGCCACTACGGGGCCTTCCCCCCTAATGCCTCTGGCTGGGAGCAGCCTCCCAATGCCAGCGGCGTCAGCGTCGCCAGCGCTGCCCTAGCAGCCAGCGCCGCCAGCCGTGTCGCCACCAGTACCGACCCCTCGTGCAGCGGCTTCGCCCCGCCGGACTTCAACCATTGCCTCAAGGATTGGGACTATAATGGCCTTCCTGTGCTCACCACCAACGCCATCGGCCAGGTGAGGCGGCCAGGCGGGCCGCGGGTCTGGGGGCGGGCAGAGAGCGGCGAGGGCGGGGCCTCACGCCCGCTGCACCCTTCTCACATCCCCAGTGGGATCTGGTGTGTGACCTGGGCTGGCAGGTGATCCTGGAGCAGATCCTCTTCATCTTGGGCTTTGCCTCCGGCTACCTGTTCCTGGGTTACCCCGCAGACAGGTGAGGGCTGTCGTGGGGGCAGGGCTGGTAGAAAGGAGGGGGTGCTAGGGAAGCTAACCCAAGCAGCGGGCGTTTACAGGAGGTCGAAGACGATTCGCTGGACTCTGCAGTCTTCTCTGGACTTCTATTCAATGGTCTATCCATATCTCAACTTCACTCCCCATCAAGAAATACACCTTCCCTACCTCTTCCGCGCAAGGGAATGACTCGACCTCTATGGACTATTAGTCCCCTTCCCACTAATTAGTGGCCCCCTATCCGTGAATCAATGGCCTCATCTCCAAAGAGAATAGTCTCATCCCCACTAACAGCCCACATGGACTGTTAGCTCCATCTCAGTGACCTCATTCCTGAAGATCAATATGTTAATTCCTAAACACCAACAGCTCCATTCCCACTGATCAATATTTCAACTTCACAAACAAATTACCCCATTTCTGACCAGCGACCCCTCCCCTACAAGTCAACTATCTCCAAAGACAATATCCTCAGACCCAATAACCCACAGTCCCATGCCTGCCACCAAATGACCCAACCCTCTGTAGGTGAATAGCCCATAGATTAGAAGTCACACCCTCATGGATCCTCAGGGCTTTGAGATCCTCTCACCGAAATCCCCGTTTCCATGAGTCAGTAGCTTCACCTGCAGAGATCAACAACCCAATACCAGCAACCAATAACTCTTCCCACAGATCAAAAATCTCATCTCTGATTCTGGTCACCTTCACCACCGACCAGATGCTCTCACTGCACTAAACTTCCGATCAGACTCAGCCCCATTGATCCACAGTTCCATCCAAGTGGATTAATAACTCAACTTCTGTGGATCAAAGCCATCCCAACATTCAGTAGTCCAGTTCCTTAAAATCAATACCCATCCTCACTGCCCAATAGTCACACACCTCTGTGGGCCAATGATCCGAAACCCACAGGTCAGTAGCCCATCCCTATGCATCAGTGGTCTCATTGCCACAGACCAGTAGCCTCATTCCTATGGAACAATGGTTTCATCCCCAAAGATCAATAATTTGGTCTCCTAAAATCTGTAGCCTTCAGCACATTAACCAATAAGCCCATCCTCATGGAAAAATGCCCCACCCCATTAGATCAATAGCCTAACTCCCAGGGATTGGTGCCCCTTTTCCAATGACCAGAGGCTCCCTATCTTCATCTCCATAGATCAATGGTCTTATCCCCAAAGATCAATAGCCCAGCCTCCAAGAATCAGTAACCATGTCTTCACTAACTCATAGTTAGTGACCATAATCACTTACCAATAGTCTCATCTCCCCTGGTCTGTGACCTTATCCTTACTGATTATTCCCATGGATTAATAGATTCATCCCACTGATCAATGGTCCTACCCTATGGATTAATAGACCCATGTCTATGTCCCCACTGATCTTTCTTTTTTCTTTCTTTTTTTTCTTTTTTCTTTCTTTTTGAGATGGAGTCTCACTTTGTTGCCCAGGCTGGAGTGCAGTGGCACAATCTCAGCTCTCTGCAACCTCTGCCTCCCGGGTTCCAGCGATTCTCCTGCCTCAGCCTCCCGAGTAGCTGAGACTACAGGCACATGCCACCACACCTGGCTAATTTTTGTATTCTTAGTAAGGATGGGGTTTCACCATATTTGTCAGGCTGGTCTTGAACTCCTGACCTCGTGATCTGCCAGCCTCGGCCTCCCAAAGTGCTGGGATTACAGGTGTGAGCCACTGCGCACAGCCTGACCATTCTTAATGTATTAATAGACCAATGTCCCACCTCCATGCAACAATGGCCTCATCTCCAAAAATCAATTACTCAGTCCCCTAATATCATTAGCTTTACCTTCACTGACCAGTAGTATCCCCATGCACAAGTGGCCAATGGCCTCCCCTCCACAGGTTAATAGTTCCAACTCTGTATATCAATGAACCTCCCTCCCACATCTCCTCTGAACAGTCTGAGCAAGATAAGCTCCAGGCCCACTGACCATTAGCTCTGTTCCTAAGGATGAATGGTCCCAAATCCCCTAAGCAATATCCCATCCCCTCTGTTGAGTGATGTCACATCTATTGACAAGTGTCCTAATCTCTGACCAATAGCCCAAGAGTCAATGTTCCCACCTCTTACAGAACCACAACCACACCCCAGTGCCCAGTAGCCAGGCATCACCCACCCATGGTCCCCATCCCTTCCCATCTTCTCAAGCCTCTGTCCAACTCTTGCTCCCAGAACTTCATTCTCATACCTCTAGCTCTGAAGTGTGCAGCTGGGTCTTACCCAGCAACTTTCCCACCACCAGAGAGTCTGGGTGACCAGAAGCCCTTCCCACTTTCTAGATTTGGCCGTCGCGGGATTGTGCTGCTGACCTTGGGGCTGGTGGGCCCCTGTGGAGTAGGAGGGGCTGCTGCAGGCTCCTCCACAGGCGTCATGGCCCTCCGATTCCTCTTGGGCTTTCTGCTTGCCGGTGTTGACCTGGGTGTCTACCTGATGCGTAAGTGGCACCCTCCCAGAATTCCCTCCCTTGGGTCTCATGCCTACCTGCCTGCATCGCCAGGCCATCCTCACTGCCCCCTAGGCCACATTTCAGCTGCCTAGAATCTCAGCTATCTTTCTGCCCAGGCCCCCTTGAAGAATCCAGGGCTCTTGCTTCTCTCTACACCTATCTCCCCCTCCCGACAATCTTTAAAGTCTTTGTCCTGGACTTACTGCTGCCGGGGAATAAGGTGCTATTCCCCTGACAGCAGTAAGTCCAGGGACAAGGATTGTCCCTAGCTGTGTGACCTTGGACAAGGGTTGATGTGAAGGTCAAATAAGAGGCCTGATGGGAAAGGGCCTATAAATTGGAAATGTTGAACACTCACCCGGGACTCTGGCCCTAGAGCCCTCCTAGGTTTGAGCAGGAGAGGAGAGAGGGCTGAACAACCTCCCCAATCCTTGCCACCCAGAGGTTAGCAAGGGAGGCAATGGCTGCAGCCTCCACTCTGGGTCTGACCTCTCTCTCTGTCCTCCTCCCTCCCTCTTTCCTCTTCTCTCTTATGCCTTCTTCCTCCCTGGCCTCCCTCTCCTCTCTCCACCCCTGCTGTATCTCCAGGCCTGGAGCTGTGCGACCCAACCCAGAGGCTTCGGGTGGCCCTGGCAGGGGAGTTGGTGGGGGTGGGAGGGCACTTCCTGTTCCTGGGCCTGGCCCTTGTCTCTAAGGATTGGCGATTCCTACAGCGAATGATCACCGCTCCCTGCATCCTCTTCCTGTTTTATGGGTCAGTATTACCCTTCACCTGTCATCTGGCAATTCCCATCTCTGCCTCCAAACTAGCCCTAGCCCGGAGACCCCTCCTCTTCTCCAACTACCCCTGGTCCAGGCCTACCCCAGCCCCAGTCCCTCAGAGGTGCACATTTCCCACCCCTAGATCAGGAGAAGGGAGGCCTCACAGTATACCCCTTCCCCCCTGCCCCCAGCTGGCCTGGTTTGTTCCTGGAGTCCGCACGGTGGCTGATAGTGAAGCGGCAGATTGAGGAGGCTCAGTCTGTGCTGAGGATCCTGGCTGAGCGAAACCGGCCCCATGGGCAGATGCTGGGGGAGGAGGCCCAGGAGGCCCTGCAGGGTAAGAGACAGGGATCCCTGTGAGTGTTGCCTCACTTGCACACATGATGGTGCCCTCTGCATGGTTGTAGCTGTGCCACCTTCTCCCAGGGTCCCCACCACCCATGTGGGAGGATCCTGGGATCTCAGGGTTTTCTTCTGACAGCTCCTCTCTCTCTCCCAAAGACCTGGAGAATACCTGCCCTCTCCCTGCAACATCCTCCTTTTCCTTCGCTTCCCTCCTCAACTACCGCAACATCTGGAAAAATCTGCTTATCCTGGGCTTCACCAAGTGAGCCTGGGTGTCTGGGCTGAGGGCCAGGCCAGTAGCTGGAATGGGGGCTGGCTGGGTGGGAAGGCCCGAGGACCCCTGCGGAGGACCATCCGCACTGTGGAAGGCTGTGGGAGGCGATTCAGGCTCTGTTCTTTGCTTCCCCACCCCTTCTCACAGCTTCATTGCCCATGCCATTCGCCACTGCTACCAGCCTGTGGGAGGAGGAGGGAGCCCATCGGACTTCTACCTGTGCTCTCTGCTGGCCAGCGGCACCGCAGCCCTGGCCTGTGTCTTCCTGGGGGTCACCGTGGACCGATTTGGCCGCCGGGGCATCCTTCTTCTCTCCATGACCCTTACCGGCATTGCTTCCCTGGTCCTGCTGGGCCTGTGGGATTGTGAGCATCCTACCTTCCCCACAGTGTGGGCTCAACAAGGGAACCCCAACAGAGGTGCTTCAGACAGGCACAGCCATTTCTTCTGGCACAGGCCTCCCAAGACAAGCCCCAGACCCTGCCCAGCTCTTCCACGAGCCTCCACCTGGCCCCACAGCCCCATCTGCTCTCCCAGTCAATTACTGAATGCCCAGAGCCTGCCCAGCTAGAGCCATGGGAACAGAGAGCCAAGGGGATGACACCCGGGACTAGGCCAGCCTTGACCTCCCCACCTGCATTCATATCATCCCTCTTGCTTCTGCAGATCTGAACGAGGCTGCCATCACCACTTTCTCTGTCCTTGGGCTCTTCTCCTCCCAAGCTGCCGCCATCCTCAGCACCCTCCTTGCTGCTGAGGTCATCCCCACCACTGTCCGGTGAGAGCAGGGGTGCCCCCAGGGGCAGAGCCGGGCCCCTCCACCTCCCGCTCCCCCACCCCACCCCTGAGGACAGGGCCTGCGGGCTGGAGGAGGGGGGCTGCGGGAGAAGGGCCCAGCAAGGCTACAGCTGTGGTCTGAGCTCCTCCTCTGTCTCCCCCCAGGGGCCGTGGCCTGGGCCTGATCATGGCTCTAGGGGCGCTTGGAGGACTGAGCGGCCCGGCCCAGCGCCTCCACATGGGCCATGGAGCCTTCCTGCAGCACGTGGTGCTGGCGGCCTGCGCCCTCCTCTGCATTCTCAGCATTATGCTGCTGCCGGAGACCAAGCGCAAGCTCCTGCCCGAGGTGCTCCGGGACGGGGAGCTGTGTCGCCGGCCTTCCCTGCTGCGGCAGCCACCCCCTACCCGCTGTGACCACGTCCCGCTGCTTGCCACCCCCAACCCTGCCCTCTGAGCGGCCTCTGAGTACCCTGGCGGGAGGCTGGCCCACACAGAAAGGTGGCAAGAAGATCGGGAAGACTGAGTAGGGAAGGCAGGGCTGCCCAGAAGGCTCAGAGGCACCTCACGCCAGCCATCGCGGAGAGCTCAGAGGGCCGTCCCCACCCTGCCTCCTCCCTGCTGCTTTGCATTCACTTCCTTGGCCAGAGTCAGGGGACAGGGAGAGAGCTCCACACTGTAACCACTGGGTCTGGACTCCATCCTGCGCCCAAAGACATCCACCCAGACCTCATTATTTCTTGCTCTATCATTCTGTTTCAATAAAGACATTTGGAATAAACGAGCATATCATAGCCTGGACTTCCCTCCCTTCTGTTTGTCCTTCTATCTCTTGGGGGAAGGTTTTTCTCAGTGGAATGCACACCGATAACAATCTCCCCTCTCCCTCCTTGTGCCCTGCCCCGAGTGGTGACTTACAGACAACTCTCACCACTTACTGACTGCTTGCACTGCTGCCAGAACTGGCCTAAGCACTTGACACACTTCGTATCATTTAATTTTTACAGCATTGCAAGGTAGGTGTTTGGATCAATTAGGGGTTTTTGTTGTTGTTGTTGTTGTTTGTTGTTGTAAGCAATAAAAACTGGCTCTAATGAACTTAAGCAAAAAGGGAATTATTCAATTTGGTGGGGCAGGTTGTGGTGGGAGCTCACAGAATGAAGGAGAAGCAGAACTCATCGTAAAATAACTAGTCAGGAAGAAGGCTCCTTGTCTGAGGAGCAAAAACTAGCAACATTTTTGTCAGGGCTTCTTCTAGATGAATGAGCTCCAGTGCAATTTAATCTTTGGGTTATCCCACTGAAGATTAATTTCCAGAGAGCATGTCACTGGCTAGCTAGAGTAACATGCCTCCCACACCCCTATTTCTCCCAACTGGGAATAGGGAAAGCAAAATTTGGGCACTGTTAGCAGAAGTGGGACTGGGTGTCACTCAGAAAAAAACAACGGAAGCTCAGTACAGCGTTCTTATTCTCTTAAACAAGATGAGAAAACTTATGGTCAGAGAGACTCAGTAACTGGCCCAAGGTTACAAAGCTAATGTAATGAGTGGCAAAGCTGAGACATGATTAGATCCCAGAGAGCTCTTCATGGATGCATACTGTAGTCACCTTCCCAACTCTTCTAACTTTTGGGCACATTCCTTGGAAGGCAAGAGTGGGTTCTCTTGGCTCTCTGGAAGGTGGCAGCAGAAAACTGAGACTTCTACCTCAGTGCCACGGCCTCCCTCTTAAACCACACCTGGTTTGGCTTTACCACTTTGGGCAAATCTCTTAGCTTCCAACTTCCTTTAAGAGTTGCTATGAGGATTAAACAAGGTAATGTATCCTAAGTGTCTCTTAAACTACCCCCA
The DNA here is from genome assembly GCF_029281585.2 of Gorilla gorilla gorilla. Taxonomy (NCBI): domain Eukaryota; kingdom Metazoa; phylum Chordata; class Mammalia; order Primates; family Hominidae; genus Gorilla; species Gorilla gorilla. The sequence goes on from NC_073239.2 coordinate 33,295,280, forward strand.
CTAGGTGTAAGCTGTGTAAACCAAAAATTATCTGAGACGAGTCTCAATCAATTTAGAAAGTTTATTTTGCCAAGGTTAAGGATGCACCCATGATACAGCCTCAGGAGGTCCTGAGGACACGTGCCCAAAGTGGTCGCAGTACAGCTTGCTTTGTACATTTTAGGGAGATGTAATACATCAATCGGTACGTGCAGGATTTACAATGGTTGGATCTGGAAGAGCGGGACAACTCAAAGGCAGGGCCAGGGGCTTCCAGGCCATAGTTAGATTTAAACATATTCTGATTGGCAATTGGTTGAAAGAGTAATTATCAGTAGAAAGGAATGTTTGGGTTAAGATAAGGGGTTTTGGAGACCTAGGTTTTATCACGAAGATGAAGGCTTCAGAGAAAATAGATTGTAAATGTTCCTTATCAGACTTAGGTTTGTGTTGATGTTAACACTGGAGGGATATAATGAGGCATGTCGGACCCCCACTTCCTATCATGACCTGCAGCAGCCTTTCAGGTTAAATTTTAGAGTGCTCTGGCCGAGTGGGGGAGTCCATTCAGATGGTTGCAGGGTGGGTGGCGAGGCGTTTGAGTTTTATTTTTAGTTTACATTCTCCCCCTTCTGGCCAAGATTTGCCAGAGACAACATTAATGGCCACCAATTGTAATTTTGTTCCATAGCACTGCCTGGGTGACATGGCTGCCTGCCCCAGGTCCATCTTGTCCCTCAGTGGGACTCCCTATGGCCGAGGGACTTACAGTCAACAAGACTTACAGCCAATTAATTGCTCTAGGCTAGATAGGAACGGACATGGACAGGCATTCATCCCTTAAAATTGTTTTTTCTTTTAAGTAGAAAGTGAACAAACAAAAGCCAAAGGAGAGGTTACAAAATTGACTTATTTTTAAACTTCTGTGCATTAAGCTACTGTAATCTTGGTTTTAGTTACAGACTTATAGCAATTAACTATATAAAACATAAGCATTGTTCAAAAAAAGATTTAATATATATCTATCAGCACAACTTGTAACTGGGAGTATTATACCCAGGAGGCTGGGTGAGTCGCAAGGTATCTTTATCCTATCAGTAATTATTTTATTTTAATTCTACAGGAAGTAGGAAATTTTTTTTTTTTTTTTGAGATGGAGTCTCACTCTGTTTCCCAGGCGGGAGTGTAGTGGCGCAATCTCGGCTCACTACAACCTCTGCCTCCCGGGTTCAAGCAATTCTCCTGTCTCAGCCTCCTGAGGAGCTGGGATTACAGGTGTATGCCACCTTGCCCGGCTAATTTCTTGTATTTTTAGTAGAGACAGGGTTTCACCATGTTGGCCAGACTGGTCTTGAACTCCTGGCCTCTCAAAGTGCTGGGATTACAGGCGTGAGCCACCACACCCAGCCAGAAAATTCTTCATGGTTGGGATGGATGCAAAGGTGACACATGATAGCTTAGAAGACAAAGTCCTTTATTTTACCATCTGTTTACGTGTCTTTGTACCCATCCTTGATTTGGAGGGCCTGACCTTGACCTGATTCTATCCCTTAAAACCAACCCTTAACAATTTCACCCATCCACCTCATCCACCACAGTTCCTGGGCTTAGAGAGAAGGTGCTTATACAGTCTTAGCAGCAGGGCATTTTCAGTGAACAACAGATCCGGCCCAGTGGGATGCCAAATGAGGTAGAGTCACATCCCTGGTCTTCAGACTACCATGATTTTGGTTTCCTAGGAAATAAAACAAGGACAGATAAATAACATAAATATTTTGACAATCAAAAGAATATTTGTATGTCAGAACAGAAAAAGGGAGCTATTCTATTAGAGTACCGACTAAAAATATGAAGAAAAATTATAATCTGATACTCTTCAGAGGATTATTGTAGCCAAGAAATAATTCGTTCTTCAATCTGCACTCAAAAACAAAAGTCAGGGCTGAAATTTGTGTGCAAAATAAATTTTAGGCTTATTATACTCTGCCTGATTATTCATATAAAGTGCAGCAAGAATTGTTTGGCCATATAGGCTCCTATTAAGTTGGCTTTGCTGGAACTTTACCTACAAATATGTTATTCTAGTCAAAGCCTTGGCAAAATAACCAGTGTCTCCAATTGCTCTGTTCTAAAAGACTCTTACTAAGCTTATGCAAATGACTATATTGTCATGAACTCACAATCCAAATTTTGGAGAACTCAGATAGATAGAAAGGCAAATTCGCTTACAAACACATACTTCACCCAGTTGCTTTAAACTATGAATAACTCAAAAGAAAAGGATTTGTTTGACTCTTCTATAACCAGAACAGGGGCTTTCAAACAGGATGTTTGCTCACCTTGGAACTGCCATTCACAAGCCAAACAGCCAATGAGAGTTGTCTATCAGGCACTGTAGAATCTAGTAGCTGCTCACATAGTTAGAATCAGTCCTAGGGAAAAAATTTTAAAAAAAGAGGCTTCCTGCTCATAAGGGTCTCCTCCTTGTATCCTCAGGTAGCAAGATCTTATGTAAACCATTTTTATTTTGTCATGGTGCTCCTTTGGGCACCATTATTTCCATTGGCATAAGATAGCTTCAGTCAACATTCCACAGCAAGGCAGTAAATGCCCCTCAAGTGGAAATTCTCTAGCCCAGTCACTGTCATTGGGAAGTGCCCACAGTCTTTTGCCATCAGCACGAATAAATGCTCCACAAAGCCCCTCTGCCCGGCCAGTCGCCCCGTCCAGGAGGGAGGTGGGGGGGTCAGCCCCCCGCCCGGCCAGCCACCCCATCCGGGAGGGAGGTGGGGGGGTCAGCCCCCGCCTGGCCAGCCGCCCCGTCCGGGAGGTGAGGGGCGCCTCTGCCCGGCCGCCCCTACTGGGAAGTGAGGAGCCCCTCTACCCGGCCAGCCGCCCCGTCCGGGAGGGAGGTGGGGGGGTCAGCCCCCCGCCCGGCCAGCCGCCCCGTCCAGGAGGTGAGGGGCGCCTCTGCCCGGCCGCCCCTACTGGGAAGTGAGGAGCCCCTCTGCCCGGCCACGACCCCGTCTGGGAGGTGTGCCCAGGGGCTCATTGGAGACGGGCCACGATGACAATGGCGGTTTTGTGGAATAGAAAGGCGGGAAGGGTGGGGAAAAGATTGAGAAATCAGATGGTTGCCGGGTCTGTGTGGAGAGAAGTAGACATGGGAGACTTTTCATTTTGTTCTGTACCAAGAAAAATTCTTCTGCCTTGGGATCCTGTTGATCTGTGACCTTACCCCCAACCCTGTGCTCTCTGAAACATGTGCTGTGTCCACTCAGGGTTAAATGGATTAAGGGCGGTGCAAGATGTGCTTTGTTAAACAGATGCTTGAAGGCAGCATGCTCGTTAAGAGTCATCACCACTCCCTAATCTTAAGTACCCAGGGACACAAACACTGCGGAAGGCCGCAGGGTCCTCTGCCTAGGAAAACCAGAGACCTTTGTTCACTTGTTTATCTGCTGACCTTCCCTCCACTATTGTCCTATGACCCTGCCAAATCCTCCTCTGCGAGAAACACCCAAGAATGATCAATAAAAAAATAAAATAAAAAAATAAAATAAAATAAAATAAAATAAATGCTCCACAAAGGGCTATAAAGTGGCGCATTTGTTTGACTAGCACTCCAGCTTCTACCCTACACTCTGTGGGCTCAGGCAATCTTACTAGTTCCCATTTGGCATGTCCAATTAACATTTCTGAAAGAGCAGATTTACATGCCTTCGGTTTTATGGCACTAGATAGGGAAAACACCCCCCAATTAGATACAATCAATACCCATTTTCTTTCTGTTTTTGTTTTTTTTTTTAGACGGAGTTCAGTTCGTTGCCCAGGCTGGAGTGCAATGGCACCATCTTGGCTCACTGCAACCTCAACCTCCCAGACAATAACAATTTTCATAAGACATTTAGGTAAAGGAGTTACAATTACCTTACATAAAGCCTATTTATGTAAACATCTCAAATCTCATCATCCCATCAACCTGTACTGTTTTTTTGAGATGGAGTCTTGCTCTGTTGTCAGGCTGGAGTGCAGTGGCACAATCTCGGCTCACGACAACCTCCAACTCCCACGTTCAAGCAATTCTCCTGCCTCAGCCTCTCTAGTAGCTGGGCCACCAAGCCCAGCTAATTTTTGTATTTTTAGGAGAGACAGAGTTTCACCATGTTGGCCAGGATGGTCTCCATCTCTTGACCTCATAATCCACCTGCCTTGGCCTCCCAAAGTGCTGGGATTACAGGCGTGAGCCACCACATCCGGCCCAATCTGTACATTTTTATGTTCTGGTCACAGGAACTTTTCTTTTCTATCCCCAGACCATTTTACCTTTTCTGGTGAAAAAAAAAAAAAAAACGCTTGGGTCCCCAGGGAGTTGAGCCAAGGGACTCAGGCTCTTTTGCCAATTTTTTTGTCTGAATTTGCCCCAGCATTTCCCTAGGCAATGTCAGCTTTCTCGTGATAACCTTTGCCTTTTGATTTTTTTTTTAATTTTCCAATCTGAGGCAAATAGTGAATAACCATCCAAAATGGGTGATATTTCTGTCACTCCTTCTGGGGAGAGTCCTTTGACTCTGGTTTTCCTTTCTCTTTTTTTTTTTTTTTAATTAATTACTTCAATGTGTTATGCCCCACGAGGGACAGCAAATTTGATAAGGCCTCTCAAACAGTTGCATGATTCTGTGGGAGGGGTACCCATGTAAAAATGGGTCCCCTTAACCTCCAGGTTTACCATGACGTGGGTAATAGGCATATTCAGTGGGAGAATATCTTGGTCATCATAAAGCAAGTCCCACATGGCTCACATATGAAGCATATTAAGTGCTTCATCTGGGGTGCTCCACTTGGTATTTTATAGGGCAGTCAGGCAGTCCCCTTTTCAGGGAAAACAGATCTTACCATGGCCAATAGGCTTGTTGTTTTCTCAGGAATAACCTCCTGTACATTTGGATCACATGTAGTTATCAGTGATTGCTTAATAGTGAGATGTGGGTCTTACATCAATCCAAACAAGCTCTTTCCTTCTGTAGCATTTAAAATTAAGGAATTGTCCTAAGAGTAATTATATAATATTTTTACTATCCATTATAGTAAAGGTTTCTCAAGAAGCTGATGACACCAATCTACAAAATGGGACAATTCCTTTACATTATACCCTATGGTTTAATAGTTACTTGGTTTTGCCCTTCCCTCACATTGACTATCTTCTCTGTAACCACAGGTCTCAGAGGTAACTTTTGTTCCCTGGCTTAATTTTTTTGTTTTTATCCATTTAGTTTTATTTCTGTAATTTTTCCTTTATTTTAAAGTGACTCTTAAATGGTTTCTCAACTAGAAAAAAATCACATTTTTTTTAGCAAGAACCACATCCTTGTGTTTTATAAACTTCACCAAAAACACCTTTTGTGCTCCTACTATTTTAACTCTTAGTAAAACAAACTCCTAGTGGGAAAAAAAAACCTAAGGTTACTTGATTTAACATAACATGACTTTAAGATTTTAAACTATTGAAGAGAATTTTGAGATTAAATTTACCAAATTAATCTTACCAAAGACTGCCAAAGTCATGAATTAAAGGGGATCTGAGCTAGGTTCTATCAGTCTGATAAGTTGTTAGTTTTCTTTAAGTCAAATGATTAGAACTCTTTCATACAGTTTAGTTTAATAGTGAAATATCACTTCCTCATGACACATGTAAACATATAGATACAACAGACATGCAGGCAAAAGCAGACCCAAAAGATTTTTCATTCACCCATTTTCAAAAATTTTCTCCCTTACATTAGACTATTAATTTTTAAAGTTACAACAAAAGTTGAAGGAGAGAGTTACCATCCTAGGCCTTCTCAAAAGACAGAAGATGCTGAAATAGCAGGGTACAGCTTCTGAGATATCAATCTGAATAATTTCAAAAAGAAATAGATTCTAGAGTTTAAAAATTAAAAAATTCTTGCATTGTGTTTTAGTCCATTTTCACATTGCTATAAAGAATTGCCCAAGACTGGGTAATTTTAAAGAAAAGAGGTTTAATCGACTCAGAGTTCTGCATGGCTGGAGAGGCCTCAGGAAACTTACAATCATGGTGGAAGGGAAAGCAGGCATGTCTTAAATGGCAGCTAGCAAGAGAGAGAGCATGAAAAGCCCAGGGGAAACTGCCGGTTATAAAATCATCAGATCTCGTGAGAACTCCCTCACTATCACAAGAACAGCATGGGGGAAACCACCCCCATGATCCAATCACCTACCACCAGGTCTCTCTCTCAACACCTAGGAGGGATGTTAAATTAAAATTCAAGATGAAAATGGGACACAAAGCCTAACCATATTACATTAAGTAACTCTATTTCAAATGAAATCTTGTTTTAACCAATTCTTTAGGTTTTTGTGGGTGTATTTTTAATATCAAAGTTCAATTTTTAGAAAAACTATTTACTATAATTTCCTTTAATTAGAGCCAATTAATTGCATTTTTATAAATTCCTTTTTTACTAACCTTATTACAACTTAGACCATTTACAACATGCTTGGACTTTTGGCTTGTCCTACATATTCCTCTTTCTTGAACAACCCATTCATTTTATTTTAGAACAAAAATTCACCATACAAGACTCTTTCTCATATAAAATTATTTTAAGCTTCCTTACCAAAAATACCTGTTTATTTCTATAACTTTCTTTGCATCTCTCTTATTTCCTGGTTCCTTTTACCTTGTTTTACACATAACATTTAAATAAGCTTTGAACAGACAAAAATTATTCACCTTTTAATAAGAACATATTTTTTAGAAAGAATGTTCTCCTACACTATAATTTTTTTAATTGGAAAATACCTAGACATTTAATGAAATATTTAACTTTAGATTCTAATTTATGACAAATTTGTTTACAAGTTTCTATTATATTTACCTAATTATTTTAATAGTTTACCTAGTGATATGTTTAGGCTTGTGTCCCCACCCAAATCTCGTCTTGAATTATAATCCCTATAATCCCCCAGTGTCAAGAGAGAGACCAGGTGGAGGTAATTGACTTATGGGAGTGGTTTACCCCATGCTGTTCTCATGATAGTGAGTGAGTTCTCATGAGATCTGATGGTTTTATGTATTTGGTAGTTCCTCCTGCATTCATTCTCCTTCCTGCTGCCTTATGAAGAAGGTGCCTTGCTTCCTCTTTGCCTTCTGCCATGATTGTAAGTTTCCTGAGGCCTCCCCAGCCATGCTAAACTGTGAATCAATGGACCTCTCTCCTTTATAGATTACATAGTCTTGGATAGTTCTTTATAGCAATGTGAAAATAGACCTCCAGAGAGAGAAACTAGATTATTTATGAAAATTGTGATAGTCATTATTTAAAGTTATTTCCCTGTCAACCATTTTTACAGCTTGTGAATTTCAGGTGATTACCTAAGTAAGTACCTTAAGATTAAATATATGATTATTTTACCAATAATTCAAGATTTAGCTGTTTTCATTAAATCAACAACATTAATGTCTTTTTTATTTAAAATGACACAAACAAAAATCATTACGTTTTTTGCTGGGTTTATAGTTTTATAACCCTTATGCCAAATTTTGACACCTTATAGTATTCAGCAGAGATAAGTATGAAATCACTTGATCAATAAATGCAAACAAAAATGTATGCTGACAAGTCTTAAGACATTTCAAATATTACTTTACCAACAATCTTAAAGCTAGCTTATTAAAGATTTTACTTAAGTCATGTAAACTTGAAATGCATTTGAGCTTATTATTTAATTTATAGATAATCTATAGTTGGTAGCCAATTTGTTACCTTGTGACCCAAAACACAACAGAATCCATGTATGTGCACATAAACACACATACACACTCATACAACCAAAGATCCTACAGCTTTTACTTCAGAATGTTAGCCATGAGATATTAATACAAACTCATTGGTTTGCAAAAACAATAACAAAAGAAATGGTTGGATACAAACAGTGGATTTTATCTCAGTAGAAAAGTAACAGCAGACTTAAAGCAAACCGAAAAGAAAGCAAAGAAATAGAGAACTTCGGAAGTTTATAGTTGCAGATTGACCTTCAGGCTCTGAATTCTCTTTCAGGTGATTTTCCCATCAGTTTAAAACGTGCACAAGAGCAGACCCGATGTGTAACCAGCTGGAGTATTAGAAAACCTGGTGTGCCATTCCATTTACACAACCACTTGCAAGTAGAGGGTCATAAAACCAAACAGGGTGCCTGAGAGGGGTCATTCTCCTTGTCTGTCCTCATTCCTCGATAATTCATTTCCCACATTTTTTCTTAAAAGGAGGAACTAAGCTGTGGCCTAGAGTTTGGTGGAGTGGGGAAAAGTGTGCTGGTTGTGGGTGGGACTCCACAGTGTGTCACACACAGTGTGTCTCAGTTTCTTACTCTGGAGGTCTAGCATCTCCGGGAGGGCTGATAGCATGGGGTGACCAGCTCCTATATGTGCTTCCTGGATGAGCCTTTTTAAACTAATTTTGTTTGGAGTTCCCTGTAGGGCCACTGCACATCATGGGGGCTCAACCCCCCAACATTCCCACTCAGCCCCCTGGCACTCAGGGGCACCTTTTGACTGGGAAGAGCAAAATGCCCTTTCTCTTTGGAGCTGTGGAAACTCAGTCTCTCATTTATCCATGAAAAAGACAGTTCACTTCCTCCCACAAATGCACAGAGCAGCCAATCAAGACTAATTTCAAGAGGAAAGGCAATGAAAAAGACACTTTTTTTTTTTTTGAGACAGAGTGTCACTGTGTCACCAGGCTGGAGTGCAATGGCACAATCTCGGCTCACTGCAACCTCTGCCTCCTGGGTTCAAGCAATTCTCCTGCCTCAGGCTCCCAAGTAGCTGGGACTACAGGTGCACTCTACCATGCCCAGCTAATTTTTGTATTTTTAGTAGAGATGGGGTTTCACAATGTTGGCCAGGATGGTCTCGATCTCTTGACCTCGTGATCCACCCACCTCGGCCTCCCAAAGTGTTGGGATTACAGGCATGAGTCACCGCACCCAGCCGGACAAGACACTTTTTAAAATGTACCTCCAAACTAGAATTAGGATCCTAAATATCTTCCCAGGAGGAAAAAAAAAAAAAATCTAAGACCACTCTCTGTAAACTGTTCTTAGCCACCCCTAACTTTGTAGCACTTGTCTGCCATTACACACACCAAGGTAAAATCCTCACACAGTGCAAAGTAATCTTTGGTATCCCGCAAAGCCAAAGAGGTCAGGTAGTGCAATACAGGAGAGCAGAACTTTAGACCGAAGAAGAATCTGCCTATAACTCTTGAAACTTCAAAAAGAAAACAGAACACTCCAAAAGGGATGAGTGGCACCTTTGTTGAGTTATTTGAGGAATTCAAGTCATTAGAAGCCTTCTCTAGATTTTTTCTTGGTACTGAAGATGGCAAAGGGGAAGGAAGAATACGATGGATGAAAATTAAGACAGCGAACACAGAAACTAAGCCCATGGTTTCTTTCTTTTTACAGCTGTGAGAAATTTTAACTTATTCAGAGGCCTTGTTCCCCATAATTTGGAATTCTCATTAGGATTTGACCAAGACAGGTAGAATTAGTCAAATCCAATGGGAGAAAGGGACAACAACAAAAAAATCCAACAATATGATCACTTAGCGCTCTAATGGTAAGGAGAAATTAAGACCAGCTGGTTGTCAACTTTAACCTTTAGTCATTATGGAGAATTTTCAAGACCAAAAAAAAGCAAGCAAGCAAGCAAGAAAACCAAATCAGCTTCTTACCTAAAAATGGGTCTCAGGTTGAAGACTACTCTCTACCATCCTAGAAGCAGGAAGAAACTCAAACTTGCCTTCCCTGTTAGATATTAGCTAAAACTCCAAAAAGGAGTTACCTGTTACCTGCCTTCCAACATCGTGGGAGCAGGAAAACTTGCCTTCCTTGTTAGAAGCAAGTATAACTCCAGAAAAGGAATTGTAGAGCAAAATAAACTTTAGATCTCAACCAAATTTTGAGAGATCAGGGGTTCTCTGGAGAAAGGGGAGTTCCCAAGCCTCAGCAAATTGTCCTATTGATTTGAGCCATAAAGATAGCTCAAGCTGGTGCCGAGCACCGATAGGAGATTTGTCAAAGGTCAGGGCTACATCCACTCAGAGTCCCTTCATGGGCACCAATTCGTAAACCAAAAATTATCTGAGACAAGTCTCAATCAATTCAGAAAGCTTATTTTGCCAAGGTTAAGGATGCACCCATGATACAGCCTCAGGAGGTCCTGAGGACACGTGCCCAAAGTGGTCGAAGTACAGCTTGCTTTATACATTTTAAGGAGACATAATACATCAATCAGTACGCATAAGACTTAGAATGGTTAGATCTGGAAGGGTGTGATAACTCAAAGGTGGGGCCAGGGGCTTCCAGGCCATAGTTAGATTTAAACATATTCATTCTGATTGGCAATTGGTTGAAAGAGTAATTATCAGTAGAAAGGAATGTTTGGAGTAAGATAAGGGGTTTTGGAGACCTAGGTTTTATCATGAAGATGAAGGCTTCAGAGAGAAGAGATTGTAAATGTTTCTTTCTTTTTTTTTTTTTTTTTTTTTGAGACGGAGTCTCACTCTATTGGCAGGCTGGAGTACAGTGGTGCAATCTCGGCTCACCGCAACCTCCGCCTCCCAGATTCAAGCAATTCTCCTGCCTCAGGCTCCCGAGTAGCTGGGACTACAGGTGCGCGCCACCATGCCCAGCTGATTTTTGTATTTTTAGTAGAGACAGGGTTTCACCATGTTGGCCGGGATGGTCTCGATCTCTTGACCTCGTGATCCTCCCGCCTTGGCATCCCAAAGTGCTGGGATTACAGGCGTGAGCCACCACGCCCGGCCTGTAAATGTTTCTTATCAGACTTAAGGTTTGTATTGATGTTAGTGCCAGAGGGGGTATAATGAGGCATGTCAGACCCCCACTTCCCATAATAGCCTGAAACAGTCTTTCAGGTTAAATTTTAGAGTGCCCTAGCCAAGGAAGAAGTCCATTCAGATGTACATGGGAGGCCTTCAAATTTTATTTTTGGTTTGCAGCTCCTTGAGGACAGGAACTTTGTCTTATTCAACTTAGAAACACCAATGTGTGACCCATGGTAGATATTCCAAAAGCTGAGTAATATTTGTTTATTCTTTCAGCAAATGTTTGTAAAGCCTAGAGGTATGACATGATATGGTGTGCTTGGAAAACAGGAAACAGGATGTTTATTTCAAACATCCATGGATAAAGGACATCTATGAAAAACCCACAGCTAACATCACATTGAGCAAAAGGCTGAAAGCTTTTCCCTTAAGATCAATAAGATAGGGGTGCCTGCTCTTGCCACTTTTATTCAACATTGTCCTGGAGGTTCTAGCCTGGGTAATAAAGAAAGAAAATGAAATAAAACCACACAGAATGGAAAGGAAGAAATAAGACCCTTTATATTTGCAGATGACATGATCTTATTTGGAGAGAATGCCAAGGAATCCATAAAAAACTATTAAAAATAAATATGTTCAGCAAGGTTACCGAACTTGCAAGATACAAATCAATATAGCTGGGCAAATTGGCTGATGCCTGTAATCGCAGCACTTAGGGAAACCAAGGTGGGAGGATCACTTGAGACCAGGAGTTTGAGCCCAACCTGGGCAAGATGGCAAGACCGCATCTCCACAAAAAAATTTTTTTAATTAGCCAGGTGTGGGGATGTACACTTGTAGTCCCAGCTACTCAGGAGACTGAGGTAGGAGGATCACCTGAGCCCAGGAGTTAAAAGCTGCGGTGAGCTATGAATGTGCCACCACACTCCAGCCTCAGTGACAGAAAGACTCTGTCTCTAAAAACAAATTAAGAAAAAATAAATCGTATAAAACTTCAATTGTACTTCCATACAATAGCAATTTTAGAAATCTGAGAATGAAATTAAGAAAACAATTCCATTTACAATAGAAAAAAATCCCAAAATACTTAGGAATAAATTTAATGAAAGAAGTGCAAGACTTGTACACTGAAAACTATGGGACACCAGTGAAAGAAATTAAGGACCCGAATACATGAAGAGACATTCACAAATTCGAAGACTTAATATTGTTAAGATGAGCCAGGTGTGATGGATCATGCCTGTAATCCCAGCACTTTGGGATGCCAAGGCAGGCCACTTGAGGTCAGGAGTTCAAGACCGGCCTGACCAACATGGTGAAACCCCTTCTCTACTGAAAATACAAAAATTAGCCAGGCGTGGTGGCGGATGCCTGTAATCCCAGCTACTCTGGAGGCTGAGGCAGGAGAATCGCTTGAACCCAGGAGGTAGAGGTTGCAGTGAGTCAAGATTGCACCACTGCACTCCAGCCTGGGTGACAAGAGTGAGACTCCGTCTCAAAAAAATTAAATAAATAAATAAAATATATACATACATATTATTAAGATGGCAATACTCCCTAAATTGATCTACAGATTCAGTGTATTCACTATTAAAGTCCCAGCTGTCTTTTTTCAGAAACTGATAAGCTGATTCTAAAATTGACTTGGAAATGCAAAAGACCCAGAGTAGCTGAATAATCTTGAAAAAGAGCAAAATTGGCGGACTCACACTCCTAAAATTTCAAAATTTATTACAAAGCTACAGTAATATAGACAGTGTGGTACTGCCATAAGGACAAACACGAAAATCAATGGAACAGAATTGAGAGTCCAGAGACTGGTCAATTGATTTACAAAACGGGGACCAAGACAATTTAATGGGAAAAGAAGTCTTTTTAACAAATGATACTGGGACAACTGGATATCCACATGCAAAAGAAGAAAACTGGACCCCTGTCTTATACCATAAACAAAAATAAATTCAAGGGCGGGGGTGTCTGTAATCCAGCACTTCATGTCTGTAATCCAGCACTTCAGGAGGCTGAAGCGGGCAGATCACTTGCAGTCAGGAGTTCAAGACCAGCCTGGCCAACATGGTAAAACCCTGTCTCTACTAAAAATACAAAAATTAGCTGAGCGTGGTGGCAGGCACCTGTAATCCCAGCTACTCGGGAGGCTGAGGCGTGAGAATTGCTTGAATCCAGTGGGCAAAGGTTGCAGTGAGCCGAGATCGTACCACTGCACTCCAGCCTGGGTGACAGAGTGAGACTCTGTCTCAATAAATAAATAAATATTTTTTTAAAAAACTCAAAATGGATCAAAGACCTAAACATAAGAGCTAAAACTATAAAACTCTCAGTAGAAAATATAGACACATCTTCACGACTTTTGTGCTTCAAAAGATGCTGTCAAGAAAGCAAAGAACTGGGCTGGGCGCGGTGGCTCACGCCTGTAATCCCAGCACTTTGGGAGGCCGAGGCAGGCAGATCACGAGGTCAGGAGATCGAGACCATCCTGGCTAACACGGTGAAACCCCGTCTCTACTAAAAATACAAAAAATTAGCCAGGCAAGGTGGCGGGCGCCTGTAGTCCCAGCTACTCGGGAGGCTGAGGCAGGAGAATGGCATGAACCCCGGGGGGCAGAGCTTGCAGTGAGCCAAGATCGCGCCACTGCACTTCAGCCTGGGCAACAGCGAGACTCCATCTCAAAAAAAAAAAAAAGCAAGCAAAGAACCCACAAAATGGAAGAAAATATTATATGCAAATCATATATCTGATAAGTCTAGTCTTCAGTATTCAGTATTCAGCAAAGGAAGGCTGGGCATGCTGATGCATACCTGTAGTCCCAGCTGTTGGGGAGGCTGAGGCAGAGGGTTTGCCTAATGCCAGGAGTTCAAGGCTGAAGTGCACTATGGCATGCACTGGAGTACCATGCCTGTGTACGCTAGCCTGAGCAACATAGCAACACCTCATCTCTAAAAATAAAAAATATATAAATTTTAAAAACTAAAAAGAAGTCTTACAAGAAGACAATCTACTTTAAAAATGAGGACCAGGCTTGGTGGCTCATCCCCGTAACCCTAGCACTTTGGGAGGCTGAGGCGGGCAGATTGCTTGAGACAGGAGTTCAAGAGCAGCCTGGGCAACATGGCGAAACCCCATTTCTAGAAAAATTAAAAACTAGGCGGGTGTGGTGGCACGCACCTGTAGTCCCAGCTATTCAAGAGGCTGAGGTAGGAAGATCACCTGAGCCTGGGGAGGTTGAGGCTGTGGATAGCCGTGATTGGGCCACTGCACTCCACCCTGAGGGACAGAGTGAGACCCAGTCTCAAAAAAAGAAAAAAGGCAAAGAATCTGAATATATATATATATATGTACACACACACACACACACACACATACATACAAATGGCAAATAAGCACATGAGAAGATGCTAAACATCTTTGAGTCGTCAGACAAATGCAAATTGAAACTACGATGAGATACCTCTTCATACCCTCTAGGATGGCTATAGCCAAAGAGATTGACAATAACAAGTTTGGTGCGGATGTAAAGAGACCAGAAGCCTCATACATTGCTGGTGAAAATGTAAAATGATGCAGCTGCTTTGGAAAACAGTCTGGCAGTTCCTCAAAAGGTTAAAGATAGTTACCATGGGTCTTAGTCCATTCATTTGGGCTGCTGTAACAAAATAAGGTAGACTGGGTGGCTTACAAGCAACAGAAGTTTATTTGTTGCAGTTCTGGGGACTGGGAAGCCCAATATCAAGGTTCTGGCAGATTTAATATCTGGTGAGATCCCATTTCCTGGTTCATAGATGGTACCTTCTCACTGTATCCTCACGTGATGTAAAAGGGCAAGGTAGCTCTTGGGGCTTCTCCTACGAACTAATGACCTCCCATAAGTCCCGAACTGCTAATATCATCACTTTGGGGGTTAGGATTTCAGCATATGGATTGTGGTGGAGGTGCAAACACTCAAACCATAGCACAGTATGACCCAGCAACTCCATTCTTAAGTATATACCCAAGAGAAATGAAAACATATGTTCATACAAAAACTTATACAGTTGTTTGGAGCCAGACTATTTGTAATAGCCAAAAAAATAGAAACAACCCAAATGTCCATCAGTTGATGATGGAAACAAAATGTGTTATATCCAATAAAATACTATTCAGCCATAAAAAGGAATACTGGGCCAGGCATGGTGGCTTATGCCTGTAATCCAAGCACTTTGTGAGGCTGAGGTGGGAGGATCACTTGAGCCCAGGAGTTTGAGGCCAGCTTGGGCAACATAGCAAGATCTCATCTTTACAAAAAATAAAATATAATAAAATTCTGGCCCTGCGCGATGGCTCATGCCTGTAATCCCAGCACTTTGGGAGGCTGAGGCGGGCGGATCATGAGGTCAGGAGTTCAAGACCAGCCTGGCCAATATGGTGAAACCCCATCTCTACTAAAAAATAAAAAAATTAGACGAGCTTGGTGGTGCACGGCTGTAGTCCCAGCTACTTGGGAGGCTGAGGCAGGAGAATTGCTGGAACCCGGGAGACTGAGTTTGCAGTGAGCCAAGATCGCTCCATTGCACTCCAGCCTGGGTGACAGAGCAAGACTCCCTCTCAAAAAAATAAATAAATAATAAAAAAACAAAAAATTAGCCAGGGACAGTGGTATGTGCCTGTGGTCTCAGATACTTGGGAGGCTAAGGTGGAAGGATGGCTCAAGCCCAGGAGTTTGAGGTTTCAGTGAGATATGAATGTGTTGCTCATTCTGAGCAACAGAGCAAGACCTTGTCTCCATTAAAAAATAATAATAAGGCCGGGCGCAGCGGCTCATGCCTGTAATCCCAGCACTTTGGGAGGCCAAGGCAGGCAGACCATGAGGTCGGGAGTTCAAGACCAGCCTGACTACCATGGTGAAACCTCGTCTGTACTAAAAATACAAAAATTAGCCTGGCATGGTGGCACACACCTGTAATTCCAGCTACTCAGGAGGCTGAGGCAGGAAAATCGCTTGAACCCAGGAGGCGGAGGTTGCAGTGAGCCGAGATCGTGCCACTGCACTCCAGCCTAGGCGACAGAGCAAGATTCCATCTCAAAAAATAATACAAATAATAATAAAATGTGATCATAATTTGAGAAAGGCTGCTCATTCTAACCATAAATAAAAACAAGGAAAGCAGCAATATTATTGTAAAAACCCACCAACTGTTTCTTTTCTCCATTGCCAACGTCGGATTGGGCAAATCCTACCTTAAAAAGCACTGGGTTGCCTCGGTTTATTTCGCATCATCCAAAGGCCCTCTAAGGATCTCTGACTCACAGACCCTCACCCCAGACAGATTTTATACGCAGGCTCTCCCAGTCTCTTTCTTCCCATGGAACTCCAGTGAGATTGGGCTCATTTCTATCCTTCAGTTAACAGAGAGCCGATCAGGAGTGACTGACAGAAATCATCCACCAAAAATAACCAAGCTTGCCCGAGGAAAGTAACTTTCTTTCCATGCTTCTTCCTCTACACCTAGTCTCTTTTAAGTAAAATAGTTAGTCTGACTCTTATAAGAATAAAACTAAAGGCCGGGCACGGTGGCTCACGCTTGTAATCCCAGCACTTTGGGAGGCCGAGGTGGGTTAACCACGAGATCAGGAGGTCGAGACCAGCCTGACCAACATGTTGAAACCCCATCTCTACTAAAAATACAAAAAATTAGCCAGGCATGTGGCGCATGCCTGTAATCCTAGCTACTCAGGAGGCTGAGGCAGGAGAATTGCTTGAACCTGGGAGGTGGAGGTTGCAGTGAGCTGAGATGGCACCACTGCACTCCAGCTTGGGTGACAGAGTGAAACTCCGCCTCAGGAAAAAAAAAAAAGAGGAAGAAGAAAACAACCAGGTCCAGATTAAAGGCAACACTATTGTTGTTACCGCCTTCTCCAGGACAGGAAAGGCAAGCCCAGGGTGAATAAACAACTTTTGGGCACCTACTAAATGGCAGGCCCTGTGAGGTAGACACAAAGTCACAATTGATGCCCTCAAGAAGCTTGCATTCTAGTGGGAAAACAGAAATGTAGTTAGTTTCACTATAAAACCACAAAGTAAATATTAAACAGGGACAGGAACAGTTTGTCCTGACTGCAGGAGTGATTACTTCTGACTTGGAAATCAGGAAAGGCTTCATGTCTGTTGTACCTGGCTTACACTTGGAAGGATATGCATGATTTTGATAGAAGAGTCGGAATGACCATAGCAGGCTAGAGGCAACAGCATGAGGGATACATGAAAATAAATAACAACTACAATGCATAGTACATCAGGTGTAGGGCAGGATCTGGAAGGGAAATGTAATCAGGATCAGATTGAAAAAGGTTGTAGTTCCATTCTTGTGTTTGGACTTTGTACTTATTGGTGGCATCATAGAGGGCTTTTTTGGCAATAAGAAGTTTAGAGGCTGAGCATGGTAGCTTACGCCTCTAAACCTAGCACTTTGGGAGGCCGAGGCAGGAGGATTGCTTGAGGCCAAGAGTTCAAGATCAACTTGGCCAACATAGCAAGACCCTATCTTTTAAAGTACTTTTTTTAGGAATTTTTATTTTTCAAAAAAAAGTTTGAAGCCAATACATCTGCCAGAACCCCTGCAATGATGATGGGGAGTTACTCAAGCAGTGAAAGTAGGAATAGAGAGAACAGACAAGATACGGTAGAATTGACTGAACATGGAAAACTAAACCATTCGAGAAGGGTCAAAACATGATTCACCCTCCAAGACCCAACAATTTATGGGGATCTTTTAGAGCCAGCCATTTAGTGCCCCCTGGTGGACAGATGAGACCATCACAGCATTAACAGCAACAAGTCACTCAGGCTGTTTCATTCTTCCAGTAAAAAGTTTATATTGAACACTATCCAGACCCTCACTAATCAGCCTCTGCAGAAGCCACAGAGATCACGGCACTATTTTAGGTGAATCTAGTTAGGAGAAAAGATAGACCTCAAATGCCTAACTAACCCATAACAGAAAGTAGAATAAATGACCAAATGCTAAAATATGTGGTGGATAACACTGACATGAGATTTTAGAAAATATTGCAATTTGAGAGGTGGGTTAAGGCTTCAGATATAACAGAGTTTTTTGTTTTGTTTGTTTTGAGACAGAGTCTCGCTCTGTCACCCAGGCTGGAAGTGCAGTGGCTCAGTCTCGGCTCACCTCAATCTCCACTTCCTATGTTCAAACGATTCTCCTGCCTTAACCTCCAGAGTAGCTGGGACTACAGGTGCATGCCACCACACCTGGCTAATTTTTGTATTTTTAGTAGAGACGGGATTTCACCATGTTGGCCAGGCTGGTCTCAAACTCCTGACCTCAAGTGATCCGCCCACCTCCGCCTCCCAAAGTGCTGAGATTGCAGGCGTGAGCCACTGCGCCCGGCCACAGAGCCATTTCTTTAACATACGATTTTTGAAGAGCATCCAGGTCAGAGGCAATTCTGAACAAAACATCCTGAGAAGTAAATGAAAAAATAATAAGGTTGAAATACTAAGAAATTCTATAGGTAATGAAGTCTGAAGGTTCAAGCTGGCTAGTGATGTAGTGTTCAAGTTTTAAGACCAATCTCACACTGGAATAAAAAATGGAGAAATTAGGATGCCCAAGACAAAATTTAGATATGAAAATAGTGAAAGCCAGTTGTGAAGTCCTAATAAACTAATCCTGGCCAGGCGCTGTGGCTCATGCCTATAGGAAGGCCAAGCCAGGAGGACTGCTTGAGCTCAGGAGTTCGGGACAGCCTGGGCAACATAGCAAAACTGTCTCTACAAAAAAATTAGCCAAGTGTGGTGGCAGGCACCTATAGTCACAGCTATGTAGGAGACTGAGGTGGGAGGATCACTTGAGCCCGGGAGGTTGAGGCTGCAGTGAGCCACTGCACTCCAGCCTGAGTGACAAAGCAAGACCATCTCAAAAAAATAAATGATCCAATTAATGTAAGTTAGCTGGACACATTAAATGGTTACTGCATGGTTGGAAAAACAAGCTTTCCAATTGTCTCTTAGCTAAGTGTATTTTGTCTTTTGCATTTCTTGGGCCCACCTTGAGGTAGAAAAGGTAGCTGGGCGCAGTGGTTCACACCTGTAATCCCAATACTTTGGGAGGCTAAGATGGGAGGATTGCTTGGTCAACATAGCGAGACCCCAAAGACAAGGTTACCCAGACCCCAATCCAAAGCTCTAGGGCTGCTGGCATGGATAGTTCATTTGCACGTAAGTTGTATCAGGAGCACACAAAAGCGCCATTAGGTCAGTAATTCGGCTATTCCTTTATTTTGAGACAGAGTTTCGCTCTATCACCCAGGCTGGAGTTCAGTGGTGTGAACTCTGCTCACTGCAAGCTCCACCTCCTGGGTTCACACCATTCTCCTGGCTCAGCCTCCCAAGTAGCTGGGACCACAGGCGCCCGCCACCTCATCAGGCTAATTTTTCGTATTTTTAGTAGAGATGGGGTTTCACCGTGTTAGCCAAGATGGTCTCGATCTCCTGACCTCGTGATCTGCCCACCTCAGCCTCCCAAAGTCCTGGGATTGTAGCAGTGAGCCACCGTGCCCAGCCCAATTCAGCTATTCTTTTACTTTCCCAGGCTTATTTCTCTCTCAAATGCCAATTAGGGTTACATGTTATCCAGAAAACCTATCATTCTCAACTAAACACATAATGTTCCTGCTAGTTGTAACGTAACTCCTACTCCTTAATTCACGAGTGGCAACCTCCCTTCCACAACACCAGTACTTCTACCACAAGGCAGAATTAATAGCCATCTGCGATCTAAGAGAGAATAGGAAGATAAATAATCCTTACACCCAAAAGGCCAAACAATTTTTATTTTCAAAAACAACTTTATTCATGACACATATTAAAAAAAAATTCCCACCCCTGGAAATGAGCTAAAAAAATAAACAAAATCCACCTCCCACCTCCCTGTTCCCACTTCCTCCCATTCCCTCCAAATAAAAGGGAAAAAAGGCAAAGGAAAAAAAAAACAAAAAAACAAAACAACTGAAAAACAAAAACACCCCTAAACCCCCCAAAACAAGGTAGTGCATTTCCCCAGGGGGAAGGGGAATTTACACTGGAGCCGCTGGGAGCGGAACGGAGATCTTCCGGCTACAGAAACCTGCAAAGAAAGACACTCAAAACAGAAAAAGAAACACAAAAGGAAACAAAATAGATCACCAGGCAATCTGGAGGGGCAGGGAGCCGGAGAAGAGGGGTGGGGTGGGTGGTAGACCTGGCTGGACAGGAGCAGGCAGGAGGGGACTGTGAAAGGCGAGGAGAAGACGGAGGGAAGGTAACAAGCAGAACAGTTTGGTGTCCTTCCAGAGCCCTGGGTAAAAAAAAAACCTCCTACCACCCACGCCCACCTACCCTTGAGCAGCCCCCAAGGGGGTGAAGTGGGGCAGGGAAACATGGGGAGCAGCTTGCGCAGTTGAGACGTGTCCATGGCGAATCCCCAGAGTGAATAAGCAGCCCCCTGCCCCACTCCCTGGGCCTTCCCCTACTCCCCAAAGCAGGTCCCTCCTCAGCAGTTAGTTATGGGATTCTCCCCCCTTCCACAGTATATCTTTTTTTTAAAAAATATTTTTTTTCCATCAAGGTCATCTTCTGTTTTTCTTTTTTTTTTTTTTAATTCTTTTTTTTTTCCTTCTTTCCTCTTTTTTTCCTCTCTCTCCTCCTAATACACACTTTTTTTAGTAAGGGGAATACCATGATGTCGCTCTAGCCCGGCCCCTGGAAGAAAGAAGGAGAGTTAGGTGTTAACGTGATCACTAGATAGTTCAGTACAAGCCCCTCCCCGTAGGCCCTTGCCCCAGTTACTGTGAAGGGAAGGGGGGAAAAGAAGTGTTCAAGTGTCTTAAAACTGACCCCATGATCCCAGAAATAGTAATGCACCTGGAGAACTGAGGCAGGGGGAGGGGGGCTTAACAGAAAACTTTGCCAAACAGTGGCGAAAAAGAAGCGCATCTGAGTGAGAGACAGGGGCAAGAAAAAGGACCCCCTTTTTATCCAGTTTTCAGTCCTCCACAGCTCTTAAACCCTAGGCCATCACAAATAGATCCTCCCTAACTCCTGGGGATAGGCAGGTAGAGCTTATGAAAAGCCAAGGTTTATATGCCTAACCCGTCTATTTAAATGTAAAGAGACAGAAGTGAAGCAAGGCAAAAACCTGGGCACCACACTAGGCCCAGTGAGAAGTTAACCTTGCAAGACTGGCTCAAATAAAGAATAAGTATCTCAAAATCCTCCCACAAGGCTGTCGGGGAGGATCAACTAGCTAGCCTCTGGTATTCTTCCAAGGGAGGTTCAGTCTTCAATCCCTCCCTAACTCCGAAAAAAGTAACAAATGTCCAAGCAGTGCTTTCACTGCCTGGAGACCCTGTTCCTCCCAGTTTTGTCCGCAAACACCTTCAAATGCCACCAACTCCCAAGAAAAAAAAGGCTGGGGGTGGAAGCCTCTTTGAACCAAGGGAGGGATGCAGCGCTTATCACCAATTCCTACTGCAGAAAAGATGATGAGGCTGGCCTTCTGGCCTGGCCTGCAACTACCTTCCTCAACCTGCACAGGCAGGAGACAAAGTTCCTGAAGACCACGGGGAGGGGTGGGGGGAGGGAGGTTCCTCAGACCAGAGAGAAGGAAGCATACAGGGCTCATGGGAGGCGGGGGAAAGAGGAGCAGCCCATCTATCCTGACCTGTAGACGCGACCCCGGGGCCTGCTGTTAAAACCACTGTAGAATCGAGAGCGGGAACTGTTGTAGTTGGTGGTCCGGGCGCGGTAGCGGGCTCGTGGAAAACCCCGGTCTGTTGTGCTGATGCCTGGTCTGTTGGTTCGTTTTGGGATCACCTGAGTCAGAGATGAACAAATGATAGCCTTAAAGTCAACCTGGAGAGTTTATACAGAACTAGAACAGCAATGGACATAGGCTTACCTTGATTTGCCTTCCTCTAAATAGGGACTCATCTAAGGCCAAGGAAGTCCTCACTGACTCTTTGTCTGAGAACTCTATATATGCAAACCTGAAAAGAATTGTCATTGTATCTCTCTGAGGTTACAAACACCTCACAGGTCAAATTCAACCTGCAGGCGTGCTTCGTTTTGGGCTACAATGCGGTTATATTTTTTATTTGTCAAAGTTCTTCTAAACGGAAAATCTCAATCATTCAAAATCATTTAAATTTTAAAATTTCCAGCTACTCTTTGAAATTTGTAAAAATAAGACACACAGGGCCTGAATTTCCATATGGCCGTAATAGGCCAAGTAGAAGCTGCCCCTCCCCTTCTAGTTCGTGATCCCACCCACATCTAGCCTTCATTTTTGTTATCTGGCCTCTGAAGACATTTAGGTGCAACTCCTGATGTATCAACATTAATGCCATGATCTTAAATGACACAGATCACCTGTGTTAACAGCAAATAACTTACTGCTCAATATAAAACATAATTTATCTATTTGTACACTGTAATTTAAATTATCTCAACTTACTCCCCTTTACTTACCCTTTGGGATGGCCACTAAATTTGTCACAGAGTATGGTAACACGGTTGACTGAACCACAGCCATGAAAGTGAGCTTCCAGCTCTTCTGCTGTTGCACCATAGTCCACCTGATGAGAGGAGAAAAATTTCACAGGCACCAGGCAAATTCCTGTCTCAACAGGAACCCTCCCAAGCCTTTGGTCTGGGCCATCTATACACCAAAGCACATGAAATCTGGTAATTTGAGGAATTAATCTCTTTTCCTTCCAAACCCAGAGCCTTTGCTGATTACTGATCATTCCATTACCTTTAACCTCCTTCCCACACTCCCTCCACACCCAAAACCACATCTATCCCGGAGATGTTCCTTTCAGGACTATTAAATAATTCCCCAAAAGAAGAACTTGCCCCCAACCCCAATCAGAGCCCCAGTACGTACATTGCCAACATAGATGGAACGGGCATCAGCCTCCATCTTCTCCTCAATGGACATGATCACTGGTCCAGCTATCAGGAAAAAATAATTTTTTACAAAAACCACACACTTGTTTTCTACTTGACCAATATATTGCACTTCCACCACCAGCACTATCCCATAAGCTCAGTGAAGGCAAAGATTTTGGTCTGTGCTGTTCCCTGATGTACCCACAACCTAGAATAGTGCCTAGTGCATAGCAGGTACTCACTAAATATTCGATAAATTGAAGGAATTAATACACACTTAAAACAGTATAGGAATCCCTCCTGCCTCCAAATCAAATCCCTAATGAATGGCTTTGGTTGAAATGCTTTTAAGAGTGAGCAAAATTAAGTGGGCTGAGACTCCACATTTCTAGATTAAAGGGGAAACCCCTTGCAGCTTGCTTTCTCTTAGAATCCTAAAGCGTCTCCAATTGGAGGAAAAACTATTAGATTTGAAGGTCAAATGCGAGCACGCAACCTCTACAAAGAAGGATAGACGTAAACTAAGAACAAAGAGCAACACAATTATAACAGGCACAAAGGGAGGCACAAGGCTACCACCACCAAAATACAGGTTCTGCCTCACAAAGGTCAGAGGAACACACAACGGACTATGACCGCGGCACAGTCATAATAGCTCAGACAAGCAGCTCCAGGGTGCCGAGTATCTAACCCCACATTCCCCATCCTCCCCACAACCCTTCCAACCCGAGAACCCGGGCTCCGCGTGCAACCGCCAGTTACTCACCATTGCCTGGAGGTGGACTCATATTCATCTGCTTCTCTACCTCGTTCTGTAGCTCCTTTAGCTTCTCAGCTTCTTCCTCCATCTCCCTGACTCGAGCTTTGATAGCTTCCAGCTCCTAATATAAGTGGGGAGGGTATGGAGGATAGCTTAAGAGGAACCAAGGCAGGGGCTGTGCCCTGCTCCCGGCCAGAGCGCGGCCTCAGCCATGCTCGGCCATTTCCCTCGCCCCATGCGAGGGTCGTGATAAAAGAAAAGCTACCCTCTCTAGAGCAACACTAGGCACCCGTGACGCCCGAATCAAGCCAGTCGGGCCCCTTGTAGTGATCGCTGACCCATCCCCGGCCCGACCCGGCCCCAGCCACGTTATTCCCCGCCCAACCCCACCCCCCGCCTGCCACCCGCTCGCCCGAGCTCTGGGCCTCCAATGACCCGGCCGGCCAGCCGCCGGCCTGCTCGCTCGCCATCCTTCCCTCACCGGGTCCTCAATGGCGCCGTCCCCCGGGTCACCCTCGACCAGTCCCGGCTCCTCCTCCTCCTCTTGGCTGCCGGGGGCTCCCGAACCAGGCCCAGGGCCCGGAGCTCCCGGGGGGGCGCGGGGCCGGGGCGGCTCCTCTTCGGGCTCGGGCTCCGGCTCGGGCTCCAGCAGCAGCTCCTCAGGCTCCAGTTCCTCAGACTCCAGGCCGTTCCCGTAGTCCCCTGCGCCCCCCGGGGCCCCCTCCCCGGCCTCCCCACCGGCCCCGGGCACAAGATGGCGCCGCCGCCCCGGCCCGGAGCCCCGACCGCCCGCAGCCCCCGCTGCTGCTGCCGCCGCCGCCGCCGCCGCCATCGCCGCTCAGACTGGGGCCCGCCGCCCGGCGATTGGAGAGCTGCGCCGGCCACGCCGAGGACTCATTAGTCAAGCTGCCTGCCCGTCACCACGAGCTAGTACTCCATTGGGGAATATTACTTGGCAATCAAATAAGACCCCACCTCTAAGGCGGGGTACTGCGCCAAATTCTCAAATCCCGGCAGGGGAAATCTGCCTGTCAATCAACACGCGTCCCACCTCCTATCGCGTCCTTAGGTAATAATACCGCCACGCTGTGACAATATTCCTGCTTCTCCCCGGCCTACGGGCGGGCCCGCGAAGTATGGGACGCTCCGTGATTGGCCCTAGCTAGGCGACTGGAAAGGACCAATCTTCCGATCGCCTCACCGCAGTGGCCCAGTCTCAGATGCCGATTGGCTTGCGAGATTCGAAGGGGTGACACTCGTTTCGTGACAGGTGAACCTTGCCCCCGAAAGGACTGCCGGGCTTCAAACTTGGGAAACCCGAGGTCACATGACTAGCCAGTCCTTAGGGGGCCGCCATCTTGATACTACTGCTTGCCAGCTAGTGAGCTGTTGGCCGGGTGAGGCCCAAAACAGAGCAGCAGTTTCAGGAAACTTGTATCTTGACAAGGAAGCACCAGTAGATGGGATGTTGCTGAAAATGGAGGTTGTGAATGAAGCATTCCAGGAGGGAGCTTACTTTCCCCATATCCAGGTTATTGGCACCATCATCCACTAGCTCTCCCACACCAGAAAGCAGGGAGGATTCCTCAGTCCAGAGCTACTAGTCACAAGTCCTGTCTGTCCCGCCCTCTTGCGTAGGCCTTCTGCTCCCCAGTTCCATTTTCTTCTCTTCCCTGGACAGCTTCCAATGTCATCCCTTCAATCTGCACTGCTAACAGACTGGCCCCCCTTTGCTGGCGAGGTAAAGTCTCAAAACCGTAAATCACGACCTTCGACACCCCAGCATGTGGTTACTTTGTGGATGTTGTTTCTTTCCACCCTTCTCGTTCCTTTGGGTGTACCTGCACCCAGTCTGTGCCTCTAACATGTAGTCCCCCTTCAACCAAACCACTGCAAACCCCAGCTTCCCCTCATTTCCCAGGACAAGTGAGCCTATCTCCACGGCGCGCTTAATTGTTTTGCTGTTTCCTAACTAGGTTGTGAGCGCCTGCAGATGAGGGGCCGGTTCCTATTTATATTCGCATCTCCACGGCCTGGCAATATGCCTACCACATAATGTCCTGTTAGATGTTTGCTGATTGAACATGCATTGATTGGGGATCTGGGTGCCACCCTTCATTTCAGCCCTCAAGCCCCCAAGATCCCAGAGGAATTTCTCCTGGCAGGTTCCCACTACACCCCTGCACCCGAAGTACCAATGAGACCTAGCCCTGGAAGGCAGGATTGCCACATTTTGGTAGCAGTCCTACACATTTATTAAAAAGGAAGGAATGGCAGTGTAAGTTTGCAAGAGAAATTTTTGTGGGCACACTAACCTACAGTTCGAAAGATACATATAGCCCAACCAAAAAGTTAAACAAACATGGTTGGCCGAGGGATTTGGACAAGAGAAGATCCTCATTAGCAAACCAAAAAATCAGAAGTGACTCATTATACCCCACTATTCCCCTCACCCCCACTTTTTCTCACAATTCCTTACCTCAAGATCTGGGGAACTTGCAGCAGAGTCACAGTCGCTTAAAATTTCACTGCAAATTACTTCATCAGCCATCTCAGCTTCAGTGATCTGGGATAACTAAAGTTGAGCACCGAAGACAAGCTCTAAATGATTGAATACCCTGGAAGAAAGGTCTTTTATACTAATCTTAATCTAATCAAGATTTGTTTATCTTATTGGTACCCAATTTAATCAAGCCAACAAAAGGAAATGTGATTTTTAAAAATGGCTTTGAATCCTATTTTTGTTGAGCGTTTGATTTTGTAATAAGCACCACTCCTTATTATCTCATTGGACTCTCACAACAACCCCATGGGGAAAGTATTTCCAAAACCATAACCTTTTTTAGGGAAAAAGAAAAAGGCTTAATGAAATGAAGAAACTTGCCTAAGTCATTGGACTAATTAGAAGTGTGCAGGGCTGGCTGGGCATGGTGGTTCACACCTGTTATCCTAGCTCTTTGGGAGGCTGTGGCGGGAGGATCACCTGAGCCCAGGAGTTTCAGACCAGCCTGGCCAACATGGCGAAACCCCATCTCTACTAAAAATACAAAAATTAGCTGGGCATGGTGGTACATGCCTGTAAACCCAGCTGCTCGGGAGGCTGAGGCAGGAGAATCACCTGGGCAACAGCAAGACTCTGTCTCAAAGGAAAAAATAAAAATTATATATATATTATACATAATATATATTATGTAATATATATAATAATGTGCAGGGAATTCAAAGCCAGCTTTCAAAGCTCAGATCACTACTACTATAAGGCCTGCTTTAATACATAAAAATTATGTGTGAAAAATGGCAAGACTAAATTCCAACAATAAACAAAAGTTTAAGCAAACTATAATTATATCCAAAAAAAATTATTATGCATCTCTTAGAAGGGTTACATAGTATGACAAACATGCGAAAATAATTTTGTTAAGCCAAAGAAGAATGTAAAATTGTACATAATATATAATTACAACTATATCTGATTTTTTAAAAAAAACTTAGGCATGGGAGGAAAAAAGGAGCAAGAACCAGTACAATCTTTCTATTCTTTGGCAGTATATACCAAAAGCTTAAGATTCCAAGCTTTTGGTATATACCAAAAGCTGAGATTCTTAAGACCAGGCGGAGTGGCTCACAACACTTTGGGAGCCAGATTGCTTGAGTCCAGGAGTTCAAGACCAGCCTGGGCAATATGGCAAAACCCATTCTCCACTAAAAATACAAAAATTAGCTGGGCATAGTGGCGTGTGCCTGTAGTCCCTGCCCAGCTACTTGGGAGGCTGAGGCTACAGTGAACCATAGTGGTGCTACGTGCACTTCAGACTGGCAACAGAGTGAGACTCTGTCTCAAAAAAAAAAAAAAAAAAAAAGGGCCAGGTGAGGTGGCTCATGGCCTGTAATCCCAGCACTTTGGGAGGCCAAGGCAGGTGGATCACCTAAGGTCAGGAGTTCAAGACCAGCCTGGCCAAAATGGTGAAACCCTGTCTCTACTAAAAGTACAAAAATTAACTGGGTATGGTGGTGGGCGCCTGTAATCCCAGCTAGTCAGGAGGCTGAGGCAGGAGAAAGGCTTGAACCTGGGAGGTGGAGGTTGCAGTGAGCCAAGATCGCGACACTATATTCCAGCCTGGGTGACAGAGGGAGACTCTGTCTCCAAAAAAAAAAAAAAAAGTTGAGATTCTTAACCCAGTAATCCTATTTCTTATCTCTTCTAAAAATGTAATCCAATTTGTGAATATTTTTTGTTTGTTTTTATTTTGTTTTTTTTTGAGACAGAGTCTCACTCCGTAGCCCAAGCTGGAGTGCAGTGGCGTAATCTCAGCTCACTGCAACCTCCACCTCCAGGGCTCAAGGGATTCTTGTGCCTCAGCCTCCTGAGTAGCTGGTACTACAGGCGCACCACCACCATGCCCAGCTAATTTTTTGTATTTTAGTAGAGATGGGGTTTTACCATATTGCCCACGGTGGTCTCGAACTCCTGAACTCAGGTGATCAGCCCACCTCAGCCTCCCAAAGTGCTGGAATTACAGGCGTGAGCCACAATGCCCAGCCAGAATAAGTATTTTTATCAAAGTGAAAAAATACAGATAAATGACCAAGTGGGCATTAAAATTACTGTACACAAGTAGAGGTAATTGTATATAGTCATTATGACTTTGAAACGTTTTAACATCAAGAAAAAATGCTTGCAATATAATGGTAAGCAGAATTGCGTATACAAAATTGCATGATCATAAAAGCAGACAAAAAAATACTAGAAAGAAGTATACCAAAATAGTAGTTGTCTCTGGGTGACAGCATTATGATTCATTTTCTTTATAATTTTCTATGTTCTACAAATTTTCCACAATCATTATTTATTTATTTACTTGTTTATTTTGCTGCCTTTGTTGTTTGAGACAGGGTCTCTGTCGCCCAGGCTGGAATACAGTGGCATGATCACAGCCGACCACACCCTCAAACTCCTGGCTCAAGCAATCCTCCCTCCTCAGCTTCCGAAGTGGCTGGGACTACAGGCGTGCACCACCATGCCCAGCTAATTTTTTCTATTTTTGTAGAGACAAGGTCTCACTATGTTGCTTAGGTTTGTCTCAAACTCCTGGGGCTCAAGCCATCTGCCCAACTCAGCCTCCCAAAGTGTTGGGATTACAGGCATGAGACACCATGTCCAGCCCATTACATATTTATTTTTAAAAAATCACTCCAACTTTCAAACTTCTTCTAATAGGCATAATTACCTTATGAAAGAAACAAACACATTAGCTGAGTGTGGTGGCATAGTCCCAGCTAATCCAGACGCTGAGACAGAAGGATCACTTGAACCCAGGGGTTCCAGGCTGCAGTGAGCTATGATCATGCCACAATACTCCAGCCTCAGCAACAGAGTAGGACCCTGTCTCAAAAAAAGAAAAAAGCAAACATATTTAAAAGGCTATTTGAGGGACAGGTGCGATGACTCATGCCTGTAATCCCAGCACTTTGGGAGGCCGAGGAGGGTGAATCACCTGAGGTCAGGAGTTCAAGACCAGCCTGGCCAACATGGCGAAACCCCGTCTCTACTAAAAATACTAAAATTAGCTGGGCATGGTGGCATGCGCCTGTAATCCCAGCTACTCAGCAGGCTGAGGCACGAGAATGACTTGAACCCGTGAGGCGGAGGTTGCAGTGAGCTGAGATCGTGCCATTGCACTCCAGACTGGGCAGCAGAGTGAGACTGTCTCAAAAAAAAAAAAAAGCTTTTTGAATGGTGACTTGTAAGATCCTTCCCTATTAGTCTATAAACTGTAAAAGACAGGGAACCATCTTATATTTGTGTTCCCTTTGCCTATCACTCTGTGCTCAATAAATGATAACTGAATGAGTCATCTTCAGTAATGAATAATCTTATTTTTTTTAAAAAAGAAAGTAAAAAAGTGAATGAATACTCCTATTTATTATCTTGCCTGTTGTTGATGCATAGAGAATATCAAAGAGATAAGTTTTCCTCTGAGAATGAATTTTTTGAAATTTGGTATGTAATGGTGTGAGATTCACCCATTATAATTCTCTGTAAGTAATAACCTATAAACAAAGGACC
This sequence comes from Gorilla gorilla gorilla, assembly GCF_029281585.2. Lineage (NCBI taxonomy): Eukaryota > Metazoa > Chordata > Mammalia > Primates > Hominidae > Gorilla > Gorilla gorilla. Next base: position 33,324,908 of record NC_073239.2, read on the forward strand.
ATGGAGTTTTGGAAAAAGTGAAACTCCAGAAGACGGGAAAATGTATTAATAAAAGGGAATCGGCCTGGCGCGGTGGCTCACGCCTGTAATTCCAGCACTTTGGGAGACCGAGGCGGGTGGATCACGAGGTCAGGAGATCAAGACCATCCTGGCCAACATGGTGAAACCCCGTCTCAACTAAAAATACAAAAATTAGCTGGGCGTGGTGACCTGCGCCTGTAGTCCCAGCTGCTCGGGAGGCTGAGGCAGGAGAATCGATTGAACCCGGGATGCAGAGGTTGCAGTGTGCCAAGATCGCGCCACTGCACTCCAGCCTGGTGACAGAGCGAGACTCCGTCTCGTAAAACAACAACAAAAAAAGGCCAGGCGCGGTGGCTTACGCCTGTAATCCCAGCACTTTGGGAGGCTGAGGTGGGTGGGTCAAGAGGTCAGGAGATCGAGACCATCTTGACTAACACGGTGAAACCCCCTCTCTACTAAAAATACAAAAAATTAGCAGGGCGTGGTGGCGGGAGCCTGTAGTCCCAGCTACTTGGGAGGCTGAGGCAGGAGAATGGCGTCAACCCAGGAGGCGGAGGTTGCAGTGAGCCGAGATCGCGCCACTGCACTCCAGCCTGGGCGATCTCAAGAAAAAAAAAAAAAAAAAGAAGAAGAAGAAGAAGGGAATGGCTCAGTGGAGTTAAGAAAAGGAGAATTAAGTAGTAAAAATGGGTGAGGGCATTCATAGTTCTTCCCAGAAGAGAAAAATTTTCTCACCAAACGACATAAATATTTGACGTCTTGGTAGTTTCATCCCTATTTTTATCTCCTTTCTTGAAATTTTTACAGACTACAATAATGCTCTATGATCTGGAACTACTTTGAAATTTTTACAGACTACAGTAATGATCTATGATCTAGAGCTACACTTTAATATGATAGCCACTAGTCACACATGGCTACTGACCACTTGAAACATGAGTAGTCCAATTTGAGATGTGCTGAAAGTGTTGAATACACACTGAATTTTGAAGACAGTATGAAAAACAATGTGACATAATTCATTAATAACTGTTTAATATTAATTCCATGTTGAAATAATATTTTTATATACTGGGCTAAATAAAATATTAAAATTGGTTTAATAATTTCTTTTTGCATTTTAAATGAGGTTACTAGAAAATGTAAAACTACATGTGGCTTGCATTATATTTCTATTGGACAGTGCTGATGTAGAACCTTGGAGTCTTTCTCCTTTACTGACCTCTGTCTTGGAGCAGACCTCAATAATCTTCTAATGTGGTCTGGTCCTGCTTACCTTGGCTCCCTAAGTTTGCCTCTGCATGGAAGTGGGGTAGCCATTTAAATGTGAAGGACCCTCTGTTGGGCTGCTTAATTTCCATCCTGCTTCGTTAACTTTTTAAAAATTTTGTACCTAAAGAACTTGTTTTCATATACTGTACTGGAAATATCTGGAAATATATGTTCATTGTCAAAGAATCAGAAAATACCGACAGCAAAAAGAACAAAATGAAAGCACTCATAAAGCCCACTATCCAGAGACAATCACTAATGATATTTTGGCATATATACTTCCTGAAAGTTTCAATATGCAAATATATATCAAGGCACACAGATATAAATATTTTAGCAAAATGGGATCATACTGTATATATTACTTTCTAATCTATTTTCTTTTTTTACCCAATTAAAAAAAAAAAGACATCTTCCCATGTCAATAAATATATTTTTCTAATTGTTTGTCATAGTTTTACCCAAAAGTCACCCTTGAAATGAGGCCTTCTCTGACCACTCAATTTAAAATTGAACTCATGTGTGTATATATACACACACATTCCCCTCAATGAATTATTTTTCTTTATGGTATTCATCGCCTTCTCACATATTACATAATTTTTAAGTTTTCTGTTTCTTTTACTAGAATATAAGCAACATGAGAACAGAGATTTGCATCTGTCTGTTCACTCTACCTCAGAGCCTGTAACTGCTTAGCACACAGATGATGCTTGAATATTTGCTGCATAAATGACTGACTGAATAAACTACACAGCATTTCATTATGGTGTGTTTTCTGCTGAGTTTCAAAATAGTCGATTTATTTCTGTATTTCTCCTGTATCTACATTTAAGGCAAATTTTATTTTATTTTATTTATTTATTTTTTTTTTGAGACGGAGTCTCACTCTGTCGCCAGGCTGGAGTGCAGTGGCGCCATCTCGGCTCCCTGCAACCTCCGTCTCCCGGGTTCAGTCGATTCTCCTGCCTCAGCCTCCCAAGTAGCTGGGACTACAGGGACTGCGCTACCACACCCAACTAATTTTTGTATTTTTAGTAGAGACGGGGTTTCACTGTGTTAGCCAGGATGGTCAGGATCTCCTGACCTTGTGATCCTGACCTCGTGATCCGCCCGCCTCGGCCTCACAAAGTGCTGGGATTACAGGCGTGAGCCACCGCGCCCAGCCTTAAGGCAGCTTTTAAAGTCTTCAAAGGATCTGCTATTAAGTTACAACACAGAGGGCCGGGCGCGGTGGCTCACGCCTGTAATCCCAGCATACTGGGAGGCCGAGGCGGGCGGATCACGAGGTCAGGAGATGGTGACCATCCTGGCTAACACGGTGAAACCCCGTCTCTACTAAAAATACAAAAAATTAGCCGGGCATGGTGGCGGGCGCCTGTAGTCCCAGCTACTCGGGAGGCTGAGGCAGGAGAATGGAGTGAACCCGGGAGGTGGAGGTTGCAGTGAACCCAGATCGCGCCACTGCACTCCAGCCTGGGCGACAGAGCGAGATTCCGTCTCAAAATAAATAAATAAATAAAAATTTTAAAAAGTAACAACACAGAATATCTACAATCTATCCATTTAATAATAATTATAACTAAGTGTTGCCCAACTTTATTGAAGGTGTCATTTGTCCTAATACACTTAGGACCTTCTAATAGATTCAGAAGGTCCTAAGTGTGTTCTACTAGGCTCATCACAATTTAGCCCAAATATGCTGCTCTATGATGATTTGGTTTAATACAGGATTAAATTTTGGGCTATCTAAAGCGATAGATGGATTATATTTCCTTCATACAGTTCTCCACCAGTGTTATTTCTCGCTTAGGACCTTCTGAATCTCCATTTGGTGTTTTTAGAAGAAACAGTGGTCAAAACTCAACATCATATTTGCTTTTAGGTGTCACAGAAGGTGGTGTCCACTATATCATTGTCTTCTTAGAAAAGCCACAAAATTTTTTTTGCCCCTCTTGAGTAACTGATAGGCTTTTATAAATCCTAAGAGGAATGTGAATTTCATTCCGTATTTTAATTTGCTTTAGCCACCAAGAAGCTCACAGCTGAATTCACAGCCTAGCTTTAGTATTTGGAAATGCTACTTATAGAATGTTTTTCTGTGCATTAATTTTCCTTTTGCTGCCATCTTATTTCAATTTTCCCTTTACCCCTACTTATTTTTTTTACTTAACCTTGACTGGAAATTCAACCCTAACTTAAAAAATTTATGTTTTCCTATTATTTTGTGTATTATAGTAAGATATTGCAAATATTTTTTGGAACTAGGCAAATGCAAATCAATCATTAAATCAATCACACAGCAGTGGAGATAAATACACCAGCTATCATACTTGATGATATTAACTATTAAGAACATCTAATTTCCTTTCCCATAGTGCCATATTCACTAAGCCACTCTCTGATTTTAATATGGTTTCCCCTGTAGACTTCTGTATAAAGAATAGAAAGAGAATGCTGGATTCCTCTAAACAATTATATTTCTTGCAATTTAACACATAAACCCAAGTACCAGTCTATTGCACTGGATTACAGAAAGGCTAGAAATTCCCACCTGAAATTTAAAATTAGGATCACTGTTTCGGTTAGACATGATTTTGATGTGGTCCAAGATTAGAGGTAGAGAAGGATGAGCTGAATATTCTTAGAAATTCCATCCAGTTTATCAATTTGCATTAAAATGGCTGAAACCAATTGTCTCACAGGACCAGCAAAGGAAGCAGGGACTCCCATTTTTGCCAGACTCCGCCTTGCCTTATTTTTTGTTTGTTTGTTGTTTGAGATAGAGTCTCCCTCTGTCACCCAGGCTGGAGTACAGTGGCTCGATCTTGGCTCACTGCAAACTCCACCTTCTAGGTTCAAGTGATCCTCATGCCTCAGCCTCCTGAGTAGCTGGGATTACAGGCATGCACCACCATGCCCGGCTAATTTTTGTATTTTTAGTAGAGACAGGGTTTCCCCATACTGGCCAGGCTGGTCTCGAACTCCTGACCTCAAGTGATCTGCCTGCCTCGGCCTCCCAAAGTACTGGGATTAGAGGTGTGAGCCACCGCACCTGGCCCAGACCTATTTTTAAGTCTGAGGTAGGCAGGAAGGCACCGTGGAGAAATGTTCATTATTATCACACACTTCTGATTAGAGCCTGAACCACAACTGGGGGCTTCATTACTATCACACAAAGATTTTTGGTAGGTTTTCTTTGTTTCTCATTTGGTTATTGTTAGTGGCAGTCCCAGAGTACCATATACACACACCCTCCCGAGGCTCAGGTTGAAATAGAAGGAATTCTTGGCTTTGACCATTTGGCTGGTATAGGAGTGGGGTGAGGATGGGGGAAAGACTCTTTTTTTCTTAATGATCCCAACACTTTCTCAAATCCCTGTTATTCTAATTCTTGCCTTTAACAAGGTCATGAAGAGATGCTTGGATCAAGGAAATGTCCTGACCCCAGGCTATACAGTGTAGAAGTCACAAACCCTGTTCAGTCCTTCTCATTAAACTTCTGGGCTTTATTTATTGTTTTTAATACGACCATTACATATTACACAAAAATAAAAGTCAAATGAACTTGGTATTTATAAATTATTAAATAAAAATACAGGAATATAGATTTATATTTATAGAGCTTTCTTTTCTTCTAAACTAACCAAATCTGTTCTGCCGTTTTATGATTTTAAAAAAGTAAAATAGTGTTTGTGTGCCCTAGAATAAGTGGGGAGTGGGATTAATAATCGCAGGACCGAGTTGCCCTACTTCCGCTCCTTCCTTGGCCTAAACAAAGTCCCTATTTGTCCCTTTGGGCTCTGGAGAGCAAGAAACCCCTCTCCTCCTACTTAATCTTTGAAAAATGGCAATTACATTTATTTCCCTTATTTTTTAAAAAATGAAATGGATTTAAAAATTGGGAACCATACTCAGCCTTCTTGGCCAAGAGCTAATCCCAAGGAACTATATGGCTCTAGAAGAGAGTCCCTAGTTTTCCCTGACAGAAGAGTCTCTGGGGTTTCCCTTCAAGCTAAGAAGGGCAGGACAGGTCAAAATTGCCCACTGTGGTCCCATCTAAGCTATGCTTCTGGGAATCCAGACCAAGCCCTTTACCCTTTCAGAAAACAGCCTCTCTTTCCACCCAGGTGTCAAGGCTTCAGAGCAGGGCATTTTGGTAACCTGGCCATGGTCCCTGCAGCTCCTCTTGGCTAAAGGTCCCGGGGAATGCTAACAGGGATATGCGTCCTGTGGTAGAGGGTAGGGTGAAGAGTGTGCTCCATACCTGGGGAAGGAAGCACAGACTCCAATTTGGAGCCGATGGTCTAGTCAGTGGTTTTCCAACTTTTTTTCAGCAGCAAACCCCTTAATGCAAATAAAATCTTACCCTGAACCCCGATATGTAAGACAGCTACACGGGGAGCTGTTCTGTTTGAGGGCAAATTGCCCAGCCTGCTCAGCTCCCCACCCCCTTCATCTCCCCAAGGACTCCTGAGGCAACCCCTAGGAAACTTCAGGGCTCTGCCAAGCAGTTTGAAAACCACTGGCCTAGTTTGTCCTGAGCAAGTCAGAGACCCCCCACCCCAACTGCTTGCCACAAGCTGGCTCTGAGTTTCTGGTGTCAGCATACTCACAAGACCAAGTGGCACATGCAGCCTACCACCTCCCCTAGAAATACCATGAAAAAGTGCAGCCCTCTCTCAAAAGCAGAAGTCTGGACTCAACACCTGAGGCCAATTTGGTCCCACGTTCTGGCGAGCACAACTACGTTGCCACATTCTAGGACCAAGTGAAAATCTCCAAGAAGAGTCAACCATGGTCTAGCTAAGCTGATCAGTGCTCAGGACCACAGGCAGGGTTCTAGAGCACTGTGTCAGAAAGTTAGCATTGGAGAGCAGCAATCTTAGCACCTTGGAAAGTGCAGCAGTGAGGTCTGGCTCAGGGCATGCATCTGGAGAGAACAATTTCTTCCTCAAAAGAAAAAGCCATAATCTGAAGCTGTTCTAGAGGACTGCGAGTTCCAAAGTTAACATCCTCAGACTCTGAGGTACAGACAAGTAACACCCATGCAAACAGTGTGGCTTCAAATAAATCATAAATGCTTCTAGGTCATGGTAGGTACTCTAGAACCCATATGCCTGGCCCCTGATAAAGCCGAACCAAAGCCCACAACACAGCATAGGCCAGTCCTGGAGTACCCATCACCCTCACACCCATGGGATTCAGATCTGAAATGGTCATCTCAAGGCATCAACAGTCTCACTGAGACACAGTGTGGGACCCAGACTGTATTCCAGATCAGCACTTATGCCCACAACCTCAAAAGGAAAATTAGTTAGGGCCCCAATTTAGAGTTTCAGTTTGGGTACAGAGGTCCCAGAGATTGGAAACACTTTAGGCACCATTGTGCCTGAGTGGGAGAGGAGGGTGGCAGGCAGGTCCGGCTACCTAAGCCTCCACCCATCCAGGCTCAACAGCCCTGCCCTTCTATCAGAGCCCAGGAGGCAGCAGCAAGTGCATAATGCACAAGGAAGGGGGATGATGAAGGAACAAGGCCAGCTGCAGAACTGCTCTTCTCTCCAAAGCCTTGCCAATCACTTTCTGGAAAGAAGCAGCAGAGCCCTCGGTCTGGATACAATGTTTCTCTCTAAGCCTTGAGGCATCAGGACAAGGGCAGGGGAAAGGAGGGGTTGGGAGGAGGGACAGAGAACTGCCCCCAGTTCTTGCCACTGCAAGAGGGAATGTTTTCTCCTTGAGGAATCCCACCACCACCAGATTTGCCAGGCAGCCCAGCATGCACACCAGCATGCGTGCACATGCACACGCGTGTCCAAGCAGCCCACTGTTAACAGCCACCTCTCCCTATCACCTGAGAACCCCTAAGCTTCCATTCCAAAGGGATGTGCCTTCTGCGTTCCCTAAATCCTACTCATCTAATGGAATACAGCTGCTTATGTAAATCCACCTTCCTCAGGGCTGCGAAGCAAGTTCCAGGTCGTTTCATGTGCCCACACCTATAGGCGTGATCCCTCCCACCTCCCCCAGCCCTGGAACGACTCCATCTCCTGCGCCCCTAAACTTGCCAAAACATTCCCCTCCCCTATGTGTCCTGCTCACTCTTCCAATCGCCTACCTGGCCTACTCAGCTCCCTCACACACTACCCTTCCCCTGCCCATCCTGTTCCATGCCCACCCATCCACCAACTCCACTTCTTCCAAGGGCATTTCTCTGTTCTGTTCCTGCTCTCCTGGCCCCCAGCCACACCTAGCCCCACCTGGCCCTGGACTTTCACTTGCTAGCAAAAAAGGCCCCTACAGTTACCAGGGCCCCCAGTGCCACGGCCCCCGTCAGCACTGTCCTCACTGATGCCCAGTTCCCCTCCCGCAGACGCCGCGCCTCCTCCAGGGCCCCGTCCCCGTATAGAGCTGTGAACTCCGCCTGTGGGAGAGAAGGGAAGCAGGAGAGAAAGAAGGAGAAAGGGATATCAGGAGAGGAAAGAGTGGAGAGAAGAGGAGAGGAAGAGTTCCAGTTCCATCCACTGCGAGCACTACCCCATACCCAGCTCCTCTCTGGCCAAAGCTCTTCTCGCTGCAAGCCCCTCTGATCCCCCCAGGTGCACCCCCACCCTGAGAGACTGGTTCATCTGCCCACTCTGCCTCCAGTGAATTCCATCCTTTCCTTGGCGAAAAATTCTGCTCAGAACTAGCATCCTTTGCCAAGGCTTGCCTGACCACCACCCATCCCTGGTCCTCCCCACCTCCCACGCCATGACTCAGATGTAAAAAGTCCCTGACAACATTCCCCTGCAGGCACTCCTTGGGTGTGTATTCTGTCCTCTGCTTGGGACCATGAGCCCATCCAGTGTTGACTGCATGGCAGCCCTGGAGTGCAGAGTCCAGGCATCTCTCAATCTAATTCCATCCAGACGGGGAGACCTAGCCCCGTACCTCATTCCCAACATAGCTGCCTCAGCCTCCAATCAGAGCCCCCATCTTCCCCCTGGAGACCAGCTTTGCAGAAGGATGTGCAGAGCGGCAATTGAGAAGCTTCTTACCCAGCCCCCACTGCTGTGGATCCAGTCAGCCAGCCGCGTCTCCAGGTAGGCCACCATCCACTCCTGCACTTGTCCCACCAGTGGTTCCATCTCCTTGTTGACACTCTCAGCACACAGTGCAGCCCCAAAGACAAAGAAGGCTACAAGGCGGCCCCAGTTGGGGCCCCCTTGAAAAAGTTCATCGGAGACCTGGGTGAAGCGTTGTTGGGCTGAGCCTGGGGTCACATGCAGCTGAGCCGCCAGATCAGAGAAGGTGCGCCGGAAGCGGGTCTCGAACTCATCTCCAGCTGCCCGCATGGCTTGGTGCAGCGGGTCAGCTGCTGGGCCCTCCCCGGGGCCAGCTCCACAGACATAACCCTTCTGCCTCAGCTTATAACCTACAAAGTCTGCCACCAGAGCCCGTGTGTCTGGGGCCGAGGCTGGGGTCGCCATCCGGGCGGCTATAAGAGGCAAGGATGAAAGACTGGCATGAATATATGGAAAGAGAATCAGAAGGAGCATTTCTGGTTTGACCAACCCAGTGAGATGAGGAGGAGAGAGGAAATGCTCAGGACTCACTGGACAGGGAGAGGCAAGAACAAGGGAATTAAGTCATGATATGAGACTAGGCTGTGAGAGGCTGGCCATTACATTCCTAATATGCCAAATTAAATGTAAAACAAGTAAATTTTCTGTTTAGAATACTTTAGATTCTTTTCACAATAAGACAACGTCAGCTCTATGACACCCCTACAACACCCCCGCCCCCGGGTCTCCTTAGTCCACACCTTCTTGGCTAGAGGAAGGGTCTTAGGACCTCCCCAAATGCAAGATGTAAAGATGTTGGCAGAGACACAAGATGACGGGGAGCAGATGGGCTGAAGAGAAAGGTGGGAGACGCAATGGGTTACTCCAGACGGAGAAAGGAAGGAGACACTCACCCAGCCGGGATGGCAGCTCTTAAGACACAGCACTGGTGGCAAGGAGCCCCCAGCTGGGGCCTTTCATCCTCCCGGCCAGCGTGGAGCCCTGGAAAGGGGAGGAGGAGATCAGAACCAGGAGGGGAAGGCCAGGGATCAGGTTCTGGCCTGGGAAGGGCTGGGGTTGCAGCTCTGGGCCTAGGCCCCTGCCCCCAACGCTCTACCAGCTGTGTGGCCGAATCCATGTTTAATGACTGTCCTCCCGGGAAACCCAAGGCCAAGGGCTTCCTGCCGACACCATCTCTATTCCCGGTTCCCCCTAGTGCAGCCCAAACGCCCAGCTCCTCCCTTACCCCCACCTCAGCCAGTCTCCAACCCCGCCCGCCTGCCAGGTTAGGGATCTCACGGGTCAGGCCGCTGCCGGGATCCGGGCCGTTTCCTGGTGCAGGAGCTGGGAGGGAGGGAGAGAGGGAGGAAGGGAGGGAAGGAAGGAGGGAGGAGAAAGGGGGGGCAGAGGGAGGGCCCGGCGCCGGGTGATGATGGGGCCCAGAGATGCGTCCAGAGAGAGAGGCGGGGCTGGGACGCAGGCCTGCAAAGGGCCACTACTCAGGAAGAGGGAGGGCTGCTGAAGGCAAAGAAGGGCTGGCTGAGAGGGCACGGTGGGCTGGGCTGGGCTGGGCTGCTGAGCCTCTAGGCTGCCCAGAGAAATATGCCGGACTTCGGGACATCTCGGGGCAAATTTAGCATTTCCAGGAGGTTTCCGATGTTCCATGCACTTGTTGAACTTTTCCAGCCCTGAACTGTGTGCCTGGAAAACAGGAGCAGTTCCCATTAAGCTGGGAACCGTCTACCAGGTGCCTTACCCTTATGGGGCTAGCAGACACCACATAGACACCAAACCTTTCCCATCTTTTCTCCAGGACCTTTAACCCAGTGTTCTCTTTGTGGGCTGGGCTTCAGCCAGGCATCAAGGAGCCAGGACTTGGATCACAAGCGGTTTCTCTTGGTACTTTTCTTTAATTCATCTTCTTTTGTAATTAGATTGATTTTAGTGGGGTTTTTTTCTTTTTCTTTTTTTTACCCAACACACAAACTAATTCTCATTATGAAAAAAATCAAACAATAAAGAGGTGCGGAGTAATAAAATACAGGTTCTCAAACACACACACACATACACACCCAATTCCACTTCCCTCCCTGCAGGTTGCCAGTGTTAAGCTTGATGTTTATCCTTCCAGATTACATATATATGGGGCCATTATTTATACATGGCAGTATATTTATACAGGGCAGGTCGCAGGCGTGAAGCAGTCTGACCACAGCTGATCCACATGAGGGCACTCACAGCCAGCCCCCTGGGCTCTTGGATCTGGCACTTTCTTAAGCTCCATTTAAAGAGCGCCCCAACCAAAGGCCAGAAAGAGGCAACCTAATTCTCCTATTCTGCTAGCTCCCTTTGCTTCTACCTCCAATCCAAGCCTCTGTATTACCATCTTCCCTTGTGGTCACTGGAGAAGCAAGGTCTTTTCTGCAGCAATAACAGTAACAACTAGCTGGGTTTGGTGGCTCATACCTGTAATCCCAACACTTTGGGAGGCCAAGGCGGGTGGATCACTTGAGGCCAGGAGTTCGAGACCAGCCTGACCAACATGGCAAAACCCCATCTCTACTAAAAATACAAAAATTAGCCAGACGTAAAATACAAAAATTAGCCAGCCTGTAATCCCAGCTGCTCAGGAGGCTGAGGCATGAGAATCACTTGAACCCAGGAGGCTGAGATCATGCCACTGCACTCCAGACTGGGTGATAGAACGAGACTCTATCTCAAAAAAAAAAAGGTAAAAACTAACATATTTTGAGGAGTTATTAGATGCTGTGCTTTTTTTACATGTGTATTTTTTCCTCTCACCAGTCCTTATGCTGTTTTATCCTCATTCTATGAATGAGGAAATTGAGGTTTGGAGAGGTTAAGTGATTTGCCCAAAGCCATATGCTGATATGTAAGAAGCTAGCACAGCCATCTCATGCTGTAACTTTGACACTATCGCTTCAAGATCACCTCTTGCCTTCACATAGTCAATATGGTTCTCATAGTCTGAATCCACACCATTTACAAGTCCATACTCAATTCTCTCCTCTATTCTAAACACACAGCCTATTACACTCCTTTATGGCTGTATCCTTTCAACCATCCTCATTTCATTTTTGCTCTTAGCCTGATCATTCTGGCTGCCACCAGCAAGGTTGCCCTCTTCTTTAGAGAATAACCTAGTCCAAGTCTTCATTTGCACTCCTGGTTTATTTGTTTGTTTGTGAGACAGGGTTCTCACTCCATGGCCTAAACTGGAGTGCAGTGGTACAATCACAGTTCACTTCAGCTTCCACCGTCTAGGCTCAAGCAATCTTCCCACTTCAGCCTCCCCGGTAGCTGGGACTAGAGGTGTGCTACACCATGCTTGGTTAAATTCATTTTTTATAGAGATAGGGATCTCATTATGTTGCCCAGACTGATCTCAAACTCCTCGGCCAGCTTGATTGTAACATAAATTAATGTATGATTTATTAGACATTAATTTATATGCATAATATATATATTGTATACGCATATACAATATATACATTGTATATATTGTATCACATATAGGCCGGGCGCGGTGGCTCACGCCTGTAATCCCAGCACTTTGGGAGGCCGAGGCGGGCGGATCACGAGGTCAGGAGATCGAGACCATCCTGGCTAACACGGTGAAACCCCGTCTCTACTAAAAATACAAAAAATTAGCCTGGCGAGGTGGCGGGTGCCTGTAGTCCCAGCTACTTGGGAGGCTGAGGCAGGAGAATGGCGTGAACCCCAGGGGGCGGAGCCTGCAGTGAGCCGAGATCGCGCCACTGCACTCCAGCCTGGGCGACAGAGCGAGACTCCGTCTCAAAAAAAAAAAAAAAAAAAAAATATTGTATCACATATAATGATATGAAGAGAATACATCCATGCATTCTATATACGTGTAAAATTTAAAAAGTCAATATTGCTTTAAAAATGAGTCCTAGCTAACTAGTATTGCTACAGTCAATACTAGTACGAATGCATGTAAACAGGAATGAATTGTATAATAATAAGATAATATATGTCTCATGGCTTATTTTCAACTTAGTCACTTGTGGTTTTACAGTTAAACTATCCTGCTGCTTTAAATTTAGAGACTTCATTTCTACTCTAATACGAGAACTACTCTAATATTTCCTCTTTTAACACTCTGAGGATGTTAACTATTATTGTTAAATGTTTTAATCTTATATAACCAAGTGGATAAGAGCGTGGACTCTAGAGCTAAACTGTTTAGGTCCTAATCCCACCTCCCCAATTATTAACTATGTGACCCTGGGTAAGAGTCCTCTCCCCTCTCTCCCTCAATTCTCTCATCTTTAAACTAGACGTAATAGTCTCTATTCCTCTGATGGTTGTATTACATGGGTTAGTATTTGTAAAACCCTTACAACAGTACCTAGCACATTGTAAGTGCTACATTAGATCAGTAGGAAAGTTAGAAAAAAACTAAAAACAACTTCACTTTTTTTTTTCACTAATGTAAAAAAAAAAATGAAAGGGGAAAAAGCCAGCTCTGCCCTTCTTGGAAGCTCCCACTGGACCTAGAATTCCACAGTCCCAGCTCCAAGAGAGTTGTTGGGTGCTTGTTCATTCAATAATTTGAGTGCCTACCATATACTAAAACTCACCATGAATCAGACAAAGCCCCTGCCCTCAAAGGGCTTACACTTGGATTAGAAATCAGAACTCCACCACTTTTTTACAGATAAGAACACTGAGTTCAGAGTATGGCTCTGAGTTCAGAGGTGGCTCACACCTGTAATCCCAGCACTTTGGGAGGCCGAGGCGGGCAGATCACCTGAGATCAGGAGTTCAAGACCAGCCTGGCCAAGATGGTGAAACCCCGTGTCTACTAAAAATACAAAAATTAGCCAGGCATGGTGGTGGACGCCTGTAATCCCAGCTACTCAGGAGGCTGAGGCAGGAGAACCGCTTGAACCCGGGAGGCAGAAGTTGCAGTGAGCCGAGATCACGCCACTGCACTCCAGCCTGGGCGACAGAGCGAGACTCCATCACACACACACACACACACAAATACACACGAGAACACTGACTCCAGAGAAGTTATGCCTTGCTTGCTCAAGGTCACTAGA